>NC_084579.2:16628032-16638032 GCF_033978685.3 Nerophis lumbriciformis | reverse complement strand
CTATATTGCCAAAAGTATTTGGCCAACCATCCAAATGATCAGAATCAGGTGTCCTAATCACTTGGCCCGGCCACGGGTGTATAAAATCAAGCACTTAGGCATGGAGACTGTTTCTACAAACATTTGTGAAAGAATGGGCCGCTTTCAGTGATTTCCAGCGTGGAACTGTCATAGGATGCCACCTGTGCAACAAATCCAGTCGTGAAATGTCCTCGCTCCTAAGTATTCCAAAGTCAACTGTCGGCTTTATTATAAGAAAAATGGAGGAGTTTGGGAACAACAGCAACTCAGCCACGACGTGGTAGGCCTGACAGAGAGGGGTCAGCGGATGCTGAAGCGCATAGTGCAAAGAGGTCGGCGACTTTCTGCACAGTCAGTTGCTACAGAGCTCCAAACTTCATGTGACCTTCCAATTAGCCCACATACAGTACGCAGAGAGCATCATGGAATGGGTTTCCATGGCCGTGCAGCTGCATCTAAGCCATACATAACCAAGTCTAATGCAAAGCGTCGGATGCAGTGGTGTAAAGCACGTCGCCACTGGACTCTAGAGCAGTGGAGACAATCTGGCAATCTGATGGACGAGTCTGGGTTCTGGAGGTTGCCAGGAGATTGGTACATTTCGGACTGCATTGTGCCGAGTGTGAAATTTGGTGGAGGAGGAATTATGGTATGGGGTTGTTTTTCAGGAGTTGGGCTTGGCCCCTTAGTTCCAGTGAAAGGAAATTTGAAAGCTCCAGGATACCAAAACATTTTGGACAATCCCATGCTCCCAACCTTGTGGGAACAATTTGGAGCGGGCCCCTTCCTCTTCCAACATGACTGTGCACCAGTGCACAAAGCAAGGTCCATAAAGACATGGAAGGCAGAGTCTAGTGTGGCCTGCACAGAGTCCTCTGATACAACACCTTTGGGATGAATTAGAACAGAGACTGAGAGCCAGGCCGACTCGACCAACGTCAGTGTGTGACCTCACCAATGCCCTTTTGGAAGAATGGTTTGGAAATTCCTATAAACACACTCTGCAACCTTGTGGACAGCCTTCCCAGAAGAGTTGAAGATGTAATAGCTGCAAAAAGTGGACCGACATCATATTGAACCCTAAGGGTTAGGAATGGGATGGCACTTCAAGTTCATATGTGAGTCAAGGCAGGTGGCCAAATACTTTTGGCAATATAGTGTACCTCTAGTTTGTTGACGACATGAACACCATCTTGCCGCGCTCGGTCTTCACGGATGTTAATGTCCTATGTGGGGTAGGTGTCAATTTCGAAAAGGCATTGTTGTCATGATCCGCTGCATCATCGTGTTTGTTTCGTTTTTGACTCCCTCAGTTCCTGTTTTGAGCACCCCTGGCTTTGTGTTTTAGTTGTTTTCAACTGCCTGTGATTAGTGTTCGGGACGCTCACCTGCTCCTGGACACTAATCAGAGAGTTACTTATTCCCTGCTTTTCGCCACACTCAGTCTGACGTTCTTATTTGCTTCGATGCAACAGTTACGACGTCGACTTTGTTTGATTCCTAAGCCTGTTGATTTGCTGAGCTTTCGGGCTAGCCCTTTTCCTTAGCTTCCCGTGCTATGCGACACGTTGGTTTTGTTTGTTGATACGTTGTATGATTTATTAGGAATAAATCATTTCCTTACCTGCACCTTGCATCCTGAGTTCCTGCTGCATCTTAGGAGCAATTGTTTAACTTATCTGTGTTAAACGTAGATAAGTTCAAACAGCATTGTTTGCTGTCCATGTAGCATTCATGCTGGCGACGCCATCCTCACGTTTATGTTTGGCTTTAAGATGCTATTTAAACTTCATGTGCGCCGATACTATGAAAGTTTGCCTATGCAATACTAACTAATTACCTCAGTATCTTAAGTTCCATCAGAGTTTGTTCTGAGGGTCACATTGCTGTAATTATCATCAAAACAAACCCAGTGACTACCGTATTTTCCGGACTATAAAGCTCACTGGGGTATAAGCCGCACCCACAAAACAATTAATATATTAATGTATATATATATATATATATATATATAGATATATATATATATTAATGTATATATATATATATATATATATATATATATATATATATATATATATATATATATATATATATATATATATATATATGTTGTGAAATGAGGTATTTGCACAGTAAGATTCTGTAAATGTTTAATTACATACCTTAATTGTTTCCAAACAGTGCCTGTAACAAAGCAGTAAAACGGCTGTTCAAACAAAACATAAGTCATCGTCTTGGACCCACTAGCTGCGGAAGCTAGCTCTCCAATCAGCTAAACAGACTCAATAACTCCTGAAGGACGTTTTGGTGTATTTACTGAAGAATTAGTGAAACTGAAACCATACAAAACACATGCCGTTGTAAGTTAATAATACTAACACAGACGCTCATAAACGTGTTAGCATATTAGCTAATGCTTTACGATAGACATTATTACGATTATTATTACGATAGCACGTGCAAATTTGCATTAAACACTCCTTAAATCACCAAAAATGATTCTCGGGCGCGGCACCGCTGCTGCCCACTGCTCCCCTCACCTCCCAGGGGGTGAACAAAGGGATGGGTCAAATGCAGAGGACACATTTCACCACACTTAGTGTGTGCGTGACAATCATTGGTACTTTTTACAGACATCACACATGGGACAGTTTATTAAGTGTGAACAGTTTTAGTTATATTGTAAAACTTACAAACGTTGCTTGGAATGATGAATGAAGAATCCATGCGAGTAGAACCGTTATGGATGGCTAGAAAGACTGAACGGCACTCAGGTTGAAAAAAATTAGGGACTGCCGGTAATTGGAAGGACACTGCAGCACCTGCAGTGAGCGAACTCATCCAAAAGATGGCACCATAGCATAAACACTATAATACCCTTTGAGTGTTTTTGCTTGTTTTTTTGTATAACATTATGCAATAATGTTATATGTGTATATATATGCATGTGTATGGATATGTGCATTAATGTGTGGATATATATACATATATATAGATACATATCTACTTTTTTAAAATCTTTTTTTACTATTTATATTACTAAATTATTGTGTATGCACCTTAGGGGATCTGCTCCAATTTTGTTGTTCTTTGAACCTGTTCACTGTAATAATGACAATAAAACTTTATTCTATTCTATTCTATTCTAATATTTTTATTATGTCCGCCACCAAAGAAAAATCCATTAATTGGCCGCTCCGTCTTTTATACCGCAGGGTTCAAAGTGTAGGAAAAAGTAGCATCTTATAGTCCCAATTTTTTTTTAAACGCATTAAAGTTGACAGCTCTAAAAAAAAAAAAAAGAGAATAGCTTTGTGTTTTTCTTGCACCATTCTCAGTCGGCTAAGACACATAATAGATTTAGCTCGTAAACGGGCGAAAATTCAGAGTCCATGGCACGATAAAGACAATATTATTTTTATATATATATATATATATATATATATATCTGTATCTCCGCACTGCCATCATATGCAGACTTATGCAGAACCCAAATACACAAAAAACAGGTACCAATAGGTAAGACAAGTTTGTTTTGCATCATAGAGCCCCTATAAAACAATACATTTCCTTCTAAACTACAAACCCCGTTTCCAAATGAGTTGGGAAATTGTGTTAGACGTAAATATAAACGGAATACAATTATTTGCAAATCCTTTTCAACCCATATTCAGTTGAATGCACTACAAAGACAAGATATTTGATGTTCAAACTCATAAACTTATTTTTATTTTTTTTGCAAATAATAATTAACTTAGAATTTCATGGCTGCAACATGTGCCAAAGTAGTTGGGAAAGGGCATGTTCACCACTGTGTTACATGGCCTTTCCTTTTAACAACACTCAGTAAACGTTTGGGAACTGAGGAGACACATTTTTTAAGCTTCTCAGGTGGAATTATTTCCCATTCTTGCTTGATGTACAGCTTAAGTTGTTCAACAGTCCGGGGGTCTCCATTGTGCTATTTTAGGCTTCATAATGCGCCACACATTTTCAATGGGAGACAGGTCTGGACTACAGGCAGGCCAGTCTAGTACCCGCACTCTTTTACTATGAAGCCACGTTGATGTAACACGTGACTTGGCATTGTCTTGCTGAAATAAGCAGGGGCGTCCATGGTAACGTTGCTTGGATGGCAACATATGTTGCTCCAAAACCTGTATGTACCTTTCAGCATTAATGGCGCCTTCACAAATGTGTAAGTTACCCATGTCTTGGGCACTAATACACCCCCATACCATCACAGATGCTGGCTTTTCAACTTTGCGCCTATAACAATCCGGATGGGTCTTTTCCTCTTTGGTCCGGAGGACACGGCGTCCACAGTTTCCAAAAACAATTTGAAATGTGGACTCGTCAGACCACAGAACACTTTTCCACTTTGTATCAGTCCATCTTAGATGAGCTCAGGCCCAGTGAAGCCGACGGCGTTTCTGGGTGTTGTTGATAAACGGTTTTCGCCTTGCATAGGAAGTTTTAACTTGCACTTACAGACGTAGCGACCAACTGTAGTTACTGACAGTGGGTTTCTGAAGTGTTCCTGAGCCCATGTGGTGATATCCTTTACACAATGATGTCGCTTGTTGATGCAGTACAGCCTGAGGGATCGAAGGTCACGGGCTTAGCTGCTTACGTGCAGTGATTTCTCCAGATTCTCTGAACCCTTTGATGATACTACGGACCGTAGATGGTGAAATCCCTAAATTCCTTGCAATAGCTGGTTGAGAAAGTTTTTTTTTAAACTGTTCAACAATTTGCTCACGCATTTGTTGACAAAGTGGTGACCCTCGCCCCATCCTTGTTTGTGAATGACTGAGCATTCCATGGAATCTACTTTTATACCCAATCATGGCACCCACCTGTTCCCAATTTGCCTGTTCACCTGTGGGATGTTCCAAATAAGTGTTTGATGAGCATTCCTCAACTTTATCAGTATTTATTGCCACCTTTCCCAACTTCTTTGTCACGTGTTGCTGGCATCAAATTCTAAAGTTAATGATTATTTGCAAAAAAAAAAATGTTTATCAGTTTGAACATCAAATATGTTATCTTTGTAGCATTTTCAACTGAATATGGGTTGAAAATGATTTGCAAATCATTGTATTCCGTTTATATTTACATCTAACACAATTTCCCAACTCATATGGAAACAGGGTTTGTAGAAGGCAGATGTTTTTGTGTGGCATCTATGGGTGCTTTAGATTACAAGTAAGACAAACATGACAATTTATGTTGGCTGTTAAAGCCTTCAAAGGTGAACGGGGTCTTGTTTGTATCTTCAGTAATGACTTCAGTTAATGAGGCGCTGTGAGTGTTGCTTCACAGTAGGGATGGAGTCATTTGTTGACTAATCACTAGCAAGGCTTACACAACTTTAGACTTATCACACATTCATTGCAACCTCTAAGCTAGTTTTGATTTGCTTTGGATTAAGGGAGGCCAGGGGGTTATCCCACAGGAAATAATGGTCATATAAAGTACAGTAGAAGCAGCACACGTAAAGAAACACCCATCACTCTATCTTTGCTTCTATGAAAAGGGACAATATGTGTGGTGACTCTAGAGTCTCACAAATTCCTAATAAGGATGGGCAGTATGGGTGTAATATATGTGTGTGTGTATATATATATATATATATATATATATATATATATATATATATATATATATAGTCGTGTAGCCAAACAGCTAAATTTTTGTTTCATCTGACCACAGAACTTTCCTCCAGAAGGTCTTATCTCTCCATGTGATGTCAGATGAAACAAAAATTCATGTTTGGAGGAGAAAAGGTGAGGCTTTTAATCCCAGGAACACCATCCCTACTGTAAAGCATGGTGGTGGTAGTATTATGCTCTCTGATGCTTTACAGAGAGTAAATGGGACAAAGAAAATGGAAGATTACCTCCAAATTCTTCAGAACAACATTAAAATCATCAGCCCGGAGGTTGGGTCTTGGGCGCAGTTGGGTGTTCCAACAGGACAATGACCCCTAACACACGTCAAAAGTGGTAAACGAATGGCTAAATCAGGCTTTAATTAAGGTTTTAGAATGGCCTTCCCAGTTGTAGAAATTATTAGAAACTCAAGTGTATGTAAACTTTTGACCACGACTGTATTTCTATATATATATATATATATATATATATATATATATATATATATATATATATATATACTGTATATATATATATATTTATACATACTGTATATATATATATATATATATATATATATATATATATATATATATATATATATACACATATATATCACAGCAATATATATCACGATATACACTGTATCGCGATATATATTGCAGCCTCTTGCGATAACGATATGTACCACGATATATTATTTGTCATATGAATAATGATAATATAACAATATAAAAACGGTTACACAGACTTTTAATTTAGCTCCTGAAGTATGCAATAATAAATTGTGTAAATTCCAGTTGCATTATGTTCTCAAAACTGTTATTAATCTACTCGTTTATTCACTGGTAATATCTGGTTACTTTCTCTTTCCATCTACACTTCTGTTAAAATATACTAGGCACTTATTATTCTGTTGTTTGAATACTTTGCATTAGTTTTGGGCCATACTACAAATTTGGGCATCAATCGGATACCAAGTAGTTAGTTACAAGGGCAGTGTTGGTCTTACCAATGTTAATACTTAAAATTCTCAGCATCATTAAATTAAAACATTTTTGATTAAAACTGTAATCTGACAAAAACTACAATGTGGTGGTGTAACAATAACAATATTTAACAATATTTTATTCTTTTTACTACATACTAGTGTTGTCCCGATACCAATATTTTGGTACCGATAGCGGTACAATAAATGTATTTCAATACGTTTCTGTACTTTTCGATACTTTTCTAAATAAAGGAGACCACAAAAAAATAGCATTTTTGGCTTTACTTTTAACAAGCAAATTAGTCCTTAAATAAAATAGTGAACATACAAGACAACTTGTCTATTAGTAGTAATTAAACAAACAAAGGCTCCTAATTTAGCTGCTGACATATGCAGTAACATATTGTGTCATTTTCCATTCTATTATTTTGTCAACATTATTAAGGACAAGTGGTAGAAAATTAATTATTAATCTACTTGTTCGTTTACTGTTAATATCTGCTTACTTTCTCTTTTAACATGTTCTATCTACACTTTTGTTAAAATGTACTAATCACTTTTCAGAATCAGAATCAAACATATTTTATTAATATTCTTCTGTTGTTTGGATACTTTACATTAGTTTTGGATGATACCACAAATTCAGGTATCGATCCGATACCAAGTAGTTACAGGATCAAACATTGGTCTTATTCAAAGTCCTCATGTATCCAGGGACATATTTCCTGAGTTTATAAACCGGCGGGAGACCGGTACTGTTTAGAGGCGGTATAGTACCCAATATGATATGAATATGGTACTATACTAATACCGGTATACCGTACAACCCTACTACATACACAATTTATTATGAAGTTAATAGTGCAAAAAAAAAAAAAGAAACAAAACAAAACACCTCTATTGGCTTATATTTCCTGAGTGGGTAAACAAAAACGACTAAAAACAATTTTTTGAATAAAAAACATATACATTTAATTACTGCAGTATCGACCATGTACCGTTGCTGTCGGTATTAGTATCTGTCATGATCCGTGGCCAGGATCATGTTTTTGTTATTTTCTGTTAGTTTTTGACTCCCTTAGTTCCTGTTGTTGTGCACCCTTGAGTTTGTTTAGTTACCTTGGCTACTTATTATTTTCACCTGCCTCTGATTGGTGTTCGGGACGCTCACCTGTTCCCCGAGCACTAATCAGAGGCATTATTTAAGCCTGCCTTTGCCGGTCAGTCGGCCTGGCTTCTTTGTTTGCTATACGCAACATGCTACGTGAGTATTCCTTGTCTTCTAGTCTATGCTAAGTGGTAGCCTTAGCTTCCAGTGCGATCGGCACGTTGTTGCTTCGGCTTGTTTACAGTTTTTGGTACTTCCTTGAGTTTCGAAGAATAAATCATGTTCCTACCTGCACGTCCTGTCCAGAGTTGTCCGTTTGCATCCCGGGGGAACGAACCTAGCAGCAAGCTGCGACCCCTCGCACGTAACAAGAATCGATCGCCCACCCTTGTTTAAAATCCAGAGCTTTAGATTAGCACAGTTAGCAATTAGCAATGCTTTTGTGTATCCTTCTAAGGTGTGTAGTGGGACATGTTTAGCTATTCCTTGTCCTCCATTGACAATGATGCATTGTTAATAATACTTTAAACAGTTTATTTTCCACCATGGAGGTGAGGATAAGTGTTTTAGAAGTAGCACTGTGGATCCACACGTTACGACCAGTCTTTCATGACATGGCATCAATATCCTTTTGCAGACTACGAAAACAGCGACTATCGTAATGTGGCAGTGAATTGACTAGGTAAGTATATTGGAGGATTTACGGTATATAACATATTTTGTTTGTGCTGGATCAAGTATGGCTAAAAATTCAATTAAAAGCCATAGAAAAAAATGCAATCAATTGTTATGATGGCTCATCACCATTTTTCCACTCTTATAATCAAATGAATGACCATGCTAACATGCAATATTTATTTTTTTAACAATGGTACCTCGAATTTAATTGGTTTTGTGACTCAGAAGATTGGCCATTGAAAATAATTAAAATCGGTGCTTGCCTAATCGACCCCCACTTACCCTAAAAAAAACCAACCCCAAAAATCAACACATTTTAACATATAAGATGCATGATAAAAAGAAAAACAAACTTTTTGATTAAAAAAAATACGATACAATTGAATTACTACTAACATTTACAGTAGTTCTATGAAGAAATATAATAATAATGTACAACACTTATCTTGTGGAGCGGACTTCTATGGTATCTCCTTTCAGAAGCTAATCCATATTTTCTTGGATACATGTCCGCCGTTTAGATATTATCTTAACGTCCTTTGCGGGTGGTATTTACTCGTGCTGCTTTAGTATGGTGCAGACTAGCAGTGCTACGCTCGAACTGCTTTGCCAAGTTTGCTACATACACACTTGCTCATGTTTTTAATTAGTCCATCCATGTTCTAACGCTTGACCCTCTCAGGGTCGCGCGGGGGTGCTGGAGCCTATCCCAGCTGCACTGGGGCGGAAGGCGGGGTACACCCTAGACAAGTCGCCAGCTCATCGCAGGACGAACACAGATATACAGACAACATTCACACCCACATTCACACCCTAGGGCCAATTTAGTGTTGCCAATCAACCGATCCCCAATTATTTATTAATTTAAATCAATGAATATCATGCATTTTTTGTTCTCAGCACTCTTTGTCACGCTCACTTTCTTTATTCCAATAGCTGGAAAACAAAGTTTGGATGGTTTGGTCTGATTTTATGGGGTTTACTGTGGCGTTCACAACGGCAACTAGCGGTGGGGAGGCTCCTTACCTGAATTTATGTGCGCAACAAAAGCGTAGCAATTAAAAATTAAAATTAAAAAAAATTCCGATATTGCCATTTTCTTTTTTCCATTTTTCGAGCGGACACTTCAATCATCTTTTTAGTGAAGTTCTGTGCTCTGATCAGATCTAACATAAGTTACATTTCAGGGTCAGTTCATAAGGAATAATACATGCACAGTCCACTAGTTATGGGCATGATATTCAATTGATCTTTTAATTTAGTCTTAATAATTCTGTTTAGTTGGTGATTAATCACAGGTTTAAAGAAGAGAAAAAAAAGCAGAATGGAGCACACTACTTGGCTGCAACAAGATTCATTCTCAACTAGTTCTTCATTCTCAACTAATTTGCTGGTACCGTATTTAAAAAAATAAAACAATAAAATCCTGCAGTTTAATTATCGTATTTTCCGGACTATAAGGTGCACATAAAAATGTTTTTTTCTCCAAACTCGTGCGCCTTATAAGCCGGTTATGTAAGGAATAAGTTTGTTTGGGCTTACCCA
>NC_084579.2:16585532-16623032 GCF_033978685.3 Nerophis lumbriciformis | reverse complement strand
TTATATTGGAAAACCTTGTTACATTGTTTAATACATCCAGCGGGGCATCACAACAAAATTAGGCATAATAATGTGTTAATTCCACGACTGTATATATCGGTATCGGTTGATATCGGAATCGATAATTAAGAGTTGGACAATATCGGAATATCGGATATCGGCAAAAAAGCGGACATCTCTATTAATGATTAATGATTAATTGAGCTTTCTGTTGAAATGTGCATAAAATGGAATGATGTTTCATTCACCCCATTGTATACTGTAGAGTGCACTACTTGTCTGCAACCAGCAGAGGTGCCCTTGATTTGCTCAAGCTGTCAAAACAATAAAAAAAATAGCTATTTATCAAATCATTTCACACAAAATCAAATGCCTATTCTTAATCATTTAAATTTCTATCGTCCTTTTAACTATACACAAACCTGCAGCTTTGGATAAAATAGTCAGCTAATGATGGATTAACATGCCGATGTTATTGTACACAAAAATCCGCAGCAGAGTCTACTTTTGTGCACTTCTTGTGTGAGCCGTCTCAGATATTCCCCACACAGATAATGCCGGCTTCTTACCTGAATGCCTAATCACTGACGTTTTACTTGGTGAACACGGCAGGCGTTAGCTATTGACTCAGTGACAGTGTGTCTTCTTTAGCGCTTCAGCACGGCAGACACCTGGCACTTTTGTCCTCGGGGCTTAGGTGCTTTGCCACGGCGTAACAGAGATTTCTGCATCTCTGTCTGAGGTGATGCTTCTCCCTGACGTGCGTCTCAGCGGCCTCTCGGGTAAACGTCACAAAACACCCACGCAAATATTTTGCGAGATCTATCTGACAGACGTATTTGGATTTTCTTTTATTTTGGAACTGCGGTCAAATGTCAATGCTGTTTGTCCCGTGCATTGACTTTTTACCTCCACTAAAATGGACGGTCATATGGGACAAAATTAGATAAATAAATACAATAAATAATTAATTAAATGCGTCATTATGTATTTATAATTGCAACTAAATACACATGTGTTGTTAAATGTGTCATTCATTTATTTAATAAATAGAAACAATAAATAATTAATTAAATGTGTCACTATTTATTTATATTTGCAATTAAATACACACATGTGTTGTTAAACGTGTCATTCATTTATTTAATAAACACAATTAGATCACTAACAGCAATAAATAATTATTAAATATGTCACTATTTATAATTGCAAATAAATACACACGTGTTGTTAAATGTGTCAGTAATGTATTTAATAAACAAAATTAGATAATTAGAAACAATAAATAATTAATGAAACGTGTCATTATTTATTTATAATTGCAATTAAATACACAAATGTGTTGTTAAATGTGTCATTCATTTATTTAATAAAACAAATTAGTTGAATAAAAACAATAATTAATTAATTAAATGTGTCACTATTTATTTATAATTGCAATTAAATACACAAATGTGTTGTTAAATGTGTCATTCATTTATTTAATAAAACAAATTAGTTGAATAAAAACAATAATTAATTAATTAAATGTGTCACTATTTATTTATAATTGCAATTAAATACACACATCTGTTGTTAAATGTGTCATTCATTTATTTAATAAACAAAATTAGACAAAAACAATAAATAATTAATTAAATGTGTCACTATTTATTTATAATTGCAATTAATTACATACTAATGTGTTGTTAAATGTGTCATACATTTATTTAATAAACAAAATTAGATAAATAAAAACAATGCATTGACTTTTTACCTCCACTAAAATGGAAAGTCAAATTGGACAAAATTAGATAAAGAAATACAATAACAAATTACTTAAATGTGTCATTATTTATTTATAATTGCATTTAAATACACAAATGTGTTGTTAAATGTGTCATTCATTTATTTAATAAACCAAAATAGATAAATAAAAACAATAAATCATTTATTAGATGTGTCATTATTTATTTATAATTGCATTTAAATACACACGTGTTGTTAAATGTGTCATTCTCTTATTTACTGAAAAAACACAATTATTTAATCGTTGAATGAATTATATCATGAATTAATTCTAATATGTAATTAGTAAATCATTTGTTGAATTATTGATTTAATTATTCTATATTCCATGAGTGAAATCATTATTTCACAATAGAATGATTTAGTTCGTGATTTAAGGATTCCTTTAATTATTTAATAAACTAGACTAGATTAGCGTTAGCCCCGCCCACTGATTTTGATGGGTGAGTTTGACAGATATAATTAATTCTTGAAGCGGTGACACACAGGTCCATCAAATAAATAAACAAATTGTTGAATAATGAATTAAATTGTGAAAAAAATAAATAAATCATTTTGTCATTAAATAATGAAATCAAGGATTGATTAAATGATGAAATAATTACTTAATTATTTAAATAATTAAATACATTTTACATTGAATACATTAACAACACATTTAATTACACATGTATGTATTTAGATCTAAATCACATTTAAATATTAATTTATTTATTTAGTTTTGACCCATTTGACCCTCATTAAAGCATAAAGTGAAGAGTTTCTGTTATTACTTTTGTCGTTGTTTGACGTTCGGCTTGTCACTTAGTTATTTGCAGGCAACACAACTCAAAAAGTAATGAGTGGATGTTCATCTAACTTTCAGTAAATGTCCAAAATGTGATGAGAGACAAGTCATCAGATTTTGGGGCTGATCTGGATCATTCCTACTACGTCACCTTACGTCTACATTATGACCCGCAACCTCCGATGATGACCACCTTCCCACTATTAGCTCCCTACTGTTTATCTGTACACTGTGCAATATCATTCCTCATAGCTGTGCAATTTTTAATATGTGCAACATCTTGCCAATGTGCAAAATTAAAACCAAAACTTTGATCTGTTTTTTATTTTTTAATACATTTTATACTTTAGTATATTTTTGTATATTTAGCTGGCTGTAATTAATCTATAGCTGTGGTTGTCAAACTTGTTTCACCTAAGAAAACACTGGTCTCTTCAAGTATGACCGTACATTAAAATACAACATTAAAACACAGTAGCGCAGTAGGCCTAAATATTTATTAAAAACAAAGCAGAGGTTTTATTTAACAAGTATGTATAATATTTTTGACCACTTAACATTACAGACTTTTTGAACAGTAACAGTGTGTTTGAATAGTCAATTAAGTGATTATTTGGCATACCACGGTTTGAGGATCACAGGTCTATAGGCATGTTTGCACTGTAAAAGTCACTGTACATGTGTATAATGACAATAAACGGAAATCATTCATTCATTCTTCTCTGTGTGTTTATGCTAGCGTTTTGCCTCCACCCACAGAGACAAATACATGGATGACTGAAAAGAAGCTTTATTCCATGTCTTTCATTCCACTATATATAGCTCAAAATGTTATGAACACATGTTGACTAGATTTTTAGGAAATGTCATAATAGGGTTGAACAAGTGATTATATTTTGGGGCTGATCCGGATCACCGTCTGGATTCATTTCGGGTTAGAATCCATAAAAAGTACAGCAATATTTGTGTAAATGAAATGCTCCAAAGCAAAGCATATGGTTTTCTACACCAAAATTCATCTATTTGTATTGTTATTATTCAACTTCAATGTATTATTATTCTTATCTGCATTTTGGCGCGCTCTACCTTCCACATGTTTCACCCGATTCAAACCATTCCAACTTCAAACTGTTCAGCCTATTCGAGAATAGCGGCCTTCCCTTGATAAATTCCAAAAACCCCAGATTTCCCAGAATTCCAGGTTTTCCGGGGCATTTTTCCTATTCAAAATGAATAGGCCATTTTTCAAACTTCCACCATTTCCACATGTTTCAACCTATTCAAACCATTCTACTTTCAACATATTTCACCATTCTGGAAGTTCAAACTTCCTTTTTTCTAAGTTCAAAAAGATTCCAGGATTTTCCAGAATTCCTGCTTTTCCAAAGCCCTATTTCCGCCCTTTTTTCTGGCGACTACTCTTTCAACATTTTTCTACGCATTTCAACCGTTTTACCGTCCAAACATTCCTGTTTATCAGGACAAAAACAAAGTTGTTTTTTGAACTGGAAAAATTCCCAGTTTTTCCAAAACTCCAGGAATTCCGTAATTCCATTTTTCAATTCAACATGTTACTACTTCAACATTTCTTGACCGATTTGAAAAATTCCAACACCAACTATTTCAACTCATTCAGGCAATTCAAGTGTTTTACCATTTTCAAAAAAAATCTCGCTTTTCCGGAAAATCCCACATTTTTGGGCAATTCCCAATGGGCCATTTTTCAAAGTTCCCCAATTCCCACATTTTTCATCTGATTCAACTTCAAAATATTCTGCTTGTTTGGGAATTGTGTGCTATACTTCAACAATTCTGAAAAAAATTCCAGGATTTCAGTTCAACGTCAGCATAGGAGCATTCACACGCAATTCCTTCAGGAATGGCCTCTTCTAGTATGTATTATTATTCATGTATATGCATTTATTATCCACTTACATCAGGGCCAAGCGATGCAGCTACTCAGCCCTTAATTGAATGGTGTTGAAAAATGGACAATTTGACTTGACTTTTCCTGTCATTTTCAGGGAATTTGCACGTTGGAAGGTGAGGAACACGGCCATTGAGAGGCGGGACCTGATCCGGAACCCCGTGCCGCTGATGCCCGAGTTCCAGCGCAGCGTACGCCTGCTGGGCCGCAGACCGACCACTCAGCAGTTCATTCACACCATCATTAAAAAATATGGGACCCACATTCTCATCTCGGCCACCCTGGGAGGTAAGAGAGCTTCAGTGGTTTGGGTAATGGCTTGTACATATATATATATATTTTTAAATGCCTCGGGACATGCGGTGCTGTACTTTGTGATAAAACTGGTAAATGCGAAAGGCACTTTTTAAACTTAATCATCCCTTGGACAAATAGAAAATACTTTCATTTGATGTCATTTCCAGCTAAAATATACTCATTCTCCAAATACAGATGCATTTTGAGGCTCCTCCTACAGTTGAAAAGTAATACAGAATTATTGTTTATTAGTAACCCTTATATGTTCCCCTAGTGTCCAAATAACTCTAAATTAAGCAACTAAAAATGGTAAATACGTTCCGCCCGATTGTAGCTGAGATAGGCTCCAGCGCCCCCCGCGACCCCGAAGGGAATAAGCGGCAGAAAATGGATTGATGTTCCCCATACTAAAGTGTTACCCCAAAATTTAAATGAAATAACTCATGTAAACATAAAAATAGAGATGTCTGATAATGGCTTTTTTGCCGATATCCGATATTCCGATATTGTCCAACTTTTAATTACCAATTCCGATATCAACCGATACCGATATATACAGTCATGGAATTAACACATTATTATGCCTAATTTTGTTGTGATGCCCCGCTGGATGCATTAAACAATGTAACAAGGTTTTCCAAAATAGATCAACTCAAGTTATGGAAAAAAATGCCAACATGGCACTGCCATATTTATTATTGAAGTCACAAAGTACATTCTTTTTTTTTAACATGCCTCAAAACAGCAGCTTGGAATTTGGGACATGCTCTCCCTGAGAGAGCATAAGGCGGTTGAGGTGGGCGGGCTGCAAAGGGGTTCTGGGTATTTGTTCTGTTGTGTTTATATTGTGTTACGGTGCGGATGTTCTCCCGAAATGTGTTTGTCATTCTTGTTTGGTGTGGGTTCACAGTGTGCCGCATATTTGTAACAGTGTTAAAGTTGTTTATACGGCCACCCTCAGTGTGACCTGTATGGCTGTTGACCAAGTATGCGTGCATTCACTTGTGTGTGTGAAAAGCCATAGGTATTATGTGATTGAACCGACACGCAAAGGCAGTGCATTTAAGGTTTATTGGCGCTCTGTAATTCTTTATTTATATTTATTGGCGCTCTGTACTTCCGTACGTCCGTGTTCCATACCACTACGTACAGCGGCGTTTTAAAAAGTCATACATTTTACTTTTTGAAACCGATACCGATAATTTTCGAACCGATACCGATAATTTCCGATATTACATTTTAAAGCATTTATCGGCCAATAATTTCGGCAGTCCGATATTATCGGCAGCCCAAAATTATCGGACATTTCTAATATTCACCATTAATTAGTTGCTTATTAACATGCAAATTAGTAACATATTGGCTCTTAATTCGTCATTATTAAGTACTTATTAATGCCTTATTCTGCATGGCTTTATTATACAACCAGTAAGCCATTAACTAAGAGTCTTCCCTCAATAACCTCAGAATTATTGCTTATTAGTAACCCTAACCCAGCGTTTCTCAAAGTGTGGGGCGCGCCCCACTGGTGGGGAATAGAGACATGACAGGTGGGGCGCGAGGAACGGGAGGAAATTTCACTTTAAAAAATTGTTTTTATTATTATATTCTTAGATTATTTTTTTTTACTATGCTTTCATTTTCTATACACACTGTAAATCACTTTGTGATTCTGTCTGTGAAATCCGCTATATAAATAAATGGAAATTACCGGTACTTATTTTTACTGTAGGCTTTAAATTTCTCGGTAGGAGCGAAAGTTTGACAGACATAGCAACAGTTACTAATGGGGGCGGGGCTAAGCGGAACAAACTTTCGAGCGGATGGGTAGCAGGCTAATGTGTGGACCACAATTACACAAATATATACATTTGTGACTCGCACCTCAAAGGTCGTCGAGCCAGAGCCAGCGCCTGCAGAGAAACAAAAATCTGACGGGCACACACTGTGTCATTCACCGGGAAACAGCTCAGCCCCGAACTCAATGAGGTCTTAACAGATGTGAGCGCGGTAAATTTGATCAAAACACGACCACTGAAAGCGCGACTGTTCTCTGCACTGTGTGAGGAAATGGGAGCTGATCATACAGCAGTGCTGTTTCACAGTGAAGCAAGGTGGCTCTCCTGGGGCAAAGTGCTGTCACTTGCCCTGTCTTGCCAAATGCATATCTCCTCCTTTTTTTTTTTTGCAAAGATTGCAAAGTGGCACTTTTATTGTATTTATTATTGAACTTGATGCAAGTTATTTGATTTATTATTGAACTTGATGCAAGTTATAACACTTTTTTTAATTTATTATTGAACTTGATGCAAGTTATAACACTTTTTTTGATTTATTATTGAACTTGATGCAAGTTATAACACTTTTTTTGATTTATTATTGAACTTGATGCAAGTTATAACACTTTTGTTTGATTTATTATTGAACTTGAAGCAAGTTATTTGATTTATTATTGAACTTGATGCAAGTTATAACACTTGTTTTGATTTATTATTGAACGTGATGCAAGTTATAACACTTTTTTTATTTATTATTGAACTTGATGCAAGTTATTTGATTTATTATTGAACTTGATGCAAGTTATAACACTTGTTTTGATTTATTATTGAACGTGATGCAAGTTATAACACTTTTTTTTAATTTATTATTGAACTTGATGCAAGTTATAACACTTTTTTGATTTATTATTGAACTTGATGCAAGTTATAACACTTGTTTTGATTTATTATTGAACTTGATGCAAGTTATAACACTTTTGTTTTATTTATTATTGAACTTGATAGAAGTTATTTTATTTATTATTGAACTTGATGCAAGTTATACCACAACTGCACAGTTATTTTATTTATTATTGAACTTGATGTTATTTTATGTTATTGAGTTTGAATGTATACAACTTGATGTTCAATAAATTTGAAAATGTTAAAGCTTGGCATTAGCGCTCTGTTGGGGCGATGGGGGCAGGTGGGGCTTGAAAACTCCCCCTTGTCCAAAGTGGGGGGTGACAAAAAAAGTTTGAGAACCACTGCCCTAACCCCAACCCTTATATGTTCCCCTAGTGCCCAAATAACTCTAAATTAACGTCTTAAGGCCCACGCTGTTTGTTTACATGCTTTTTTTTAATTTATATTTCCTACTTGGGCTTATTGGACCCTAATTAGAATAAAAACTAAAAATCATCTTTTGATATGATGTACTTAGTCCATAAGTACACAAATGTGTACTTCATGTGTAGTGACATGTAATTTTTATTTTTACACTTTTTTTTTCCAAATTCCATTGTATACTCTTCTCACACCACCAGATGGCAGTATAAGTGTCCACATAAGTGGCCATAAGACCCCAATTCAGTAGTGTACACAATTTTGGAAATAAGAGCTAAAAGGTGCTGTCCACGGATGTGGCCACTAAGGCCTTTAGAGGTTAAGAAACTAATTAATGGTGAATATGTTCCCCATACTAAAGTGTTACGCCAAAATTTAAATGAAATAACTAATGTAAACATAAAAACATTGAGTGTTGGTCTTGACCCGAGGATGCAGAGATGGCAGGCAAAGTGCATGTAAAAATGTATTTAATGATGACAACCAAAATAGTGCAGCAGGGAAGTGCACAGGAGCAAAAAAAAAAACAAAACACAATGACCCAGCCCAGTCCAGAGGAAAAAGGCTCGGACGAGAGAAGAGAAGGTAGTGTAAACAAAAATAAGAGCACTAAAACAAGATATACAACACAATACCAGAAACTAATAACAACTGTCACGAGAGATCATGACACTGTTTATTAACACAAATAAAAAAGTATTTAAGTATACCTGTCGTTTTTGTTTAAAAACTAAGTAAAAGAGTCACGTCTGAACCATCTTTACATTATCTTTTAACCTTGAGGCCATTTTGTCTCAAGTTGCTGGTCGATCCATTTCTCACTATCTCCCTCTTGGGATTGTCCATTAAAGAACACGGTTATAGAACACAATAAAGGTGCTCAGCAGGCTAGTAATCAAGAGGAAGAGGCTAATTCTCTTCGTGGCCACCTACACTTTATGGTCTCCAGAGTCATTATACACTCTGGGAGGGGAAGGACCGGGTTTTTTGCAGGCAACTTAAATTTCACTGGTCAAGTGTAAAGAGTTCCATTAGGGGTTGGTCCATTTGCCTGTAATATGGAATGGAATAGAAAATAGCATGCATTAATACTCGTTTGTGTGTGTGTGTGTGCGTGTGTGTGTGTGTGGTATATTTCCATAATGATACTTTGGTGTCTGGACATGTTATAGAAAGTTAAATGGCAATTTTGCTTCTGCATTTCATTTTTTTCTTACTACTCGCGCAGCCATTAACATTCCTTCGAGTGCATTTATATAGTCCATTGTCCTCAGTGCTTTAAACTAGATTTAAAACTAACTTTTATAGAATCAGTTGTCAAGCTTCTCTTTCCAATTAATGCCACAGGAAATTTCCCGTAATGACGCGGGGAAAAAACAAACAAAAAAAAACATAAAACTTAAATTTAAATGAATTAATTAATTAGTTTTCTCCCTGACTTGTGTGCTGCTCCTCGTTATGGAACAAGTGTCAGATGAAAGCCAAAGGAAATGAAAAAGCTACGTACAAAGATTTATGCAGGCGGTATGCAGAGGACTTGTTTACATTTTACACATCACACACGTTTTTCTTTTTTAAAGATTTTAAGCTTTTTTTGTTCTTTTTTTTGACTAAAATGTGATGATTTCAGACTATGCCAATTAAAACTTCGCTACCTCAAGTTTAAGGAAATAATAATAAATACAGTAGCACACCTCAACTTACGATCTGAATACATTTTATAATGGAGCTCTTAATTGAAAACTCTTGTGTCTCAAATCAACACCACCCATTAAAATAAATTGAAATCAATTTAAATGATGCTTGGCTCCCCTATAAACAGCACATTTTTAATTTGTAACTTTTAAAATAAAATTAAAAAAATAATACAATTAAAATGACTAATAACTACAGTTAATAAATAATAGAAGAAATATAACCTTAGAGGAAAATCAAATTTAAAACATGTGTATGCTCATACAACACTTAAAACCTTTAGGATATCAGTATGTGGAATTAACTTATTGAATGGATTAACCAAATAAATCAAACAAAGCTTCAATATGATTCACTTTAAGAGACTCTTCAAACTACAAGTGTGAGGTTTGTTCTCCCAGGATGCAAATGGACGACTCCGGACAGGACTTGCAGGTAGGAACATGATTATTTCCCAAAACTCAAAAGGTTACAACAAACAGAAAACAACCCAAAGGCAAGCGTGTCTATCGCACGCGGAAGCAAAGGCAAAAACTTAGGACATGAAACTATAGACATGAACCTCACAAAACTGTGGCATGAAACAAACACGAAACTGTGGCATGAAACAACTAGCATTAACTATGGCATAGAACAAACACGAAACTGTGGCATGAAACCAATACGACTTACTTGGCATGGCATTAGGTAAACACTTAGCATAAACTATGGCATTGCATGAAACAAACACGAAACTGTGGCATGAAACCTGTTATGATCCGCTGCCCGGATCATATTTTTGTTTACGTTTTCAAGATACTTGTGTTTTTTGTTAGTTTTGGACTCCTTGAGTGCCTGTTTTGTACACCTGAGTTTGTTGCCATGGCTGCTTATTATTTTCACCTGCCGTGTGTGTTCCCGACGCGCACCTGTTTGTCATCACTGACATTCTTATTTAAGCCTGCCTTCCCTGTCATTCTGTCTTGCTTCCTAGTTTGTTCTCGTACAACAGTTGATGACTTTTGTTTCCTACTCTTGTCACTTGCTAGCTCCCACGCTAGCCCATTTAGTTTGTTGCCTTAAGTGCTATGAGCATGTTTTTGTTTGTTCCCTTTTTTGATTTAATTCTTAATAAATCATTTTTCCTACCTGCACGCTGTGTCTGACGCCCGTCTGCATTCCTGGGAGAACGAGCCCTGCATCACCATGCGCCCCGGTCGTCACAAAACCAATAATGACGCCAGGACGACTGACTGGCAAAGGCAGGCTTAAATAGTCCTCTGATTAGAAGCAGGTGCGCGTCCCGAACACCAGAGGCAGGTGAAAATCATAAGTAGCCATGGTAACTAAAACAAACTCCGGTGTCAAACAGGAACTAAAAGAGTCCAAAACTAACAGAACATAACAAAGACATGTCATGATCCGTGGTCCGGATCATGACATGTTCACAAGAATTATGATGAACATCTTAAAACCCTTTTTTTTCTCTCTTTTTTTTTTTTTTTTTAACTGTATATATCGGTATCGGTTGATATCGCTATCAGTAATTAAGACTTGGACATTATCGAAATATCGGATAGGCAAAAAAGCCATTATCGGACATCTCTACTTGTAACTCAATGTTTTGCCTGCAGCTCTTATCTCAAAACACTCTTAAGTGGAGGTATAACTTTATGTCAAGCTTTCTTTTACCACAGACGTGGGCAAAAGCTCACCAATTACCCACTGTTTCGCTTCTATCTCAACATTTCCATACTTTATTTGACCCCGAGCGTAGTTTCAATCAATGCTTTAAACCTTCCACGGAGCGTCTGTAGGGGATTTTGACGAGTGGCGGAGGAAGTTTTTTAAAGAAGGGAATGCATTTCAGACTTTTTCCCCCGATTAAAGACGCCACGGCTGCGAGGTACCCGAGCCGTAATAACTGACAAAATCTTGAAAGTGCCTCGACGTAAACGCTCTGGCGGGGAACAGTGTGCTTTACAGCGGCTCGTTTTTCACAGCTTTTGGATGGCGAAGGATTTACTGTGCAAGCGAGGCTGTATATAAACGCTACAGGCTGCTAGTGCCATCAAACTTACTGTGAAGGGCAGAACTGCAACGGTTGGACATATTCCACGCCATCTGTCCCTCGTATGTCCAAAAATCAGTCCGTTTTGTGCCGTTTCTTCACAGTGAAACCCGCACGGAATGTCCATATGAAGAAATTGAAATGCGGAATGACTACAATTCCTCCCCAGAAATAAGGCGGGGGAATTAACCTGACAGGTGGCACCGTGGAACTTAAGCGATCAATTCAGAGCGGCGAACCTGTTGAACGGAAAAGGCCCGGTTGTCATGCTGATGACTTCTTTAGCATCAAGAGGCAGCGGAATATATAGATTTGGGCTGAAAAGGAGACAGCGCCTTGGAGCTCATTCCACTTCCTTTGCTCCCTTCCTGGTGAATGCACAATCGGATCTGAGGCCATTTCAATGCACCGGTCGTCTGCGCTCAGCGCCGACGAGCAGAAATGGCTTATTGAAATGACTTGGCAAAGTTTTTTGGTTTTTTTGGACGAACCTGGCTGCACCCGATTTAAAGGAAAATCCAGTGAAAGATGTCGAGGTAACAACTTTTAGTTCTGTAGTTTGGGTTTTTGTGCAGTCAAGTCGACATGCAGAGAACATTTAGGGGTGTTCCAAACTTTTTCACTTCTATTACAATATTGATATTAGAGTTTAATAGCAATATTCAATCAATCAATCAATCAAACTTTATTCATAAAGCGCTTTTAATACATACCGTATTTTCCGGACTATAAGGCGCACTTAAAATCATTTTTTTTCTCAAAACTCGACAGTGCGCTTTATAACCCGGTGCGCCTAATGTACGGAATAATTCTGGTTTAGTTTACCGACCTCGAAACAATTTTATTTGGTACATGGCTTAATGATAAGTGTGACCAGTAGATGGCAGTCAAACATAAGAGATACGTGAATACTGCAATGTGATGACAGTATGAGTCAAGTAAACAACACCAACATTGTATATGTTCCATTGAATATTTGGAACATTAAATGCGTCGCTCAAAAATCAATCAAAATATGTTTTCTTCCACCCCCGTCCTTGCACGCTACACCGCTACAACAAAGATGACGGGGAGAAGACCGCCCACAAAACGGCGCATCCGGAAGCGACTGTCAGAAAGCGGCTTGAAGATGATCTGTAAAACATAATCTATGCAACATTTTGACCAATTTAGAACATTAAACACGGCGCTCAAAAATCAATCAAAATGTTTTAGTGAATTATATATTACGACTTTGGTAAGCTATGAAGCCGCACCGCTTGATGGATTGACGGTGCATTAAACTTACGAGTATTATTAGGGTGTGTGTATAAGGCAAGACATATTATCTGGCATTTTGTTTCGTAATATTATGCAAAAGCAACTTTTCTTACCTTCTGGTACCTGCTGATCTATATTTGGGATCTGCATAAATCCTGAAAAATTGCACGAGTCCGCCTATTTAGTCCGTGGCGATACCGTAGTCGATAAGCTTCTTCTTTTTCTCAATCTTCTTGTTATGTGACATTCATCCTCCACTGTTGCCATTTCTAATACAAAGTAGTGTAAAGTTATTACTTATATATGTCAGTAAACTTGCCATGAAAGCACTAAAACATACCGGTGTAGTAAGTTTACATTGTTCACCCAAGGAACTTTAGTTACTACAGAGTTCCGGTTGGACGGTTTTTCACAGGTCACATTTGTTGATGTGAGAAGATGCTGCTCTGTTTTTGAGTTAAGTAAAGTCTGAATGTCATTAAAACAGTTAGCTCCATCTTTTGACACTTCTTCCACTCTCGTCCTTGCATGCTACACCGCTACAACAAAGATGACGGGGAGGAGACCGCTCACAAAACGGCGCATCCGGAAGCGACTGTCAGAAAGCGGCTTGAAGATTATCTGTAAAACATAACCTATGCAACATTTTGACCAAAGAAGCACCATTACATGTTATGTAGACCACAAGGAAGTGTTTTCCATTTAGAAAAATAAATAAATAATATGACTCCTTTAATGCACCCTATATATGAAAAAAAGATCGAAAATAGACCATTCATTAGCAGTGCGTTTTATAATCCAGTGTGCCCTATAGTCCGGAAAATATGGTTCAAGAAATGCAACGCAAAGTGCTTTACACAATTAAAAACAATACCCTGATGACCCATATCCCGTATTATCACATAGGTATGCACGGATAAAGATACCAAACACAAACACACACACACACAACATACACACATGTGCAACTATATGGACAAATTATTGCATGGCTGAGGACAGAGGAGCCATGTGAGTAAACACTATCACAGGAGCCATCTGCACCAGGAGGTCATCAAACCATGGCCACCAGGACGCTGACACAAAAGTGCCCCTACAACCCCTGAGGCAGATGGCTCATCTGAGGAACGTTGGAAAATAAAAATAATAAAACTTGTAATATAGTGATAGTGATATTGATCCCTTACGATATCAGCGAGAATCATACGTAATATTTTTTAGCGTGGAATGTTCAGAAAGGCTTGATCAACCGAAATGACTCAAATAGATGTTGGTATGAAGAACACTAGCCTGTGTCTTAGTGGTGCATGGTTACGGTTGTTGGCGGGATTCCAGGTTGCAGGAGAGGCAGGCAGTGTGCAAGCAGATGGTCCCTTTATTAGGTATATTAGGAAAGAGATTTATATGGCCCCATTCCTGAGTGGGTCTCGAGTGAGAGGAGGGGGGTGGGGATGATGGAAAGCGCCACTCTACATTGCAACTCATGCTGTGGTCAAAGTTGGAATTGGCACAAAATAAATTTTAAGATATTCAACTCCCTACTGCCTTATGTTTTTGGATGTTTTTTTAAAGTGCTTTTTAAGCAGAACTGATGACTCTGTTATGTGTGCAGGAGGGAGTTGACGGCACAGACACAAGGGGGAAATGTAGCTCTATGATTTATTATAAATATATAAATATACCCAATATAATATATATAATAAAGAAACAATACTAATAAATAAACTAGAGAATGGTGTGTGACAAAATCCAAGAGTGTGTATGGTGTAAGACTATGTGAAGCAGTTATCTGTTGAGTGTTACCGGGAGGTGTTGTTCCAAACTCGGAAGTCCAAGAGGGAGAGGCTGATCTAGGAAGTCCGTGCAACAGGCGAAAGATCCAGGGCGAAAGAGAGGCTTCAGAGTTTGTGTCCATGCGAGGGGGTTCGAGATCCGGGAAGGCAGTCGAGATCCAGGGGACGCACAGCTCGAATCCAAGGCAACGGAAGGAAAACACTGCGGGCACAAGGGAGATGGCAGGGGACAAATCAAACACGGGGAAGAAAACACGGAGAGCAAAGAGCTGAGTTGCATAGAGCCAACGATCGCTTACGGGACATCAACAGAAGGTTTTGTTCTGGCGTGGGATGGCAGGTTGTGCAGGCTTTTGAAGGCAGGTCTGCTGATCAGCTCCAGGTGTGCAGATTGCCAGACATTGATTGCAGCTGTTCGCTGCCGCCGGTCAGACACGTGCATTGTGCGCTCTCGGAGCTGCACTCGACGCGCGCCCGGACCATCAGACGGGACAAGTCATTACTCAACGTTTTAGCCGTCCACACACACACACACACACACACACACACACACACACACACACACACACACACACACAAACACACACACACACACACACACACACACACAAACACACATTATTGTATTTCTTACCTTCTTGAGACCTCTGAAAAATGTCTACCTCTTTAGGACCACCTTTTCTAGATATATAACGATTTGTATTTACAACATTAATAAGATATGCATACTGTGCAAATATAAATAAGGTCAGCTGTTAGTATTTTTATTTTTTTTTAATCTTTTGTATGTAATTGTTTTTTAATCTTCAATATTTAAGTTATTACAGTATGTCTCTCTATACATATTTGTTGTTGTATTAATTTCAATTTCTTACACACACTTGTTGTTACATATCTTGGCCAGAGGGGGAGCACCTCAATTTTTTACACACACTTGTTATTTCATATGTTGACCAGAGGGAGAGCACTTTTAAAACTGACACAATCAATTTGAAAAATCCCTCCTTTTTGGGACCACCCTAATTTTGATAGATTTCATCACCAGGGGTGCAACTGAGACATTCTCTATTAGATGCAATGGTTTTCCGTATCGGGACCATGATTTCGGTCCTAACTTGTTCACCGGTCTTCATATGGACTGTACTTTTCCTTGTTGATGTCTCAAGAAGGGTAGAAATACAAGAACACACACACACACACACACACACACACACACACACACACACACACACCCATTGAAGACAAAGTTTTTAAAACACTTCACCCTCCCCGGCATTTCCAAAAGTCCCAGTTTTTAAGGACAGAAGTATATATTTATGCGTGTGGACAACCTTTCATGGCCAGTCATGACCACCTACTAATGATTGCCCATCTGGAATGTACTAATGCTGTCCCTAAGTTGTAGTGGAGTGTTAATTTGTAGGAATGTCTGATAATGGCTTTTTGCCGATATCCGATATTCCGATATTGTCCAACTCTTTAATTATCGATACCGAAATCAACCGATATATACAGTCGTGGAATTAACACATTATTATGCCTAATTTGGACAACCAGGTATGGTGAAGATAAGGTCCTTTTTAAAAAAAATAATACAATTAAATAAGATAAATAAATTAAAAACATTTTATTGACAAAAAAAAAGTAAAACAATATAAAAACAGTTACATAGAAACTAGTAATTAATGAAAATGAGTAAAATTAACTGTTAAAGGTTAGTACTATTAGTGGACCAGCAGCCCGCACAATCATGTGTGCTTACGGACTGTATCCCTTGCAGACTGTATTGATATATATTGTTTAGGAACCAGAATATTAATAACAAAAAGAAACAACCCAATGTGTGAATGAGTGTAAATGGGGGAGGGAGGTTGTTTGGGTTGGTGTACTAATTGTAAGTGTTTTTTATAAGGATTTAATAAAAAATAAATAAAATAAAATAAATAAATTTAAAAAAACATACCGATGATAAAAAAAACGATACCGATATTTTCCGATATTACATTTTAAAGCATTTATCGGCCGATAAAATCAGCAGGCCGATATTATCGGACATCTCTATTAATTAGTTTTTTTGGTGGCACCTACTGGCCACAACAATCAATGACATTGCCTTAAGTGGTGCAATAAGTTGTAGGATGCAGACACGTTTGTTACTGGCTACTCTCTAATTCTGCCTTGGAGACTTTGCAGCTCTAAGTACTATGCAACTAAAATACTTTGATTCTTGTTTATATTGACAAATGTGGTGTTTCAATTCTGCAATATTGTTCAATTTAGGACACTTATTAAATATGTCTAGCTTGCCTGCTATTGCGTGCTTAGCTGTTGTGTAGTTGCGTGCTCCTCGATCACCTTCGCACACGTACAACTGCTTAAATCAGAGCGTGTATTGGACAGCCGATATAATCGGACCCATATCGATATCAGATGGGGGCACCTTGAATTGGTATCATTTATACCACATGGTTTAAGTGGAAAAATGTGATCCAGGTGTGATACAGCAGTGCAAGAAGAAAAACAAACCACGGAATACAAAAAAAAAACCTCCTGAGAGCTGCAGTGAACATTTGTGTTTGGTCTATTTCTTTCTATAATTGCCCTGTTATGCAAAACAGAAATGTTTACTGCAATGGACGCTAGCTCTCAGCAGCTTATGCTTTGATCCAAATCAGCTTATGCAAATGCAAAAAATTACATTCATCCGCCAATATTACTGCACTTTAAGTGGACACGTCAGATATACCCAGTAACTGCGAGCCTGATGTCCTCAAAACAGGAGGATTAAGAAGCACAGTGTGGTCAGTCTTACCAAACAGCAAATTAAAACCACTTCACAGGGCATAAAACATTGAATAAGATTTAATATGCCACCAACAATATCTGATCTCTTCCCTCATGCACATAATGTCGCCCCTTTGGAGCAATGCTTTGCAGTTTGTTAAATAATCAGGCTTTACTACACATCTTAAAACATCACATATAGCATACAGGCGGAACTAAAAACAATATTTATTATTTAATTATTTATTCCAGCAATTAGATTTACAAGGTGAAACTAATATATGACACAGGTCTCATAACATGCAACTCAAGATATTTCAAGCCTTCTTTTGGTTTTAATTTTGGTGATTTTGGCTTATAGCTTATTCAAACCTCAAATTGAAAATCTCCGAAACGTTGGGGTTCTCCAAAACTGCCAGCCCTGATCATCAATATTATAAGAAATAAAGGCTTGACGTAACTCACTTTGCAAGAAATGAGTTTACCGTATTTTCTGGACCATAGGGCGCACCGGAGTATAAGGCGCACTGCCGATGAGCGGGTCTATTCAGGTTTTTTTTTTTTAATACAAAGGTGCACCGGATTATAAGGCGCATTAAAGGAGTCATATTATGATTTTTTTTCTAAATGGAAAACACTTCCTTGTGGTCTACATAACATGTAGACTTAGTCAAAATGTTGCATAATAGATTTTAATATATTTATGAATGGGGCCTGTTTGGATCCCTTAGAATTTTTGGGGAATTCCTTTTTAAACAGTCAATACTCAAAAATAAATAAATAATTAATTAAAACCAATGGAGTTCAGAATTACTTTACATTAAAAATATTCCACTTTGAAATTTTTTTAGAGGGAAAATATTGCAAAAAACGTGTTTTTTGGTCATTTTTTTTTAAATTATTAAAAAAGGCATAAAACAAAAACAAATGTTTTTACTTTATATCAACAGATAGACCTGAAGTTGATCTGCAGATTTAAGCATTGAATAATAAAAAAATAAATATATAAACTGACCTTCTCACTATTATGTTACATCCACTATGGACTGGATTCTCACAATATTATGCAAGATCCACTCGACGTCCATTGCATCGGTTGCCCCACATCTGTGGTACTCTCCAATGTTTCTCATTGTAGCCCATTAGGTTGGATTTTTTTCTTGCCCTGATGTGGGATCTGAGCCGAGGATGTTGTTGTGGCTTGTGCAGCCCTTTGAGACACTCGTGATTTAGGGCTATATAAGTAAACTTTGATTGATTGATTGATTGATAGATCATGTTTTACAGATCATCTTCAACTCGCTTTCTGACAGTCGCTTCAGGATGCGTCATTTTGTGGGCGGTCTTATTTAAGTGGCTCACCTTCAACAGCATCTTCTCCCCGTCATCTTTGTTGTAGCGGTGTAGCATGCAAGGACAGGAGTGGAAGAAGTGTCAAAAGATGGAGCTAACTGTTTTAATGACATTCAGACTTTACCTAAGTCAATAATGGAGCAGCATCTCCTCATCCGTGGCTCACTAGTGCAACAACACCGGAAATGTTTCCCGT
Organism: Nerophis lumbriciformis; assembly: GCF_033978685.3. Classification (NCBI taxonomy): domain Eukaryota; kingdom Metazoa; phylum Chordata; class Actinopteri; order Syngnathiformes; family Syngnathidae; genus Nerophis; species Nerophis lumbriciformis. The sequence goes on along the minus strand of NC_084579.2, from coordinate 16,603,998 downwards.
ATAAAACCGTCCGACCGGAACGCTCTAATAACTAAAGTTCCTTGGGTGAATAATGTAAACTCACTACACCGGTATGTTTTAGCACTTCCATAGCAAGATATAAACTAGAACTTTACTTTATATTAGAAATGGCAACATTAGAGGATGAATGTCCCATAACAAGAAGATAGAGAAAAAGAAGAAGCTTATTGACAACAGTATCCCCACGGACTACAGTGGCGGACGTGCGCACATTTTCAGGACTTATGGAGATCTCAAATACACATCAGCAGGTACCAGAAGGTAAGAAAAGTCGGTTTTGCATTATATTGTGAAACAAAACGCCATATAGTATGTCTGCTAATGGGTGCTGTCACGCCAAATTTCTTCCCCCTACAACCCCCCCCCCCCATTTACTTCCGGGGTCATTTCCTCTTACGTAATTTCCTCTTACGTCATTGACAGTGATCGATAACACTTCGGCTTTGACACAGGACAGCAGCACATACAATATTGTAGTGAAATGGTTTCAACAATAATGTTGATTTAAAGTACAGACATTAAACAGTATTATATATTAATTAATATTAGTGAAATTATTTCAACAATAATGTTGATTTAAAGTACAGACATTTAACAGTATTATATATTAATTAATATTAGTGAAATTATTTCAACAATAATGTTGATTTAAAGTACAGACATTTAACAGTATTATATATTAATTAATATTAGTGAAATTATTTCAACAATAATGTTGATTTAAAGTACAGACATTTAACAGTATTATATATTAATTAATATTAGTGAAATTATTTCAACAATAATGTTGATTTAAAGTACAGACATTAAACAATATTATATATTAATTAATATTAGTGAAATTATTTCAACAATAATGTTGATTTAAAGTACAGACATTTAACAGTATTATATATTAATTAATATTAGTGAAATTATTTCAACAATAATGTTGATTTAAAGTACAGACATTTAACAGTATTATATATTAATTAATATTAGGGAAATTATTTCAACAATAATGTTGATTTAAAATACAGACATTTAACAGTATTATATATTAATTAATATTACTGAAATTATTTCAACAACAATGTTGATTTAAAGTACAGACATTTAACAGTATTATATGTTGATTGGCAACACTAAATTGGCCCTAGTGTGTGAATGTTAGTGTGAAAGTTGTCTGTCTATCTGTGTTGGCCCTGTGATGAGGTGGCGACTTGTTCAGGGTGTACCCCGCCTTCCGCCCGATTGTAGCTGAGATAGGCTCCAGCGCCCCCCACGACCCCGAAGGGAATAAGCGGTAGAAAATGGATGGATGGATATATTAATTAATATTAGTGAAATTATTTAAACAATAATGTTGATTCAAAGTACAGACATTTAACAGTATTATATATTAATTAATATTAGTGAAATGATTTCAACAATAATGTTGATTTAAAGTACAGAAATTTAACAGTATTATATATTAATTAATATTTTTTGCACATTACCACGAAGACAGAAGTTCCCAGCAGCGGCCCTAACACTCCGCCTGGAATTTTTCGAAGCCTGCTGGTGTTTGACATAAGTCCCCTGGGAAAGATAAAGACAAATGTCATTCAGTGACACCACCATTTTCAGGAGATTTGGATTCTATCGATCGCTGTCAATGACGTAAGAGGAAATGACGTAAGTAAGAGGAAATGACGTAAGAGCATACTTGCCAACACTCCCGGATTTTCCGGGAGACTCCCGAAATTCAGCGCCTCTCCCGAAAACCTCCCGGGACAAATTTTCTCCCGAAAATCTCCCGAAATTCAGGCGGACTCAGGTCCTCCACAATATAAAAAAGCGTGCCTGCCCAATCACGTTATAACTGTAGAATGATGGAGGGCGAGTTCTTGGTTTCTTATGTGGATTTATTGTTAGGCAGTTTCATTAACGTCCTCCCAGCGTGGCAACAACACACAACAACAGCAGCAGCAGTCACTTTTTTGTATACCGTAAAGCAGTTCGTCTGCCGTAAACAGCAATGTTGTGACACTCTTAAACAGGACAATACTGCCATCTAGTGCATTTGATGAAAGCACTTTTGTGCGTGCCACACATCAATGCATCATCAGAGAGGGTGTACAGCATGGTTCGAAAAATAGTGACAGAGAATAGAACAAGGATGGACAATTCAACCCTTAACTCAACAATGAGTAGATGAGTGTTATGTGTGTGTATATGTGTAAATAAATGAACACTGAAATTCAAGTATTTATTTTATATATATATATATATATATATATATATATATATATATATATATATATATATATATATATATATATATATATACAGTATATATATATATGAAATACTTGACTTGGTGAATTCTAGCTGTAAAAATACTCCTCCCCTTTTAGCCACGCCCCCAACCACGCCCCCGTCCCATCCCGACCACGCCCACCCCCACCCCCTCCCCCCACCTCCCGAAATCGGAGGTCTCAAGGTTGGCAAGTATGCGTAAGAGGAAATGACCCCGGAAGTAAATGGGGGAGGGCGGGGAGGTTTTTGTAGGGGGAATAAATTTGGCGTGACAGTGCCAACTATTGCTGTTGTTCCCAAACTCTTCACTTTTCTTATAATAAAGTTGACTTTGGAATATTTAGGAGCGAGGAAATTTCACGACTGGATTTGTTGAACAGGTGGCATCCTATGACAGTTCCACGCTGGAAATCACTGAGAGCGGCCCATTCTTTCACAAATGTTTGTAGAAACAGTCTCCATGCTTGTGTGCTTGATTTTTTATACACCGGGCCAAGTGATTAGGACAGTGGTTCTCAAATGGGGGTACTTGAAGGTATGCCAAGGGGTACGTGAGATTTTTTTTAAATATTCCAAAAATAGCAACAATTCAACATTTCTTTACAAATATAAATTAAAACCTATCTTTTTTTCCAAATAGTTCAAGAAAGACCACTACAAATGAGCAATACTTTGCACTGTTATACAATTTAATAAATCAGAAACTGATGACATAGTGCTGTATTATACTTCTTTATCTCTTTTTTTCAACCAAAAATGCTTTGCTCTGATTAGGGGGTACTGGAATTAAACAAAAATTCACAGGGGGTACATCACTTTCTTTCTTTCTTTCTTTAGTTTATTTCGAACATGAACACACTTACATCATAATACATCACACAATTTCATATCATTTCATTTTACATCATGCCCGAAAAGGAGTAGGAAGAAGCAAAGCTTATTTAATCCTACCCCTTTCCCACTTCAAGCGTTTACAAATATATAGAATCATTTATTGACCTTTTTATATAATAAAATAACATCTATGAACAGTTTTGTAATATGTAATTAATTAATTAATTCAGTCATTATTAACATACTGAGATGAAGAATATCTTATTTTCAATAAGGTTGAAAGTATTTCTCATAATTCTTCTTTTTTGTACTCTGTAAGCACTATTATTTTGAACAACCTCTTAAACTGGATCATATCAGTACAATTTTTAACTTCTTTACTTAATCCATTCCATAATTTAATTCCACATACTGATATGCTAAAAGTTCTAAGTGTTGTACGTCACTGAAAAAAGGTTGAGAACCACTGGATTAGGACACCTGATTCTCATCATTTGGATGGGCGGCCAAATACCTTTGGCAATATAGTGTATGTTTAATGTACCCTATGATTTTTTTTGTTAAAATAAATTCAATAATGCCATTTTTTGTGGTGCCCTTTATTTAAAAAAAAAAGTATCGAACCGGGACAACCCTAGTCTGCATTTTATTTTGTTTATTTTTTTTTGCATCTCCAATGTCAATAATTGCACACAGAAGCAGAATTTGTTGAAAAAAAAAAGAGCCACTCGCCCCCTTTCTATTGGACAAGTGCCACACATACTGTAGTAGTACCATTTTATGTTCCTCCATAAAGTGACCCACATATGTATCATTAACAGCGAACGGAGCACTCTCAGCCTTTCCATTTCTTTAAAACACTACTTGCACTCTCAACCCGCATCAACATCACCACATATACGTGCATACATTAAAATCGGTGCTTTGCAGGAAGGCGTGGGGGGGTTTCAAGGTGACATGTTACATTTAAAAGGTCTTATTAGCTATAAACAAAGCACATTTCATTGTGGTGAGTGGGGTGGTCTGTAATGTATTATTTGACAAGACTACAGCAGCAATAACCACAAATATTTATGAACAGGCTAACTGTGTTATACAGCAATAGCTGCCTATAAAATACCAGTACAGTGCTAGACAAGTGTATGTAAGTAACAGCCGGGGTCTTGAGGGGAGAAGGGCCCCGGAAGGGGTGCTTGTCCTGTCAGGGCTTGTGCTCTAACCAGGCGTGCGACTTGGACCCGGACCACTAGTCACGGCCACAGGTTAAGCGACCGATTCCGATGCATCGCCGGGGGCCGAATAAGCATATGCGGACCCTGCAAATAAGCCTATCTGACACGATGCATTGCCTTTTTGAACCCTAATCTTCCAAGGCTCGTTCGAGGCCCGGGCCCCGTGGGATTGGAATTGGTGTTTGCTTGTTTGCTCCTTGCGCTTTCGCTCACGACAAGGCATGGATAAATAATGATGTTGGCAGAGAATAAGGCAGCTCGAAGTTTTTGGAGAATGTGTCAACAAACAAATGTATGACATGCAAAGCAGGGTGATTGCCGGGTGCTGGGTAAATATTTGGACCTGTTACAGTGAGAGAGCGTTCATATTTTACTCTGGGAGGTCATTGGATTTGACTTCCACAGAAAAAAAACAAGAAAAAAAGGGGTGTCAAACTCGTTTTAGATGGGGGGCCGCACGGAGAAAAATGTACTCACAAGTGGGCCGGACTGGTAAAACCACGGCACGATAACTTAAAAATAAAGACAACTTCAGATCTTTGCGCATTCTGAAAATGTACACATTTTTACACTTACATGTTGCGGTTAATATTATTCTATAGAGATGTCCGATAATGGATTTTTTGCCGATATCCGATATTCCGATATTGTCCAACTCTTAATTACCGATTCCGATATCAACCGATACCGATATATACAGTCGTGGAATTAACACATTATTATGACTAATTTTGTTGTGATGCCCCGCTGGATGCATTAAACCAGGGGTGCTCATTACGTCGATCGCGAGCTACCAGTCGATCTCGGAGGGTGTGTCAGTCGATCACCAGCCAGGCATTAAAAAAATAGTCCTAAAAATTAGCGATCATAAATCTTCACTATGACGTCACTTTCGTCACTTGATTGACATTCACGGCACCCGAGGGTCTTCTGAGATGACGCTGGCTGCTGCCAGCTCATTAAAATTACCGACTGGAAGGCGAGAAACACTTTATTTCAACAGACTCTGGCGCCGTACCTGTCGTCAAAACTCCAAAGACCGACTGCACAGTTGCACAGTTGCGCTAACAAAATAGGAGTCTCAGAAAGCTGGCGTGCACAAGCTAGCAAGCTACGGAGTTTGCCGACAATGTATTTCTTGTAAAGTGTATACAAAGGAGTACGGAAGCTGGATAAATAAGATGCCAAAATGCAACCACTTTCATGTGGTATTGGACAGAAAGGAGGACTTTTTTTCTCCTCCATTCGAAAATGCGGACCTTATCAGCACCACTGTCTGATTCCAATCAATGCAAGTCATCAGAATCAGGTAATACACCAACTTATACTGTATTCTTGTCTTCATGAAAGAAAGGAATCTATATGTGTTAAACATGCTTGTATTATCATTAAACACCTTTTACTTGTTAACAATATTAACTATATGTGTTAAACATGCTTGTATTATCTTTAAACACCTTTAACTTGTTAACAATATTAACTATATGTGTTAAACATGCTTGTATTATCTTTAAACACCTTTAACTTGTTAACAATATTAACTATATGTATTAAACATTCTTGTATTATCATTAAACACCTTTAATTTTTTTAACAATATTAACTATGTGTTAAACATGCTTGTATTATCATTAAACACCTTTAACTTGTTAACAATATTAACTATATGTATTAAACATGCTTGTATTATCATTAAACACCTTTAATTTTTTAACAATATTAACTATATGAGTTAAACATGCTTTCATTATCTTTATACACCTTTTACTTGTTAACAATATTAACTATATGTATTAAACATACTTGTATTATCATTGAACACCTTTAATTTATTAACAATATTAACTATATGTGTTAAACATGCTTGCATTATCATTAAACACCTTTAATTTTTTAACAATATTAACTATATGTGTTAAACATGCTTGTATTATCATTAAACACCTTTAATTTTTGAACAATATTAACTATATGTGTTAAACATGATTTCATTATCTTTAAACACCTTTTACTTGTTAACAATATTAACTATATGTATTAAACATACTTGTATTATCATTAAACACCTTTAATTTATTAACAATATTAACTATATGTGTTAAACATGCTTGCATTATCATTAAACACCTTTAACTTGTTAACAAAAACATATATTTCATAAATAAGTAAATATAAATTATATATATATATATGAATGAGGTAGATCCCCACGACTTGATCAATTGAAAAGTAGCTCGCCTGCAGCAAAAGTGTGAGCACCCCTGCATTAATTTAATTGATTAATAAATATATAAAAAAAAAAAAGTGCATTATTTTTTTTAACATGCCTCACAACAGCAGCTTGGAATTTGGGACATGCTCTCCCTGAGACCGCATGAGGAGGTTGAGGTGGGTGGGGTTAGAGGGGGTAGCGGGGGGTGTATATTGTAGCGTCCCGGAAGAGTTAGTGCTGCACGGGGTTCTGGGTATTTGTTCTGTTGTGTTTATGTTGTGTTACGGTGCGGATGTTCTCCCGAAATGTGTTTGTCATTCTTGTTTGGTGTGGGTTCACAGTGTGGCGCATATTTGTAACAGTGTTAAAGTTGTTTATACGGCCACCCTCAGTGTGCCCTCTATGGCTGTTGCATGCATTCACTTGTATGTGTGTAAAGCTGTAGAAATGATGTGATTGGGCCGGTACGCAAAGGCAGTGCCTTTAAGGTTTATTGGCGCTATGTACTTCCCACTACATCCGTGTACCACTCCATACAGCGGCGTTTTAAAAAGTCATAAATGTTACTTTTTGAAACCGATACCGATAGTTTCGCAGTCCGATATTATCGGACATCTCTAGTATTCTATCTTTATGTCGTTAATGACATTTTCTGAATAAATTATGTGATAATGTTCATCAGTCAACTCATTGGTGATAATTTTCAAACTATCAAGATAAATTACAGTATACTATTTATGTATTTCAGTGTTTTTCAACCACTGTGCCGTGGGGAGGATGCCATGAGATACAGTCTGGTGTGCCGGGGCAGATTATCTTATTTCACCTATTTGTGTTAAAAATATTTTTTGCAAACCAGTAATTATAGTCTGCAAATGATGTGTTGTTGTTGAGTATCGGTGCTGTCTAGAGCTCGGCAGAGTAACCATGTAATACTCTTCCATATCAGTAGGTGGCAGCCGGTAGCTAGATGCTTTGTACCGGTAGATGTACTTATAATATTTTGAGTCTTTCTTTTCTTCCTCTGATTTCCTCTTTTTTGGGTTTTTTAGCAGTATACGATATACTGTAAGAGCAAGTGCAGGTATTTGTGATCTTTCAAGGTGGTCAGCCAATGAGGTAGTCTCTGCTTTTCCCCTCCTTTTTTAAAATCCTGTGATCGGATCTGGAGGGGTTTGTCTTCCGGGGTCTTATTTACTAAAATACTCAATTATAAGGCACAGACAGCATGCAGACGTACATTTTTTTTCAGAAATTTTTACTGTTACGATATACTGTTGTGAAAGTCTCTCTGTGTGGGGAGGGTTCTCCTGAGGCCGATAGATCTTCTTGAGCCCGGAAAACAGGTTTGAACAAGTCTTTATTGGCATGCACACCAGGGTGCAGGACTTTTCAGTCACGTGTGCTCGTGGTTTCTCGCTCTTTCTGTGTCCTGGGTGTGTGCGCTTCTCTCTCAGCCGCCGTTCCCCTCCTCATGGCCGCGGCACCTGCTGATAAAGGCGACAGGTGATTAGATAATCCGCCCCAGCTGGGCAATCTACTCACCTGTCAGCTGGGCTTCAAAGCCGGGCCATACACACTCCATTTCCGAAGGAGGCGCACCGACCACGCCCCCTTCCACAACTGAATTATGCTAATATGCTTTCTAGTTCAAGAAAAAACTTAGGTACCCCGGTTTTAACGTGCTCAATACTTTTCCCTACGCTTCCTGTGCCTTGTTGCTTTTGTCGTGCCCTTACCTGCTGCACTACTTTTGTGTTTTCCCTAATATGGGGGACGGTGTGGCTCAGTTAGTAGAATCAGAATCAGAAACAAAATAATTTATTAAACCCCGGGGGGAAATTAAGAGCGGCCGTGCCACCAATTCGAGGGTTCCAGGTTCGATTCCAGCTTCCGCCATCTTAGTCTTAGTCATCTTAGTCACTGCCGATGTGTGCTTAGGCAAGACACGTCACCCACGCTGGCTTAAATGTAGCTTAAATGTTGATAATGAGTTCCGCTATGTAAAAGTGCTTTGATTCTCGAGAGAAAAAGCGCTATATAACTATAATTCACTTCACTTCAAAATAGTTTTTACCTGCACTTCACCTGTCGTCTCTGCATCCTGGGGTCCAGACAATCAACACCAAACACATATTATAATAATATATCTTACATTAAAAAAAACAACATTAAAACTGCAAGCAGACACTAAAAAACGAATAAATAGAATTTGATCAAATTGACACACAGACGGAATATTCTCTCTCCATCGTCCATCGTTTCCCTTTTCTTACTGCCATTTGTATGCAACTGCCAGTTTGCACGAACATTCCAGATGTGCTAATATAGACGCAAGACAGCGGTGACTGAACAGTTTCAGTCTTGATAAATGAAACTTAGAGTACTAAATGATTATACTTGCATCGCCTTCTCCTAATATTGCAGCTTATATTCTGCATATACGTACAGTCGTGGTGAAACGTTGACATACACTTGTAAAGAACATAATCTCATGACTGTCTTGAGTTTCCAATAATTTCTACAACTCTTTTTTTTTTTTTTGTGATAGAGTGATTGGAGCACATACTTGTTGGTCACAAAAACATTCATGAAGTTTGGTTCTTTTATGAATTTATAATGGGTCTACTGAAAATGTGACCAAATCTGCTGGGTCAAAAGAATAGAATACAATAGAATAGAATGGACTTTATTGTCATTATATTTGCATATAATGATATTAAAGGGGAACATTATCACCAGACCTATGTAAGCGTCAATATATACCTTGATGTTGCAGAAAAAAGACCATATATTTTTTTAACCGATTTCCGAACTCTAAATGGGTGAATTTTGGCGAATTAAACGACTTTCTAATATTTGCTCTCAGAGCAATGACGTCACAATGTGACGTCGCATCAGGAAGCAATCCGCCATTTTCTCAAACACCGAGTCAAATCAGCTCTGTTATTCTCCGTTTTTTCGACTGTTTTCCTTACCTTGGAGACATCATGCCTCGTCGGTGTGTTGTCGGAGGGTGTAACAACACGAACAGGGACGGATTCAAGTTGCACCAGTGGCCCAAAGATGCGAAAGTGGCAAGAACTTGGACGTTTGTTCCGTACACTTTACCGACGAAAGCTATGCTACGACAGAGATGGCAAGAATGTGTGGATATCCTGCGACACTCAAAGCAGATGCTTTTCCAACGATAAAGTCAAAGAAATCTGCCGCCAGACCCCCATTGAATCTGCCGGAGTGTGTGAGCAATTCAGGGACAAAGGGCCTCGGTAGCACGGCAAGCAATGGCGGCAGTTTGTTCCCGCAGACGAGCGAACTAAACCCCCTGGATGTCTTGGCTCACACCGTCCCAAAGATAATCGACCCTAGCTTCCCTGGCCTGCTGACATGAGGGTATGTCTCCAGAATATATTAATTGATGAAAATTGGGCTGTCTGCACTCTCAAAGTGCATGTTGTTGCCAAATGTATTTCATATGCTGTAAACCTAGTTCATAGTTGTTAGTTTCCTTTAATGCCAAACAAACACATACCAATCGTTGGTTAGAAGGCGATCGCCAAATTCGTCCTCGCTTTCTCCCGTGTCGCTGGCTGTCGTGTCGTTTTCGTCGGTTTCGCTTGCATACGGTTCAAACCGATATGGCTCAATAGCTTCAGTTTCTTCTTCAATTTCATTTTCGCTACCTGCCTCCACACTACAACCATCCGTTTCAATACATGCGTAATCTGTTGAATCGCTTAAGCCGCTGAAATCCGAGTCTGAATCCGAGCTAATGTCGCTATAGCTTGCTGTTCTTTCCGCCATGTTTGTTTGTGTTGGCATCACTATGTGACGTCACAGGAAAATGGACGGGTGGGTAAAATCAGGCACTTTGAAGCTTTTTTTAGGGACATTGCGTGATGGGTAAAATTTAAAAAAAAACTTCGAAAAATATAATAAGCCACTGGGAACTGATTTTTAATGGTTTTAACAATTCTGAAATTGTGATAATGTTCCCCTTTAAGGACTCCAATTTAAGGTGCGGTAGTGGGAACAAGTATGGGGTAAAAATAAATTACACAAGAGGTAATAAAGAAAAAAACTAACAATTGATATAAAGAGACTACTGTCCAATAAAAATAATAAGCAATCCTGTACAATATACAAAACACTGTAGAAATACAAAATACTGTACAATATACAGAACAAGACAAGAGTACCGGAGTAATGAATACATACAGCAATGTTTATGTTTGGTTACATGTCCCTTGGCAAGTTTCACTGCAATAAGGCACTTATGGTAGCCATCCACAAGCTTCTGGTTGAATTTTTTACCACTCCTCTTGACAAAATGAGTGCAGTTCAGCTCAATTTGTTGGTTTTCTGACATTGACTTGTTTCTTCAGCATTGTCCACACGTTTAAGTCAGGACTTTGGGAAGGCCATTGTAAAACCTTAATTCTAGCCTGATTCAGCCATTCCTTTACCACTTTTGACGTGTGATTGGGGTCATTGCTCTGTTGGAACACAAAACTACGCCCAAGACCCAACCTCTGGGCTGACGATTTTAGGTTGTCCTGAAGAATTTGGAGGTAATCCTCATTTTTCATTGTCCCATTTACTCTCTGTAAAGCACCAGTTCTATTGGCAGCAAAACAGGCCCAGAGCATAGTACTACCAACACCATACTTGACGGTAGGGATGGTGTTCCTGGGTTTAAAGGCCTCACCTTTTCTCCTACAAACATATTGCTGGGTATTGTGGCCAAACAGCTGCATTTTTGTTTCATCTGACATCACATGAACAATGATACGACCTTCTGGAGGAAAGTTCTGTGGTCAGATGAAACAAAAACAAAAATATGTCAACTTTTGACCGGGACTGTGTATGACTCGTTGAAGAGATGCTATCAAATTTGCACATGTTTTAAAGGCCTACTGAAATGCGATTTTCTTATTTAAACGGGGATAGCAGGTCCATTCTATGTGTCATACTTGATCATTTCGCGATATTGCCATATTTTTGCTGAAAGGATTTAGTAGAGAACATCGACGATAAAGTTTGCAACTTTTGGTCGCTGATAAAAAAGCCTTGCTTGTACCGGAAGTAACAGACGATATGCGCGTGGCGTCACAGGTTGTGGAGCTCCTCACATCCGCACATTGTTTACAATCATTACCACCAGCAGCGAGAGCGATTCGGACCGAGAAAGCGACAATTTCACGATTAATTTGAGCGAGGATGAAAGATTTGTGAATGAGGAAAGTGAGAGTGAAGGACTAGAGGGCAGTGGGAGCGATTCAGATAGGGAAGATGCTGTGAGAGGCGGGTGGGACCTGATATTCAGCTGGGAATGACTAAAACAGTAAATAAACACAAGACATATATATACTCTATTAGCCACAACACAACCAGGCTTATATTTAATATGCCACAAATGAATCCCGCATAACAAACACCTCCCCCCTCCCGTCCATATAACCCGCCAATACAACTCAAACACCTGCACAACACACTCAGTCCCACAGCCTAAAGTACCGTTCACCTCCCCAAAAATCATACAGCACATATATTTCCCCAAAGTTCCCAAAGTTACGTACGTGACATGCACATAGCGGCACGCACGTACGGGCAAGCGATCAAATGTTTGGAAGCCGCAGCTGCATGCGTACTCACGGTACCACGTCTGCGTATCCAATTCAAAGTCCTCCTGGTAAGAGTCTCTGTTGTCCCAGTTCTCCACAGGCCAATGGTAAAGCTTGACTGTCATCTTCCGGGAATGTAAACAATGAAACACCGGCTGTGTTATCCGGCACAACAGTCAGGGGGTGCATTCTACGGCGGGGGTGCGTTATCCGGCACAACACCTGCCGCAATACACCGCTTCCCACCTACAGCTTTCTTCTTTGCTGTCTCCATTGTTCATTGAACAAATTGCAAAAGATTCACCAACACAGATGTCCAGAATACTGTGGAATTTTGTGATGAAAACAGACGACTTAATAGCTGGCCACCATGCTGTCCCAAAATGTCCTCTACAATCCGTGACGTCACGCGCAGGCGTCATCATACCGAGACGTTTTCAGCAGGATATTCCACGCAAAATTTAAAATTGCACTTTAGTAAGCTAACCCGGCCGTATTGGCATGTGTTGCAATGTTAAGATTTCATCATTGATATATAAACTATCAGACTGCGTGGTCGGTAGTAGTGGGTTTCAGTAGGCCTTTAATACACTCAAACCTTTACTAGATCAGGCCCTAAGTCAGTATAAGCATGTACTCATTTACACTCAAAACAATTGAAGAGATAGAAGAAGACTTTTTGTTGCCTCATCGATTTCTTGTTCCTTGGCAAAATCAAACCTTATTACAGTAGAGGTGATTTGAAACTCCCTTCTCATTAAAAGCTGAAACTCTATTCGACTACCGAAGATGAATTTCACGTTGACCTTTTTCATTGAGCAACAGCAACGCTGGTGACGGCCACAGGGGCTCATTAGGTCAGTTTGGCTAAATCCTCGCCGACAGCCATATCGGCAAGTTATCAACCAGCCGGTTGGAGAACGAGAACATCCATTATCTGATGCGAGACATCTCAGTTGTTTTGGAAGATGTGAGTTTAATACGTGCTGTGTTTTTCTTGATCTATGAAAGAAAGAAAGTGGTAAAAGTTCTTCGTAATAGCAGCGAGATGAATCTAACCTTGGACTTGTTAAGCACTGAACACGGGCTTGATCTCTCCCACGCGGTATCAACACAAACAGAAGTATATAATGGGCACCTTTTTACACAATGCAACAACCCTAACAAGCAAGTAAAGCGCTTGTTTCTGTGTGATTCAAACACAATAGGGATCTTTGTACTCTATTTCTGTAATGGCAATGTGGTCCCAGCATGTCGACACAGTGCCTTGCTGTATATAAGACGCCTTTCTTGGATCGTAATTCCATTCCAACAGGGTAAATCCGTTTCTGAGAGTGCGTGCCCACGCGTACTGGGGATAAAGCAGAAAATGTGTTCCTGGAAAACTGGGGCATCTGTTTTTTTATTTGTTCCTGCTGAAGTTACTTCTTTTTGTCTTTGACGGTTGACAGGGAATCCGAAGAGATACTACAGTTTTCCTTTGACTTGGGGGAAAAAAATGGAATGATACATCCTGTTAATATTGGTGCAAGCTAATTATTTATTTTCGATACATAAACTCAGATTATGTTGAGCTAGGTAACGGTATGCCGTAGGGCTGGGCGATATGGCCTTTTATTAATATCTCGATATTTTTAGGCCATGTCACGATACACGATATACATCTCGATATCTTGCCTTAGCCCTGAATTAACACTTGATGCATATAATCCAGCTGTGCACCGGCGCAACTTCTGCAGGAGTGGCGCGCACAGGTGCGCTCTAGGAGGTGCAATCAGCAGTTCGCACAGGCGAGTGCGCATTGGAATGCACCCGGGCCGTGACACCGAACACTTCTTTAGATGTAATGCTACAACCTGCAGGAATGCATCTGGTGGCCATATTTGCTCATCCCTTCTGTGGAAATAACTTGATTAAGGATGAGGATGCTACCAAAACACATATTGTGCAATATGAAATTACCTCCAGTCTTCTGTGGGTGAGCATGATGAAGCAGCCTGCCCACAATTTGGAGCCAAATGTGGGCATTCCAAAATTGCTTAAAGGCCTACTGAAACCCACTACTACCGACCACACAGTCTGATAGTTTATATATCAATGATGAAATCTTAACATTGCAACACATGCCAATACGGCCGGGTGAGCTTACTAAAGTGCAATTTTAAATTTCACGCGAAATATCCTGCTGAAAACGTCTCGGTATGATGACGTCTGCGCGTGACGTCATGGATTGTAGAGGACATTTTGGGACAGCATGGTGGCCAGCTATTAAGTCGTCTGTTTTCATCGCAAATTTCCACAGTATTCTGGACATCTGTGTTGGTGAATCTTTTGCAATTTGTTCAATGAACAATGGAGACAGCAAAGAAGAAAGCTGTAGGTGGGAAGCGGTGTATTACGGCAGGTGTTGTGCCGGATAACGCACCCCCGCCGTGGAATGCACCCCTTGACTGTTGTGCCGGATAACACAGTCGGTGTTTCATTGTTTACATTCCCGGAAGATGACAGTCAAGCTTTACCATTGGCTTGTGGAGAACTGGGACAACAGAGACTCTTACTAGGAGGACTTTGAGTTGGATGCGCAGACGCGGTACCGTGAGTACGCATGCAGCTGCGGCTTCCAAACATTTGATCGCTTGCCCGTACGAGCGTGCCGCTATGTGCATGTCAGGTACGTAACTTTGGGGACTTTGGGGAAATATATGTGCTGTATAAACTTTGGGGAGGTGAACAGTACTTTGGGCTGTGGGATTGAGTGTGTTGTGCAGGTGTTTGAGTTGTATTGGCGGGTTATATGGACGGGAGGAGGTGTTTGTTATGCGGGATTAATTTGTGGCATATTAAATATAAGCCTGGTTGTGTTGTGGCTAATAGAGTATATATATATATATATATATATATATATATATATATATATATGTCTTGTGTTTATTCATTCCCAGCTGAATGTCAAGTCCCACCCGCCTCTCACAGCATCTTCCCTATCTGAATCGCTCCCACTGCCCTCTAGTCTTTCACTCTCAATTTCCTCGTCCACAAATCTTTCATCCTCCCTCAAATTAATGGGGAAATTGTCGCTTTCTCGGTCCGAATCGCCCTCGCTGCTGGTGGCCATGATTGTAAACAATGTGCAGATGTGAGGAGCTCCACAACCTGTGACGTCACGCTACTCGTCTGTTACTTCCGGTACAGGCAAGGCTTTTTTATCAGCGACCAAAAGTTGCGAACTTTATCGTCGATGTTCTCTACTAAATCCTTTCAGCAAAAATATGGCAATATCGCGAAATGATCAAGTATGACACATAGAATGGACCTGCTATACCTGTTTAAATAAGAAAATCGCATTTCAGTAGGCCTTTAAACTTGTTGGAAAACAAGACTAAAATAATTTTTGACTTTGATTTGGTGGGGCTTTCACTTGCAGACATGATTTGAGGTCCACAACTATCTTGACTAAATAAGTGCAAATTTTAGAGGAGTTATAAGCTGTGCAGTGTAGGAAATCAGAACGCGTTTGTACCGTTACTCCTCGAGCAACTATTCTTGAATTTTAGTGATTGCATTACAAAATGTCCCTCCTCTTCACTCTGCTTGTAGGAGAAGAGGCGCTGACGATGTACCTGGCCAAAAACAAGCTGGACAGGAAGCTCGCCAATGCCACTCAAAATGTGGAAGCCCTCCACCAGCTGGCCTCCTCCTACTTCATTGACCGCGATGGCACCATGAGGAAGTTGCACGAGATCCAGATCTCCACCAATGCTATCAAGGTTAGTGTGTTTTTTTTTGGCATAACCAAAAAAGAGGCACCCAAAATAAATGTATTTGGTAAGGTTTATTATTTTTAAAACTATTTTGCCAAAAACCTCATCTTCTGTTCACTGCAAATACTGAAATGTAAGTAAGATTAAATATCTCAAATAAGGGTGATATTTGCTCATTTTCTGTCTGATAAAATAATTATTCTCACTAAGCATATTTTATGTTCGAGTGTTTTACTTGTTTTAAGTGTTTTGGTCCTAAATTATCTCAGTAAGATATTACAGCTTGTTGCTGAGATGTTATGACCTATATTGAGTAAAACATGCTTGAAACTAGAATATCAACTGTTGCAAAGCTGTGCCATCAACACTCACAAGTATAAAATTACTTTTTTAGAGTAACAATTTCTTACTTCAAGCATGAAAAAAAAAAATCATGATGCCGAGTGCATATCATTATGTCAAGATAATGGCACTAGCATTTACTTCATTTAAGAATATTTTTCAACATATTGAGCAAAAAAGTCTCTTTTTTTTCTACCAAGAAAAGTGCACTTGTTATTAGTGAGAATATGCTTATTTTAAGGTATTTTTGGGTTCAATGAGGTTAGCTAATTTTACTTGTTTTGGAAAGTCTTGACAAGTCGAATTGTCTTGTTCTATTGGCAGATAATTTTGCTTAGTTCAAATAAAATACCCATCAATTTTTGTATTTTTTTTCTTGTTTTTGAACACTGACTTTTTGCAGTGTGTTCAAGTCAATGTGTCTATTCATTCATTCATTTTCCATACCACTAATCCACTTTAGAGTCATGGGTGAGCTGTAGCTCATCCTAGCTGGCTTCGGGTGAGAAGCGGGGTATGCTACACCTTAAAACTGGTTGTCAGTCAATCACAGGTCACATATGGACAAACAGCAATTCAGACTTATGGACAAAACAATCCATATACTGTATTTTTTGGACTATAAGGCACACTTAAAATCCTTTCATTTTCTCAAAAACGTATAACCCGATGCGCCTACTGTATGGAATAATTCTGGTTGTGCTTACCGACCTCGAAGCAATTTTATTTGGTACATGTGTAATGATAAGTGTGACCAGTAGATGGCAGTCACACATAAGAGATATGTGTAGACTGCAATATGACGCCAGTAAACAACACCAAAACTTTAAATGTTCCATTGAAATTAAAGAATATTACACACAGCATTCAAAAATGTGTCAAAATGTTTTAGTACGACTTTGAAGCCGCACCGCTTATTGTATTGTCGGCCTATTATGGGTACGGTAGTATGAGGTACAAGTATTGCTGTGGTGTGTGTATAAAGACCGCAAAATGGCATTCATTAGCAGACATATTATCTTCCGTTTTGTTACACAATATTATGCAAAACCATCCTTCTGCAGGTATCTTCTGGTATGACGTGTATTTGGGATCTGCATAAGTCCTGAAAATTTGCGCACGTTCGCCACTGTAGTCTGCGCCGATACCGTAGTCCAGTGTTTTTCAACCTTCTTTGAGCCAAGGCACATTTTTTGCATAAAAAAAATACGGAGGCACACCATCAGCAGAAAAGGTTAAAAAAATGAAACTCCACCAGGTTGTCGTGCCTTATTTTGAGTTTGTTGTTGTTTCCTGTGTGTATTGCTTTAGTTCCTGTCTTGCGCTGTTATTTTGGTGACCCTTCCTGTTTTGTTGGTGTTCTCCTGTAGCAGCTTCAAGCCTTCCTTTGAGTGCTATTGCCTGCACCTGCTTTGTTTTCGCAATCAAGACTCGCTGTAAGTTTTTGCTGTCGTCCAGCATTCTGTTTTCGTTGACTTTGTAGCCAGTTCAGTTTTACTTTTGTTTTACATAGCCTTCCCTGTGCTTCAGTGCCTTTTCCTAGCGGGACTTGCCTTTTGTTCATTTTTGGTTTAAGCGTTACATACCTTTTTACCTGCATGCCGTCTCCCACTGTGCTCTGCATATTGGGATCACGACAAACCATCCTCGACGCGTTCCGACTTCTACAAAGCAATGAACTACCTGCTGCCACCTACTGGTATGGAGTATTACAAGATTACCCTGCCAAGCTCTACACAGCACAGGCGCTAGACAATGGCACATTATTATGATTATTGATTTGCATAAATATGTCTTGGACCAATTAGGTGAAGTTGCATAATTTCCCACGGCACACCAGACAATATCTCACGGCACAGTGGTTGAAAATCACATAAGCTTCTTCTTTTTCACTAACTTCTTGTTATGGGTCATTCACCCTCTGCTGTTGCCATTTCTAATATAAAGTAGCGTAAAGTTCTAACTTATATCTCGACATGGAAGCGCTAAAACATACCGGTGTAGTGAGTTTACATAATTCACCCACTGATCGGACGGTTTTTCACGGGACACAAGTGTATGTAAACTTTTGACCACGACTGTATGCCACTTACACATTTTCAACATTTTGACAGCCCCCTTTTTTAAAAATAAAAATGACATTTTTAAAGCCCATTCAAA
>NC_084579.2:16465532-16583032 GCF_033978685.3 Nerophis lumbriciformis | reverse complement strand
CCCATTTATTCTCTGTAAAACACCAGTTCCATTGGCAGCAAAACAGGCCCAGAGCATAATACTACCACTACTATGATTGGCGGTAGGTAAGGTGTTCCTGGGATTAAAGGCCTTACCTTTTTTCCTCCAAACATATTGGTGGGTATTGTGGCCAAACAGCTCAATGTTTGTTTCATCTGACATCACATGGAGAAGGATAAGACCTTCTGGAGGAAAATTCTGTGGTAAGATGAAACAAAAATTGAGCTGTTTGGCCACAATACCCAGCAATATGTTTGGAGGAGAAAAGGTGAGGCCTTTAATCCCAGGAACACCACAACAAGTTGTGCTCCAATCACTTTATCACAAAAAAATAAGAGTTGTAGAAATTCTTGGAAACTCAAGACAGACATCACATTATGTTCTTTACAAGTGTATGTACACTTTTGACCACGACTGTACATGTTAAACAATGCCAAAGGATCAAATCATAAGGTTCATGCATTTAGGTGTGAGTTTACAAGCAGTTTTGGACGCCTTTGAACGCTGTGTTTTTCAGTCTTTATTTTTAACAGCGTGATATTTGTGATGTCACAGATTGACGGATGTGCTTAGGTGTGTATTTATTTTTGTATTCTTTACTTTACTTCTGTATTCTTTACTTTTGGTAAACAAAGTGGTGGTAAACCAAACCAATATGTTTACTGTGCAGCAAACAGCGTGCAAACTAGTGTTGTCCCGATACCAATATTTTGGTACCGGTACCAAAATTATTTTGATACTTTTCGGTACTTTTCTAAATAAAGGGGACCACAAAAAATTGCATTTTTGGCTTTATTTTAACAAAAAACTCATAGGGTACATTAAACATATGTTTCTTATTGCAAGTTTGTCCTTAAATAAAATAGTGAACATACAAGACAACTTGTCTTCTAGTAGTAAGTAAGCAAGCAAAGGCTCCTAATTTAGTCTGCTGACGTATGCAGTAACATATTGTGTCATTTTCCATTCTATTATTTTGTCAAAATTATTAAGGACAAGTGGATGATACCACAAATGTAGGTATCAATCCGATACCAAGTCGTTACAGGATTATACATTGGTCATATTCAAAGTCCTCGTGTGTCCAGGGACATATTTTCTGAGTTTATGAACATAATATGATTTTTTTTTTAAATGAAAGAAGATTTAATCATGTAATCATAGTGATATCGACTAGATACACTATTGTACTTGGTATCTTTACAGTGGATGTTAGGTGTAGATCCACCAATGGTGTTTCTTTACATTTTGACGCTGGTGAGCTACGGTGCGTAGTGAAGCATGTTTAGCTATGCCTCATTCTGCAGGGATGATACTTGTAAGAAACGTACTTTATTTGTCGCCATGGAGGCGAGGATTAGTGATTTGTAAGCAGCGAAAACACTGCAGATGGACGTTAGCCGCTAGCTAGCCATGTTTTAAAGCATCTCTTCCTGTGGGTATTTCAGTGATAAAGCTTCACCTTTATCGTCATTTTTTAAGTCAAAATGTATCCCTTCTCCCTTTTTTGTCTACACACTGTGTCTGTTTGTAAGTACTCCGTGATTGTGCGCTGCCGAACATGCTCCTCTGCTCGTAAACCAGCAATGACACGACGTGACGACAGGAGAGCGGGGGGTTGTGCGACCGGTACTTTTCAGAGGCGGTATAGAACCGAATATGATCCATTTGTATTGCGGTGCTATACTAATACCGGAAAACCGTACGACCCTAGTGCAAACTATCTGAGTATGCAAGGGGCTTCCCTCTTACCAATAAAAGAAAATACGGGGAAAAAAATCTAACTATGCAACAGAATTTATCCCTAAACGTTTAAAAAAAAAATTAGTCAAATGATATCAAGGATTATCTGTCGTTACCAGTACCACTATCTGGTACTCCGGATGTCATTCTCCACGACAAAACAGATGAAAACTCGGAAAAACAGGGAGGCCCACAACTTTTGTGTGTGGGACTAAGTCAAGGAAATTAGTATCAAGACTCTGCCGGATAAATCACGCATCGTTTTTGCTCGGGTAATGTTGCATTTTATGACTTTTTGCGAGGACGCGTCCTTATAAACAAACTGCGAGTAGCATTCGATAGCCTTGATTTACTGTCGTTCATTTTCCCATTCCGTTAACTACTCATAAAGATAATTGGTGAAGCCGCTGAAGACCCAGCTGGTTGTGAAAGAAGACAAATAAGTGGTCACAGCTCCCTGCAACTGCATGGAGTTTTTGGCCATGTTGCCTTATTGTTGTTGTTGTTGTTGTTGTTGCATGTCTTTCTTTATCAAAATATAGCTGTTTTTTTTATTTTTATTTTATTTTATTTTTTTATTGTTTTTTGTTGTATTTTTGTATTTTTGTATTTTTTAAATTTGTTATTAATTTATTAATCAATAAACAAAACAATACACAACAACACCACAACAATGCAATCCAATTCCAAAACCAAACCCGTCCCAGCAACATTAAGAACAACAATAAACAGAGCAATTGAGAGCAATTGAAGACACACGAATCCGAATGTAGTGAAACAAAAAATTAACATTATCGACAACAGCATCAATATTAGTAACAATTTCAAAATAGCAGTGATTAAAAAACCCTCATTGATATCATCATTAAAAACATTACAAACAAATATAACTATGTTATATAAGTGCTGAAAGCTTAATTTCACTTCACTTTGGTAAAAGATCAACTCGTTTAGATTTTGCTCACATTTGCTTTCTTTTATTTAGAGCAGGCGTCGGCAACCCAGAATGTTGAAAGAGCCATATTGGACCAAAACATTCCCCAAAAAATCTGTCTGGAAAAAAATAAAAGCCTTATATAAGTCTTATAATGAAGGCAACATATGATGTAAGTATCTATATTAGCTATATTAGCCTACTATCAAAGGCTGACGCAAATCTTTGTTGACGGAAATGTTGTATTTAAATTTGTATTCTACACATTTTTGCAACATTGGAAATCATTAGTAAAATAAGGGTTTCTCACGGGATGAGAAAACTCCTGGAAATTACTGGCTCAGAATTGCCAAAGGTATAGATGTGTGTGTCCAAGATAAAGGAAACAACAGACTGTCTTCTTCTAATGGATTTATTACAATCTTTGCAAGCTGGGTAAAGTTTGCTGAGCAGGAATGTCATTGTTTTGACTGCTCAAAGAAAACAACATCTTAATCTACGATTTGACTCCCTCAAATGGCCTTGAGGCTATCAGGATCAGGCTGTTCTGAAAAACTACTTTTTCAATAACACCTGGTGTCGAACTTTGAGATCGGCCCCAGTCCACAAAAACATTTCAACATCTCACCCAAGTTAATTGGGCATACATGCACGCACCCGCCTCTCCCCCAATCAACGCCTTCACCACTGCTTAATTCCTCTTCGGGGTTGTGGACGGCTGAGTAGCGCTTTATAGCGGCAGCCGGCCTCTAGGGCCCTAAATCCCCCCCCCCCCCCCCCTCTGTTGCGAGTTGTTGTGATTACATGTATCATGTTTATGTGTGCTATGCTATGTGAGGTTTTTTCCTTGGACTCAGTCTGGACCCCTCCCGAGGGTCCAGCCTTAGACTGATCCTTTTTTTACTCTTCCCCCTTTCCCAATGTCACCTTTTTCCCACCTTTTTTAAAGAGCGCCGTAAGTGGCTTAAACTGCCGGCGGTCCTGTCTTGTCCCCCTTGTAACGTACGTCTGCTCTTAGTGGGACTGCGCCGAAAATGTAATTTCAGTTCTTATGTGTCTTGTACATGTTAAAGAAGGGACAATAATAAAGCATCTTGAATCTTGAATCTTGAATCTGTGGTCTGGAACGGCATGGCGCACAAAAACTATCAGAAATGCAGCCAATATTACATACAGATAATGTGTCATGAAACAAAAATAAACTAAATACACAGAGGACATAAGTGAAGGAAATTAAATGAGCTCAAATATACAAACGTACCTACAAACTAGGCATAATGATGCAATATGTACATACAGCTAGCCTAAATAGTATGTTAGCATGGATTAGCTTGCAGTCATGCACTGACCAAATATGCCTGATTAGCACCCCAAAGCAAGTCAATAACATCAACAAAGCTCACCTTTGTGCATCCACGCACAGTATAAAATGTTTGGTGGACAAAATGAGACAAAGGACTGGAATCACACACGTCTTTCTGTGGCAGCGTCGGAGAAAGTTATACACGTAAACAAACTGTTGAGTCACAGTCCACACAACGGGGAGTTCAAGAGCCGCTGAAATTAGTAGGACGAAATGGCGCTCACCAAATACTCTCATCAATGAAGCACAAACATATTAAACAGTGTGCTTTCTAACAATTAGGAAGATTTGTGTTGCGTTTGTCCTCCTACGGATAAAATAATAAAAAATAAAAATAAATTCACCCCATTTTTTTCCCATTTCCATGCATTTTTGAAAAAGCTCTATGGAGCCACCAGGGCACCGCTAAAGAGCCGCATGTGGCTCTAGAGCCGCGGGTTGCTGACCCCTGCTCTAGCGTTATTCTTTCTCGTTTCATGCCCTCACGCCTGCTCTGATGTGTATAAAATAAATACTTTTGTGTCTTGTCTTGCACACGGGACTGTTTTGTAAACACGGACAAGTAAGTACAAGTTGGATTAGCCGCTACATATTACGTTCTGGCCCAAAAAGCAACCAGACACAGGAAGAACGTTGAGGCACAAAGCATGCAAACAAAGCATGCACAATGATGACAGGGCTGGTTTAAGAAGCACCCTGATTGGCGACCTGGGACAGGTGTGTCCTGTTTGCCAATCAGGGACAGGAGATGGAGCCAATCAGCACTTGAAAAAAGAGCATTGGAGAGGAAATAATACAACAAATAAGGAAAACTAAACTCTGACGCCGCCATTGTGACATCACAACTTGGTTTGATGAAACACAAAAAAGAGGTAGGATGGAATATTTTCATCTAATGGTGACATGACCACAACATCACCAATGTGTGACAT
Organism: Nerophis lumbriciformis; assembly: GCF_033978685.3. Taxonomy (NCBI): domain Eukaryota; kingdom Metazoa; phylum Chordata; class Actinopteri; order Syngnathiformes; family Syngnathidae; genus Nerophis; species Nerophis lumbriciformis. The sequence goes on along the minus strand of NC_084579.2, from coordinate 16,578,039 downwards.
GAAGTGAGAAAAATGCTGGCTTTTTTATGGGCTCTGTATTGATCTGATAATCGATAATCTATGCAACATTTTGACCTAAGAAGCACAATTACATGTTATGTAGACCACAAGTGGCCTAGTGGTTAGAGTGTCCGCCCTGAGATCGGTAGGTTGTGAGTTCAAACCCCGGCCGAGTCATACCAAAGACTATAGAAATGGGACTCGTTACCTCCCTGCTTGGCACTCAGCATCAAGGGTTGGAATTGGGGGTTAAATCACCAAAAATGATTCTCGGGCATGGCCACAGCTGCTGCTCACTGCTCCCCTCACCTCCCAGGGGGTGATCAAGGGTGATGGGTCAAATGCAGAGAATAATTTCGCCACACCTAGTGTGTGTGTGTGACAATCATCGGTACTTTAAATTTTTTTAACTTGAAGGAAGTGTTTTAAAAAATAATATGACCCCTTTAATGCGCCCTATAATCCGGTACGCCTTTTGTATGGAAAAAAACCCCCGCTCATCAGCAGTGCACCTTATAATCTGGTGCACCCTATGGTCCGCAAAATACTGTAAATAAACAAGTCCAGTCAACCAACTATTTTACGACCCCTTTGCAGTACCTTTGGAGACCCTGTTGAAAACCTTTGATCTAGAGCAGTGTTTTTCAACCTTTTTTGAGCCAAGGCACATTTTTTGCGATGAAAAAATGTGGAGGCACCCCACCAACAGAAATGATTAAAAAACAAAACTCAGTTGACATTAAAAAGTCGTCGTTGCAATTGTTGGATATGACTTTACACCATAACCAAGCATGCATCACTATAGCTCTTGTCTCAAAGTAGGTGTACTGTCACCACCTGTCACATCACGCTGTGACTTATTTGGAGTTTTTTGCTGTTTTTCTTATTTTGCGCTCCTATTTTGGTGTCTTTTTCTCTTTTTTTGGTATTTTTCTATAGAAGTTTCATGTCTTCCTTTACATCTACTTTGTTTTAGCAATCAATGATATTTCAGTTGTTTGTATCCTTCTTTGTGGGGACATTGTTGATTGTCATGTCATGTTCGGATGTACTTAGTGAAGCCGTCTTTGCTCCACAGTAACTCTTTGCTGTCGTCCAGCATTCTGTTTTTGTTTACTTTGTAGCCCATTCAGTTTTAGTTTCGTTCTACATAGCCTTCCCTAAGCTTCAGTGGTCTTTCTTACCTGCACCCTGCCTCCCGCTGTTCCCGGCATCCATAAAGCAATTAGCTACCGGCTGCCACCTACTGATATGGAATGGAGTATTACACGGTTACTCTGTCGAGCTCTAGACATCACCGACACTCAACAACAACACATCATTTGCAGACTATAATTACTGGTTTGCAAAAAATATTTTTAACCCAAATAGGTGAAATTAGATAATTTCCCACGGCACAGTGGTTGAAAAACACTGATCTAGAGCACAAGAAGTGTTTTAAATGTCGATTGTAAGTCCACTTTAATAAAGGTGTTGGTGCATCTTGCATGGCCTTAAACCAAATCCATTACATTTCCCAAGTGCTCCTAAGAACATTGGAGGTGAAACATCTTTTTTTAAAATACGCTTGATTCAAGCCCTACTCAGTCTGACAGAAAGCAGAACTTGCAGGAGTCATTGTCGCAAACTTTTTTGGAGCACATCAACTTGAATAATTTAGGATACTGCAGGTTTTAGAGTTGAGGGCTAAAAATGTCTTTTCATGTTTCAAAGCTTTAAAAAAAAAAAAAAAGTGCTGGAGCTCAGGATACAATTGTTGGGGAAAAAAATAAAGATATTCCTGTGTTACAAAAAAATTCAATATTTTCAGGTGTGTGTGAGTGACGGGAAGAAAAGCTCTGACTTGGACTGGGAAAAGAGTTGTTTGACACAACCTGTGCATTTTTTTTGAGGGACGAATATATTGACATCTGTACATTTGAGGTGGGGGGGGGGGGGGGGGGGGGCATGAGGCCAAGGAGAAAAAAAACAAAGCCATAGCACACATAAATATGTTACATAGAATCAACAAAACTTGCAACAGAGGGGTGGGAGTTGGAGTTACGGAGGCATGCTGCTGCTGTAAAAGCGCTACTCAGCCGTCCATCCCCCCTTAGGAGAATCAAGCGGTGGTGAAGGCGTGGGGTGGGAATGGCGGGGGTGGTGGGGGTGTGCATACCACGGCAACACACCATAGCCTATATGCACTACTGCCATCTAATGCCTTGGAGTTGTAACTGCATGCAAAGTCTACTAATACTTGCAAATGAGACTCCAAAGTGTAAGAAAACAATATGTCAATATGTATAATATGTCACCGTATCGTTTCAAATGTGAAAGATAGAAGTGATTTTTTATTTATTTTATTTGTTAATATATATATATATATATATATATATATATATATATATATATATATATATATATTTATATATATATATATATATATATATATATATATATATATATATATATATATATATACATATATATATATATATATATATATATATATATATATATATATATATATATATTAGGGCTGCAACAACTAATCGATTATAATCGATTATAAAAATAGTTGGCGATTAATTTAGTCATCAATTCGTTGGATCTATGCTATGCGCATGCGCAGAAGCAATGTTTTTTTTAAATTTTATTTTATTATTATTTATTTTTTTTATAAACCTTTATTTATAAACTGCAACATGTGCAAACAGCTGAGAAACAATAATCAAAATAAGTATGGTGCCAGTATGCTGTTTTTTTTTTCCAATAAAATACTGGAAAGGATATAAATGTAGTTTGTCTCTTTTATCCGATTATTAATCGAAGTTATAATCGACAGATTAATCGATTATCAAATTAATCGTTAGTTGCAGCCCTATATATATATATATATACAATAATTATATATATATATATATATATATATATATATATATATATATATATATATATATATATATATATATATATATATATATATATATATATATACAATAATTATATATATATACAATAATTATAACAAAAGATAATAACTAATATTTTTCATAAAATCTGACAAATAGTTTATTGTACTAAATTACACATACATTATTGGAATCTTCTTTAAAAAAAAGACTATAAGGCAGGTGAAATAGCTAGGGAAAAATGAACAAACTTCAGTTGTGTCAAACTGATCGGATTTTTAGTTCTTTTAGTGAGGCAGTAAACAGAGTCTGGGTTGAATTTAAAAAAAATATGGTCCGGAAAATCAGTTTCCCAGGGATTAGGGGGCTTCGATTGTATTGTATTCTCTAAAGTGGTGACTCACTGTGCTACTCTACGGATTGTGCAAGAAGTTCCCAGAATGATGCCAACAATGGTTTCTTCAAATAAAATCAGTATTTTGGAAATGTAAAAAGTAGTGCTGTCAAATGATTGTTTTTAAAAATCAATCACACCATTTAATTTGGAATAATCATGATTAATTACAGGTCGCTTGCATAATTTAAATTAACTTTAAAAAGTTATGATTAAACACAAATGCATCTTTATCATCATAATTTATTTGTTAAAGTTAAAGTTAAAGTTAAAGTTAAAGTACCAATGATTGTCACACACACACTACGTGTGGCGAAATTATTCTCTGCATTTGACCCATCACCCTTGATCACCCCCTGGGAGGTGAGGGGAGCAGTGAGCAGCAGCGCTGGCCGCGCCCGGGAATCATTTTTGGTGATTTAACCCCCAATTCCAACCCTTGATACTGAGTGCCAAGCAGGGAGGTAATGGGTCCCAATTTTATAGTCTTTGGTATGACTCGGCTGGGGTTTGAACTCACAACCTACCGATCTCAGGGCGGACACTCTAACCACTAGGCCACTGAGTAGGTGGTTTGTAGTAGGTTTGCTAACCGTTTTAGTGATGAATCCGCGTATATACATCATTAATGCGATAGACAACAGTGGACAGCTTTTGTTAAAAGCAAAAAACAATGTTGAATATTTACCTGTTCTATTATTAAGACCTTTGGACGAGTTTGCTCACTGCAGGTGCTTTGGGTTGACAATGTACTTCCTCTCTTGTGCCTTGAGCTGGAGGAATAACCGTCCGTACCGTTTTTGCTCGAATGGATTAATTATTCATCACTCCAAGCAACATTTGTAAATATTACAATACAACTAAAATAATTAATACTTACTAAACCTGGGATCCGGGCCGTGCTGTATATACAAACCCCGTTTCCATATGAGTTGGCAAATTGTGTTAGATGTAAATATAAACGGAATACAATGATTTGCAAATCCTTTTCAACCCATATTCAATTGAATGCACTACAAAGGCAAGATATTTGATGTTCAAACTCATAAACTTAATTTTTTTTTTGCAAATAATAATTAACTTAGAATTTCATGGCTGCAACAGGTGCCAAAGTAGTTGGGAAAGGGCATGTTCACCACTGTGCTACATGGCCTTTCCTTTTAACAACACTCAATAAACTCTGCTTGATGTACAGCTTAAGTTGTTCAACAGTCCGGGGTCTCCGTTGTGGTATTTTAGGCTTCATAATGCGCCACACATTTTCAATGGGAGACAGGTCTGGACTACAGGCAGGCCAGTCTAGTACCCGCACTCTTTTACTATGAAGCCACGTTGATGTAACCCGTGGCTTGGCATTGTCTTGCTGAAATAAGCAGGGGCGTCCATGGTAACATTGCTTGGATGGCAACATATGTTGCTCCAAAACCTGTATGTACCTTTCAGCATTAATGGCGCCTTCACAGATGTGTAAGTTACCCATGTCTTAGGCACTAATACACCCCCATACCATCACAGATGCTGGCTTTTCCACTTTGCGCCTATAACAATCCGGATGGTTCTTTTCCTCTTTAGTCCGGAGGACACGACGTTCACAGTTTCCAAAAACAATTTGAAATGTGGACTCGTCAGACCACAGAACACTTTGTATCAGTCCATCTTAGATGAGCTCAGGCCCAGCGAAGCCGACGGCGTTTCTGGGTGTTGTTGATAAACGGTTTTCGCCTTGCATAGGAGAGTTTTAACTTGCACTTACAGATGTAGCGACCAACTGTAGTTACTGACAGTGGGTTTCTGAAGTGTTCCTGAGCCCATGTGGTGACATCCTTTACACAATGATGTCACTTGTTGATGCAGTACATCCTGAGGGATCGAAGGTCACAAGCTTAGCTGCTTACGTGCAGTGATTTTTCCAGATTCGCTGAACCCTTTGATGATATTACGGACCGTAGATGGGGAAATCCCTAAATTCCTTGCAATAGCTGGTTGGGAAAGGTTTTTCTTAAACTGTTCAACAATTTGCTCACGCATTTGTTGACAAAGTGGTGACCCTCGCCCCATCCTTGTTTGTGAATGACTGAGCATTTCATGGAATCTAATTTTGTACCCAATCATGGCACCCACCTGTTCCCAATTTGCTTGTTCACCTGTGGGATGTTCCAAATAAGTGTTTGATGAGCATTCCTCAACTTTATCAGTATTTATTGCCACCTTTCCCAACTTCTTTGTCACGTGTTGCTGGCATCAAATTCTAAAGTTAATGATTATTTGCAAAAAAAAATAAATATATATATATATCAGTTTGAACATCAAATATGTTGTCTTTGTAGCATATTCAACTGAATATGGGTTGGAAATGATTTGCAAATCATTGTATTTTGTTTATATTTACATCTAACACAATTTCCCAACTCATTTGGAAACGGGGTTTGTATATATATATTTATATTATCTTATCTTATCTTATCATATCGAGCAGGGAAACTTGCCCGATATATATATATATATATATATATATATATATATATATGTATGTATATATATATATATATATGTATGTATATATATTCATATATTTATATTTATATATGTATATATATATATATATATATATATATATATATATATATATATATATATATATATATATATATATATATATTTATATATATATATATATATATATATATATATATGTATATGTATGTATGTATATATATTCATATATATATATATGTATATATATTTATATATATATATATATATATATATATATATATATATATATATATATATATATATATATATATATATATATATTCCGAGTGCGATGATGTCACGTTATAGATGTGAAAATGCGTTTTTAGACATTATGATTTGCCTGAGCAGCTTGGAGACACCGAGAGTAACAAGCTGTAGAAAATGGATTAAAAAGCACAGATTAGAAAAAAAATAATTATACAAAAAGAAAAAAATACAAAAAATATATATATATATATATTTTTTTTTAACTTGGGACTTCCCGTGGGCCATATTTTGGGGACCCCTGTACTAAACCACCCCATGTGTGATGTCTGTAGGAGTGTTTTCATACACATGTGAACATGCTAATGTAATCGAGCTAGCGTCGTTATTATTAACTAATATGCTAACACGCTTACAAGTGCCTGTTATATTAATTGGCATTATTTTTGTATTGTTCCAGTTTCGTAAATTCTTGTTATAGTTATTGAATCTGTTTAGCAGATTTGAAGGCTAGCTTCCGCAGGTAGTGGGTCCATGATGATGACTTCTGTTTTGTTTGATCAGCTGTTTTACTGCCCTGTTACAGGCAACGTTTGGGAACATCTAAGGTATGTAAATAAATATTTACAAAATCTTTCATACCGGTATATATCTGTGGTTTATTATGTAAAACATATTTATTCTAAAATTTGGTGGGTGCCATCTAAATACCAGTGCGCTCCAGAGCCTGAAAAATATCGGTAATTGAATAAAAAAAAAGGAGAAAATGTGTTTGTTATCCACAAGCACTCCCAACCTCCACGTCCCAGCTCCCCATTCCACCGGCCTTCACATTCACGCTCTTATCTTTTTTGTGCTTGTGAGTGACAAGAGGATTAAGGCGCCACGGCAGATGAGACTGCAGGTAGCCAGCAAGTGGAGCGTGGCAAAATTAAGCAAACCTGACATTGGCTGCTGAGTCAGCTTCTCAGCGAGGGCAAGACAGGGGGCGTCAAGGGGACTCACTAGAAAGCAGAGTGGACTTTGTGTCCGCCTATCGTGTCGGGAGAACCGGGAGCATATGTCAAGAGGTGAGGCTTGTTTGATTTTTTTTTTTTTGTAACAAAGGCTTGGGAGCGTAATTGTGAGTTTAATAGATGTATACAGACAGATCTGAGATAGCTTCTCCCCCTCCATCAGTTCCACTGAGATGTAATGACTCATTTGCATTTCCTGCTGGATGTCTCTCGCTCGTCTAACAGGGTAACTGAGCAGCTACGCTGATTTGCTTTGCAGATAGACAAATCGCAGCTGTGTACAGATCACATGCGCTGTTATGTGTTTTGTTTCCGACTAATCCCGTCGAAAGCATCATCATCCTGTTATGCCACTCTTTGTTTGTCTGGACTTTTCCTAAACCATACTTGCCAATCCTCCCGAATTTTCCGGGTGACTCCCGAAATTCAGCGCCTCTCCCGAAAACCTCCCAGGACAAATTTTCTCCCGAAAATCTCCAGGAATTCACGCCCCCTCCAGCTCCATGCGGACCTGAGTCCGCTTTCCCACAATATAAACAGCGTGCCTGCCCAATCACGTTATAACTGTAGAATGATGGAGGGCGAGTTCTTGGTTTCTTATGTGGGTTTATTGTTAGGCAGTTTCATTAACGTCCTCCCAGCGCGGCAACAACACACAACAACAGCAGTCACGTTTTTGTCTACCGTAAAGCAGTTTGTCTGCCGTAAACAGCAATGTTGTGACACTCTTAAACAGGACAATACTGCCATCTACTGTACATTCATATGAACATCTAGGGCTTTTAGAGAGTACAGTGCACAACTGCGCACTCAACAAAGAGACGAAGCAGAATGCATCATCAGAGAGGGTGTTCAGCATGGTTAGAAAAATAGTGACAGAGAATAGAACAAGGATGGACAATTCAACCCTTAATTCAACAATGAGTAGATGAGTGTTGTGTGTGTGTATGTGTGTAAATAAATGAACACTGAAATTCAAGTATTTCTCTTATATATATATATATATATATATATATATATATATATATAATAAAATAAATATATATTTATAGCTACAATTCACTGAAAGTCAAGTGTTTCTTATATATATATGAAATACTTGACTTGGTGAATTCTAACTGTAAATGTACTCCTCCCCTCTTAACCACGCCCCCAACCACACCCCCCACCCCCCACCCCCCACCTACCGAAATCGGAGGTCTCAAGGTTGGCAAGTATGAATATAACATATGTACTCATATAGTAGTACAGTTGGCACAGTACAGTAAACTGACAGTTAATATTTAAACATTTAACATACGTCACTTCAAACAATTTTGAACAGAAATAGTTCATGCACATTCAGATGAATTCTTCAAAATTACAATAAAAAAAAATTGGGCCGGGGGCCAGGCTGTATTTTTGCATACTAATTGACTGAAAGAGCACGCACTTGACGCGATGATGTCATGTTATCCATGGAAAAATGCATTTTTAGACCATATAATTTGCCTGAGCGGCTTGGAGACCCCGAGAGTAACAAGCGGTTGCCTTGTTGCCTTTCCATTACAAACAATACATTCGTTTTTAGTATAAGTTTGCTGGTTTCGAGAAATGTAATGCCGAGCGCATATCATTATGCCAAGATAATGACACTAGCATGTACTTAGTTTAAGAATATTTTTGTATTTTTTTTTCTTGTTTTTGAACACTAACTTTTTGCAGTGCAGGGGTTTATTTAACAAGTATAGTTTACTATTTTTGGCCACGGTAACATTAACAACAGTTTGAACAGTAACACTGTTTGAATATAGGGACATAAAACACTGTACTTTAAAGTTATTATTTGCTGTACCTCTAGATGGAGCACACTTACCACTAGGTGTACTTCAGTGTGACAAATGTGCACTATATGGAATCCATTTCGTTTGACAGAGTTATATTGTATTTATAAAAAGTGGATAAAGTGCACAATAGCACTACTTGGAGACACAGCTCATTAGCATTAAGAGCTAAGGACAAACGAAACTGTGCGTTTCCAGTAGAGCTTACTAAAAACATTTTATCATCAGAATTCCAGCATTAAGGGTAGAGTTTGGTCCTTAAATTATAATATTGTGGGACCTCTTAGACGAGAGCAGCTGCAAAGGAGCACAATTAAAATCCACTTGGTAATTAAAATGTCTTATTTAATTAAGAGGATGCATCTATAACCATGCATTTCTTCTTAGGCATTCATTTACGAGCCCAAAACCTTAGTGATAATTGATTTCCTTCATAAAACCCGTATCATAAGGATGGTTCGGTTACGGCAATGTTCACAATAAAATGCATGAAAAGCCCAAGTGTTTAAAACCTATAGACTATAAGTGAGATGAACATAAAATGACATTAGGCAGCATCTCACAGGTATACCCAACTGTATTATTGCAGATGTAACATAACCAAATCTAATCTAAGGTTATGTGCCTTATAAAAACCCCTTGACTATGAATAACGGCGACATGAAATCGGCGCTTTCCGGTCACGTCTCCCGGCAGACTGAAAGTGATGCGAATGTGCAGGGAAAGCAAAGTCCGGCAGAAAGCCTGTGGATCTATAAACACGGGGAACAAGGGCTTTGCTCCTCTAATATTGATTCAGTGTGGCTACGAGATCTGCTTTGGAGTGCAAACTTACAATCAGGATGAAAAACATTTGTCAATACAGCTGAAATGTTTGAGACGCTTCCTGTCTTTGCGAAAAGCAGGTTGAAGAAAGTCAATTTTGTTGCGGCAGAAGTCTTGCAAGATCACAGAACTAAGATTAGAAGTACGACTGTCGTGGTTTAAGTTTGGTTTTATTCATTTCGAACATGCTTAAAGTTAATATTAAGTGCATCACAATTACACTTATACAATGTAGACCAGGGGTGCTCACACTTTTTCTGCAGGCGAGCTACTTTTCAATTGATCAAGTCGTGGGGATCTACCTCATTCATATATATATAATTTATATTTACTTATTTATGAAATATATGTTTTTGTTAACAAGTTAAAGGTGTTTAATGATAATGCAAGCATGTTTAACACATATAGTTAATATTGCTAATAAATTAAAGGTGTTTAATGATAATACAAGTATGTTTAATACATATAGTTAATATTGTTAACAAGTTAAAGGTGTTTAAAGATAACACAAGCATGTTTAACACATATAGTTAATATTGTTAACAAGTTAAAGATGTTTAAAGATAATACAAGCATTCTTAACACATATTGTTAATATTGTTAACAAGTTAAAGGTGTTTAAAGATAATACAAGCATGTTTAACACATATAGATTCCTTTCTTTCATGAAGACAAGAATATAAGTTGGTGTATTACCTGATTCTGATGACTTGCATTGATTGGAATGAGACAGTGGTGCTGATAACGTCCGCATTTTCGAATGGAGGAGAAAAAAAGTCCTCCTTTCTGTCCAATACCACATGAAAGTGGTTGGTTTTTGGCATCGTATTTGTCCAGCTTCCGTACTCCTTTGTATACACTTTACAAGAAATACATTGTCGGCAAACTCCGTAGCTTGTTAGCTTGTGCACGCCAGCTTTCTGAGACTCTTATTTTGTTAGCGCAACTGTGCAGTCGGTCTTTGGAGTTTTAACGACAGGTACGGCGCCATAGTCTGTTGAAATAAAGTGTTTCTCGCCTTCCAGTCGGTAATTTTAATGAGCTGGCAGCAGCCAGCGTCATCTCAGAAGACCCTCGGGTGCCGTGAATGTCAATCAAGTGACGCCATAGTGAAGATTTATGATCGCTCATTTTTAGGACTATTTTTTTAATGCCTGGCTGGTGATCGACTGACACATCCTCCGCGATCGACGTAATGAGCACCCCTGACGTAGACTCTAAATAAGGATAATCCAGTAAACTCATTCTGTAACTTTTTTCTTTTTTCTTTTTTTTTTTTTACAAAACCCAAAACCAGTGAAGTTGGCACGTTGTGTAATTTGTAAAAAAACAAAAAAAACCAAAAAAAAAACCAGAATACAATGATTTTCAAGTCCTTTTTAACTTGTATTCAATTGAATAGACTGCAAAGACAATATATTTAATGTTCGAACTGAGAAACTTATTTTTTTTTTGCAAATAATCATTAATTTTGAATTTAATGGCAGCAACACATTGCAAAAAAGGCATTTTACCACTGTGTTACATGGCCTTTCTTTTTAACAACACTCAGTAAACATTTGGGAACTGAGGAGACCAATTTTTTAAGCTTTTCAGGTGGAATTATTCCCCATTCTTGCTTTATGTACAGCTTAAGTTGTTCAACAGTACGGGGTCTCGATTTTAAACTTCATAATGCGCCACACATTTTCAATGACAGACAGGTCTGGACTACAGGCAGGCCAGTCTAGTACCCGCACTCTTTTACTATGAAGGCACGCTGTTGTAACAAGTGGCTTGGTATTGTCTTGCTGAAATAAGCAGGGGCGTCCATGATAACGTTGCTTGGATGGCAACATATGTTTTGGATATAGTGGCTCAATGTTCGATTGATATAGTGGCTCAATCGAATGGTAGATTAAACTACAGACTTGGACAGTAAATATGAAATAACAGTGCCAAAGTGGATAAAGTACACACTAGCGCTTCTTGAATAGTTGAAGCTAAACCGTGATGGTAACTGGTAAAAATTGTGGTACAGTACTTAAATATATATTTTTAGGTAATAGTAGTGTTGTCCCGATACCAATATTTTGTTACCGGTATCGGTACCAAAATTATTTTGATACTTTTCTGTACTTTTCGGTACTTTTCTAAATAAAGGGGACTACAAGAAATGGCATTATTGGCTTTATTTTAACAAAACATCTTACGGTACATTAAACATATGTGTCTTATTGCAAGTTTGTCCTTAAATAAAATAGTGAACATACAAGACAACTTGTCTTTCATTATTAAGTAAACAAACAAAGGCTCCTAATTAGTCTGCTGACTTATGCAGTAACATATTGTGTCAGACCGGTACTTTTTAGAGGCGATATAGCACCAAAAATGATTCATTAGTATCACGATACTATACTAATACCGGTGTACCGTACAACCCTAGGTAATTGGCGTTAAAAGTTTAAGAACCAGTGTTTTACTGCATGTACAGTATGCAACATGTTCTTAAGAATCGTATCTAAGTACCTCCTTTGTGGATCACACATGCACCATTTGAAGACAACAAAGTCTCAAAATACTGCTTGAACAAGAAAGCTATGTGTTGTTTCAATAAACCAAGCATGCAATCTAGGAATAATGAGAATGGGACAAACTGGTTCACTGCACAGACAATTTATCCTTCTGACTCGCACATTTCTGGTCTGAGTGCATTTTAACTCCACTTCTTTTTAAGTAAATCAAAGAAAACACGTTTTTTTTTTTGTTTGTACGTCAAGCTTGTTGTCACAGAAGTCGGACCAAACACAGAAGCTGATGTAAATTCATAAACTATTACCATCTGAAGTTTGAAGACAGCAGATGCTCTCATTTGGATATGTACCCTATGCATATTCCACCAATGGTCGGGCACAAGCTGGTTGAATGCACAATCCCTTCCAGCAAGATGTCGGCCGTGTTTGGCCGCCAGCTTCTTTCTTGGCTGTCGGCTCCTTTTTTGGCCGTCGGCCCAAGAATACAGAATTGTGTCCGGTGATGGATAATCGCTTTATCAGAAGCGAAGCATAACCTTTGTGTGAAATATTCAGGGAATGGAACGTACAGTAGCACGTAGTCTGATACACAACCTAAGAAACATAACATTTATGTTTAATAAAATATATAAATACAGTCGTCTCTCACCACAAACCTTCAAATATTAGAGTTTTTTTAAATTCTTATTCTATAAAGTTTTGGTCCTAAATTAAGGATTTTCAAGCAAAATGGCTAAAAATGTTTTAATTATTAATAACACAGTTGTATTGGCCACTAGAGGAGACCAAATCAATGTCAGTGCCGTGGCCACTGATTGGCTTAGCCTCAGGCAACATGACGACATTGGATTTAAAGAGTTTAAAGGTGTCTAAAGGGTGTTATTTCATGTATAGAGAGAGGACTATCCCAATGTTGACAGATGTGTTTAGAACATACTTGCCAACCTTGAGACCTCCGATTTCGGGACGTGGGGGGAGGGGTGTGGGTGGGCGTGGTCGGGGTGGGACGGGGGCGTGGTTGTGGGCGTGGCTAAAAGGGGAGGAGTATATTTACAGCTAGAATTCACCAAGTCAAGTATTTCATATATATGTATATATATATATATATATATATATATATATATATATATATATATATATATATATGAAATACTTGACGTTCAGTGGATTCTAGCTATGTATATATATATATATATATATATATATATATATGTATTTTATTATATATATATATTTTAATATATATTTCTATATATATATACAATAAATGCTTGAATTTCAGTGTTCATTTACTTACACATATACACACACATAACACTAATCTGCTCATTGTTGAGCTAAGGGTTGAATTGTCCATCCTTGTTCTATTCTCTGTCACTATTTTTCGAACCATGCTGAACACCCTCTCTGATGATGCATTGCTGTGTGGCACGCACAAAAGTGCTTTCATCAAATGCACTAGATGGCAGTATTGTCCTGTTTAAGAGTGTCACAACATTGCTGTTTACGGCACACAAACTGCTTTAGGGTATACAAAAAAGTGACTGCTGTTGTTGTGTGTTGTTGCCACGCTGGGAGGACGTTAATGAAACTGCCTAACAATAAACCCACATAAGAAACCAAGAACTCGCCCTCCATCATTCTATAGTTCTAACGTGATTGGGCAGGTACGCTTTTTTATATAGTGGAGGACCTGAGTCCGCCTGAATTTTGGGAGGTTTTCGGGAGAAAATTTGTCCCGGGAGGTTTTCGGGAGAGGCGCTGAATTTCGGGAGTCTCCCGGAAAATCTGGGAGGGTTGGCAAGTATGGTTTAGAAGGTCATAAACAGGTTTTATATGCTCTAGCTATGAACATTTTTTATTTACTATTACGAATTTGTACTTGTAAAAAAATAATTTAGTCCGGAAGGTCAGTCTTCGTTAGTAACCTAGTTCCAAAAGGTTCGACAAAGACATAATTGTATAAAAAACTAATTAATTTCTTTATTGAGAAATAATGCAAATCCAACTAATCAGTTCTGAAGCCTAAAAAAATATAATTACAGAACACATTTTGTATATAATAGTTATAGTTTTACATGCATACAAAACAATGCAACTGTTTTTAAAACTTCAACTTTAAAAGCTTGTCCAAATTTTCAAATGTCTGTTGTTGAGATATTATTTTAACGTCTCTTGGTTGGCACAAAAGCTTGCTCCTGCTTCAGTGTGGTTCAGACTAGTGGCTTTTTGCTCAAATTGCAAATTGGCTACACCAATTATTTTTGATTATTTATGTGTTGATGCTTACAATCCCCTTCTTCTTTTGTGCTCCACACGCACTTTCTTCGTTCCCGTGGTTAGAAAACAAAGTCATGCCGATATCTCGCTATAAACTAATGCTAGTGAGTAAGACCTGAGTACTGGAGTCTGGATCGGTGGTGCGACAGAATCGTTATGCCTGTTATGTGTGTGATAGATCAATTAACTAGATCCACTCGACATCCATTGCACCGGTTGCCCAGGGGTCCCCACATCTGCGGTCCCCTCCGAGGTTTCTCATTGTGCCCATTGGGTTCAGTTTTTTCTTGCCCTGATGTGGGATCTGAGCCGAGGATGTCGTTGAGGCTAGTGCAGCCCTTTGAGACACTTGTGACTAAGGGCTATATAAATACACTTTGATTTGATTTGATTTGATATCACTGTAGCGCACAAACACAACAATCAAAACTGTTAAATGCATGTATTTATTTTTATCTCTGTTTGTGGTCGGTACCAATGAAAAAATATTTTCAGATTTAGGTAGATCTTTATTGTCATTGCACAAGTACAACAAAACTTTGTTTTCAGCACAAACCTATTCAAGATTAGACAAACAAACAGTGTACAGGGATACAGAACAGGGACGCTGATGGGTCGCCACAAGTCTCCCCTTAAAAGATGGGATAAAAGTAAACGCTGGGGGAGAATGAGTAAAAAAATACAATCTAGCTCCAAAGGGGGCCCAGTCTGGAGTGGGAAAAAAACCTCCATAGCAAAGCACATATACTTATTACAACATACATCCCTAGACTTGCAACAGAGGAGAGGGAGTGGGGGCTACGGTGTCAGGCTGCAGCTCTTCAGACGCTTCCCAGCTGTCCATCACCCTTAACGGATTCACGTCAAGGGCATTGGATGGGGTAAGGGGTATGTGTGTGTGGCGTATATTTTTGTGGATGCATGTGTGTGTGTAATCCTGCCGCGTGTCTCTGTTCCGCGGCCTTGGTGTTCTTGCCAGTCATCCCAAAGTCAACAACAACAGGTGTGTGTCCATGAGAGACAAGAAGGGAGTTTGTTGTGTCTTCGCCGCACTGTCCTTCTGGAGAGTCTCGAAGCCAGGGAAACCAGGGGAATGCAAGTTTGAATGTTTTGTATACGAGTGAAAATAAAATTTGCTTTTCACTCTAAATTGTCAATGACTGGTCCTCAAATTCATCCTACAGGGCAGACAATCCGATGTTATCCAAATCACAAGAGCTCCAACCACGCTATGGAAAGTTCTCTGGGTAGCATCATTCTGCTAAGTACAACGCAAGAATTGAAAACGAGGCGACCTTGCTGTATGAGACACACGCAGGTTTTCTATTTAAATTCACATTCATCAGTAAACAATCAGTTACGATTGTGATGTCTCTCACATGTTATACAAAAAAGGAACTTGACAGGATATGAGGAAGTTGAATGAAAATGTGAGAAGCGCTCAGTTTATTAAATGAAATCCTGCTCCGGATCTCCGGTCGCGTTTAAAAAGTAACTGTGTGCAGGTGTGTCTATTTTTATGTGTATGTTCCAACCTTATCCAATTGTTTCCCACTAAAAGTGTGAAGTGATGGACTCCGTGCAGAGAGCCTAGTTGACTACATCAAGCCTCTCTCGTTCCTGACACCCCTTTCTTTCCCCCTCTTGGCGTATCCTAGGAGATTTTAGACTCATCTTAGAGTTAATCAAAACCTAGACGCAGCTCCGCTCAGCTGCCGGTGCCCTCAGCCAGTTGTTTACTTCCGCACGCGCATCATCCTTAAACAAATATCCACATCTCCGACATAAAAACCCGAAAAATAACTCCCGTCGGGGGATGTGGCAAAATTGTGAAATATGTTTTAGTTGTCTTGTTTCTTTGTTTCCCTTCTGCAGTGTCAGCTACCAGAAAGGAGGCAAACATGATTCCGCAGAGACGTAGACAGTAAACATACACTGTGCAAGTTAGCCCGGGGTTAGGACATAATGAGTTCATGCAGTACAGGCATTCTTTTTGATCATGAATTTGTCACTGCTTTAACGGACAGGAAACTCTCTGACCATACACAAATACCCAAATTACCACTGGACTGTGTGGTTTTTAGTGTCTTGTTATACCATAAGTAGAATCAGACGCCATTCCTCAATTAATTGCCGAGTCTACTTGAATAAATGAACACTGCGCCTCGAATCGACTACTCCCCTCACCCCCTCAACAAGGAAAACAGGCAGTATCAGCAGTTTACTGTTACTAGATGTCTTTGCCACAACACATTACTCCTGTAGAGCCGACCAGGCATCTGTAAAGCTGACAAATAACGTCATTCGATAGCGAGCAGTCTACTACATATTAGGGTTGTGAACGATAAACCGATGCGACCGAGTATTCGATTCAACAAGTGAGCGATTAGGCTGCATCGGTAGCAGACTCCTCAATCAATGCGAATAATTCATGAATTCCTAGCTGAATCGGTTATAGAGTCATGGATCGGTTATCGCGAGACTTTGCATGGGTTGGCTAGATTACAATATGCGCCAGCGTCTCTAAAACAACGCGGGAGCTGAAGCTACTCGCCAAACGCAGTAGCCGCCTAGCTAGTAATAGCACGAGTGATAAACAAGGGACAACACGGAAAATGGAGGAGAACGAAAGCGTCAGTCTGACCAAAGGTGATAATGAACCGAGAAAGATTTGCAACGCATCGGGGAGACAGAAATCCAAAGTGTGGAAAGTTTTTGGGTTTTATAAGAAGGAAGGGAAGCTCGACAGAAGCCATGCTATTTGTAAATTGTGTCGAGCATTGTTGACGTACACTGGCAGCAGGTTGAAATATTGAATCTTTGTTACCTACCTCTAGTGTTCAAAACTATGCTCAGGCTGAAATATTGCACTTTGTTGTTACTATTCTGTGCTACTTTTACCTCTGGAGTTCCCATCCTACAATTCAGCCAGACTTTTTTTGGTCCATGTCTAAAAATAAATACATTGACATGTGATTTTGTTGTTCTGTTTTTTTTTGCCAGTGCCATAAAGCCATAATGCTTGGGGATTTGGAGTCTTGAATATTAACCGTCAAATCGAATCGTATCGTTCGGAATCGAATCCAATCGAATCGGTCTGTAATAAAAGGATATTGTTTTTGAATCGAATCGTAACCTGTGTATCTAGATGCATATCGAATCGTTTATCAGAGAGATGTGCAACCCTACTACATATATTACTACATTATTGACCCAAGTACCGTATTTTCGGATTATAAGGTGCACTGCCGATGAATGGTCTACTTTTGATCTTTGCACCGGATTATAGGTCGCATTAAAGGAATCATATTATAATTAGTTTTTTCTAAATTGAAAACACTTCTTTGTGGTCTACATAACATGTAATGGTGGTTCTTTGGTCAAAATGTTGCATAGGTTATGTTTTACAGATCATCTTCAAGACGCTTTCTGACAGTCGTTTCCGGATGCGCCGTTTTGTGGGCGGTCTTATTTACGTGGCTCACATTCGGCAGCGTCTTCTCCCCGTCATCTTTGTTGTAGCAGTGTAGCGTGCAAGGACGGGGGTGGAAGAAGTGTCAAAAGATGTCATTAAAAGATGGTTTTAATGACGTTTAGACTTTACAGACCTTGTGTGTTGTTCGGGTCTGTGGGACCCGTTTTCATTTTTTTATTAAAAGAAAAATTATACAATTAATTAATTTTTCAAACTGAGACTTACTGACTTTGGCTCATTTTCTGTGAAGAACATATATCAGAATACATATTTAATGACCACACACCATAAACCCCCCCTACACATTTCTATTATATATAAGATGTCCGGGTCCACTGGACCCAGGGCTAATAGAAGTATGGAAATTGATGTTCTGTGTACCACACACACACACACACACACACACACACACACACACACACACACACACACACAACAGGTTTAGACAGGAGGAGGACAGAGTGTAGGTACACAGAACATCAGAGGGTCAAATGTGCGAGAAAATGAGAGCAGACAGTGTTGACAAACAATGTTGCAACCTTGTGTGGGAACCGCAGGTGCAGAAACACAAAAGAAGAATCCCTGTGGGATGCAGAAACTGCCAGAGAACTATTTTGTGCAACGTTCATATTGTTGTTACTCAGCCAGCGTTTGTGAGTCTGATGGACCCGTTGCATTTTGTGTCTTTTAATGACTCACAATCAAACACTTTTATGTTAAAATATTGAACAAATGTTTATTGGGATAAGGTAAACCTCTGTTAAATCAATAACTGAGAAGCATCTCCTCATCCGGAAACAACCACGCCGGAAATGTGTCCCGTGAAAAAACGTCCGACCGGAACTCTAATAACTAAAGTTCCTTGGGTGAAAAATTGTAGCAAAAAAAAAAAAAAAAAAATCTTAGGGTACATTTAGATTTAGGTTTTGATTTATTGGTCCTCGTGGGGAAATTCATTTTCACTGACCGTACATTTAGACAATAAACATTACACAACACGGACAAAAAGACATCATACATGACAGTGACAGCACCAACACATTTACAGGCTTGTCAGACAGCTGCAGGGACAAGGCTTTTCCCGAGGCGGGCCCTCCGTAATTTGATGGTTCTGTACCTTGGTTCTGTATTCTTAATAATTTTTTTTTTATCATTTTGAATGGGAATGGGAATAAATACGATTTAGATTTTTTTTTAGCACCCCTCCTTTATACCGTAATTGCTGGCTTACATAGCGCCTACATTTTGGACACATTTTATTTTGTACATTTATTGGCTGCACAAGTATAAAAGTCACATACTTACACTTTGAAATATGAAATGTTAACACGTGTGCTTGTGTTCATTCACAAATTTAACAAAAGATCTGTAAAATGGCATATAGTAGATCACCGGAAAAGTGCAAGGGATGTATACTGTAAGAATTTTATCGATACCGATCAGTGGCGTGTCCAGACTTTTTTTTTTCAGGGGGGGGCACCCATAAAACCGTTAGTCTCCCCCAGGGGCAGCCATTATAGTAGCCTACCACCACCAAGTATGGAGGGAATCTTCTTATAAGACAATATAATCAATTAGAATGTTAGGTGGCTGTGCAATTTGAAGCAATAGGGATTATTTGTGTTTATGTTGCACACGGACCTATTTGAACGTCGGACCGGAAGCCAGTGTGGACAGCCACCGACGTGTATGTGTCTTGCGTGTATTATGTATATACAAAGTAATATTAAAATGTTTACTTTTTTGAGTCGATTAATATTGGCCTGCGGATTACAGCATCACTTGGAGGGCGGTTAATAAAGCTCGCCGTAGTGGCGGTCGTGAGTTGAGTGGCGTTTACTTTAAATCAACACTAATATTAGCTTGCATGACTCTGGTGACTAGGTATGACTATTGTGTTACAAACTTTTGTGTGATGTTGCTTCCTTATTTGTGATTATTCCAAGCTGATTATCCTTATTACCCGTGCGTAGTAGCGGCTGTCGTAATTTCTACACTTGTTCGCACTTCAAGGGGGAGTCAGGATGTCCTTTAACTGGTTCTTTGTATTCAGTGCGTCAATTCAACAAGATATCATCAAATACACTCGACGTCTAAGCATACAATGGCTTCTGTGTTCTCGAACAATATTAGCGCTCTTTTAATTTAATCAACATCCTGATTCCATACCCACACGATCATGGGAAATGTAGTTCTTTTGGCCCAAAACAATACATCTCTACATTACCATCTAGTCTTGTCAGTCCACATGAGCACACACTAAAAAAAAAAGAAATTTAAGAGCTACGCTATAATTATATAAACATGCAATTTGAATTAGCTGTTGAACAGTATACTTTACAACAGAAGTTACAACAGTGGCACCTGAAGTGAATGTGACAGTGTGTCATAATTACTGTGCTCAGTTGCATAAAAATAAACACCAATAGCTGTATCAGTAGTCCAGAGTTTTAACGGTCTTCCTGGACCTGCCTAATTAGGAACCGGTACCAAAAAATACCGGTACTCGGTACACATTCCTACTGAGCGCTGTCTTCATCCTTCCTCTCCTCCTGTGCCTTTCATGGGCCCGTAAATGTTGTTGAATTTCGTCCTTTCTTTTCCATGACGAGGGTAAGTCCATAACGCGTTAAATGGCTGACTAAATGATTGTGTGAGTCAACGTTCCCTCTAAGGTGCGCACTGCTCACGCGTCCTCTGCGCACAGTAAATCTATGCCGCGCAAAAAATCAAATCCCAGTCTAAACAAAATAAACAAATTGTTTGTTTTGTATGATTTTGCAATGCAACTGTGAGTAACAGTTGACGAAAGGCGGCCACAACAGATAAAACAATGTTTGTCAACTCTTAAATTATTGTATCGTCTGTGGAGAGCGGAGACACTTAAAGGAGGACAGGAATTTCATCAGTCCCTTTATTTAGCGAAATTGTTTGTCGGCCATAACCACACCAAAACAATGTGTAAAATACTTTTATCTCGCAAAACTGGTCGTTGTCTACCGTACAAACCAAGCCAAAAGCTACTCTCTGTCATCTGTTATATCAACAGCAGCCGCTTGCTCTCTCTCACCTGCACCAACACATACACTATGGAAATTAGCCACTGGTGCGTTTATGGCCACATAAAAAGTTGGACAATTCCAACACTACACGTAAAGTGTAAATTTCAGGTGATTTTACTATGACTCCTCAATCAGTGTGCTTATTCTACTGTCATTTGTTAAGGATTGTATTTTTTGGATATTAATCAAGAAATTATGTTACAGCACTACATAATTGCTAATAAAAATATTTATTTTACGGACAGAAAGTTAATAAACACTTAATTTCATGCAACATGTGAATGTTTTAAGGGGAACTAAATGTGATCTCTGAAAGGGGTACCCAATCTTTCCAAAGCAGAACCCCCACCCAGGCATAAAATACTATGGCATAGCTGATTAAAAAAAAAAAAATATATATCTAAGTGGGCCAAATCACATATATTAGAAAATAATCTCTTGAAATTGACTAGTCACTTGATTATAATAATAAGACATTTAAATTGTTATGTCAGGTTTGAGACAAATGTGCTGCTGGTATGACCACAGTCTGCACGTCTGTATTCCACTGAATGCTCAGGGTGTTTGTGCATTTGCTCACACACATGAAAAATTAGAGGGAACATTGGACACGTTATCCACTATATCCCATGTTTGTGCAAAAGCCCACATCTCATTGTGCTAAATGTGAATATTTCAAGGGGAACAAATGTTGATCTCTGAAGGGGTGCATGTCTTAAATTATTTTACAGCAACCCCCAAGACATACAACAACAGCTCCGGAAAACTTTTTTTTTAATTTCCATTTAGATTCATTAATCATTTAGATTAGAAAATAGTATAATGGAAATAACTGCTGTTATTTGATTAATAAAACATTGAACTTGTTTTGATGTCAGCTTTGGTACAAGTGTGATGCTGGGGTGGCGACAGCGTGCGTGTCTGATGTTGCTTACATGTCGTCCAAGGAATGCTCAGGGAGTTTGAGCGTTTGCTCAGACACATGGAAAATTAGAGGGAACATTGGTGTGAGTGCGTTTGATTTAATGTGACCCTCTTCATCAATTTCAGTGGTCTGATGTGACAAGGCTAAATTTATTGCTGGCATATAAAGCTTGTGGATTCAGAAAAATCCATAAATTATCCGCGGCACAGCTTCAACATTTTAAAGCTTATAGTCCGGAAATTACGGTAGTTTAGTTTTCTACTCTGCAATCCAATTTTTCCCAGATACACTCAATCAATCAATCAATCAATCAAAGTTTATTTATATAGCCCTAAATCACAATCAGGGCAAGAAAAAACTCAACCCAATGGGATACGATGAGAAACTTTGGAGGGGACCGCGAATGTGCGGACCCCACCCCTGGGCGACCGGTGCAAAAAACAACGAGTGGATCTAGTTAATAGTGAGAGAGTCCAGTCCATAGTGGGGCCAGCAGGGGATCATCTTGAGTGGAGACGAGTCAGCAACCCAGGGTCCCGACTTTGAACAGCTAGCGCATCATCTGTGGTCACCTAATAACCTCTCCACGCAGGAGATGGGGGGGCAGAGCAGAAAAGAGACGGCAGATCAACTGGTCTAAAAGGGGGATCTATTTAAAAGCTAGCGTATACAAATGAGTTTTAACCCTTGTGTGGTATTCGGGTCTGTTGGACCCGTTTTAATTTTTTTATTCAAAGAAAAATGATACAATTAATTATTTTTTCAAACTGAGAATCACTGACTTTGGCTCATTTTCTGTGAAGAACATATATCAGAATACATATTTAATGACCACACACCATACACCCCCCCTACACATTTCTATTAAATATAATTATTATTATTAGCCTTTATTTAACCAGGTCAAATCCCAATGAGATCAAAGATCTCTTTTCCAAGGGAGACCTGGCCAAGAGGGCAGCAGCAAGGTTACATTAAAAACAGTAAACAAATACATAAAACATCACATTTACAACATTAAAACTTGCTCACATGACAAATGTGCATACAGACAAGGTAGACTGCAGTCCTTTCACAGAAGTTTTAAACTCATTCAACGTAACTGGGGTTTGAAGTTTAATATTCGATTGTAGGTTATTCCATGCCTTCGGTGCTGAAAACCTAAATGCTTTCTTGCCCAGTTCAGTTCTCACTTTGGGGACGACAAATTGCAGAACATTCATCGAACGAAGATTGTGACTTCCTTGTTTCTTTGTTAAAAGACAAGACAGATAAGATGGAGTGATACCCAGAATGGTTTTGTAGATGAAAACATACCAATGATTGAGGCGTCGAGCACATAAAGATATATATATATAAGATGTCCGGGTTCACTTTTAACATAAAAGTGTTTGATTGTGAGGCATTGAAAGCCACAAAATGCAATGGGTCCATCAGACCCACAAATGCTGGCTGAGTAACAACAATATGAACGTTGCACGGAAAATGTATCTGACAGTTTCTGCATCCCACAGGGATTCTTCTTTTGTGTTTCTGCACCTGCGGTTCCCACACAAGGTTGCAACATTGTTTGTCAACACTGTCTGCTCTCATTTTCTCGCACATTTGACCCTCTGATGCTCTGTGTACCACAAGCACCCACCCACCCGCACACACACACACACACACACACACACACACACACACACACACACACACACACACACAGGAGGAGGAAGACAGAGTGTAGGTGCACAGAACATCAGAGGGTCAAATGTGCGAGAAAATGAGAGCAGACAGTGTTGACAGACAATGTTGCAACCTTGTGTGGGAACCGCAGGTGCAGAAATACAAAAGAAGAATCCCTGTGGGATGCAGAAACTGGCAGAGAAATTTTCCGTGCAACGTTCATATTGTTGTTACTCAGCCAGCGTTTGTGGGTCTGATGGACCCGTTGCATTTTGTGGCTTTTAATGACTCACAATCAAACACTTTTATGTTAAAATACTGAACAGATGTTTATTGGGATAAGGTAAACATCTGTTCAGTATTTTAACATAAAAGTGTTTGATTGTGAGGCATTACAAGCCACAAAATGCAACGGGTCCATCAGACCCACAAATGCTGGCTGAGTAACAACAATATGAACATTACACAAGGGTTAAGATGGGACTTAAATGGTTCACGTGACGGAAGTTTTTGTCAATCACCTTCCAGGGTTTATGTTGAAACCTCCTTACATTTCCCATCGCTAGAAGTCGTTTTTTGGAACATGTACGAGCCTCGCATGCCGTGAAGCGTGAGCTTTCTGCTGCCGCACTGCCACCCACACGGCGGGTTTAAAAAAAAATGCATATTGAGCAGTAGAGTAAATCAATCCACGGGAGCTGTACGCATAGGTGACCTTGCGAGGGATGCAGTCAAAGCACCCACTGGTACACCTCATGCCTTAATGCACTTGCAGGGCACACGTTCACAAGTTGTGCCGCCTGTACATTATGCCTGACGCGCCTTCAACCAGAAGACATTCGATTTTAAAAAACTGATGTTTTCTTTTCATTAAAATACTCCACTGGGTATCTTATTTCCATCAACAAATGATTGTCCCTCACGACAGGAGTCCTCGCTTGAAGCGTTCAGGTTCAGCCACCCAAAGACAAACAACCACGTGACATTTATTTCTATCAGCAAGGAATTACATTGTTCACAGTGGGAAGTGTCTTTGGAGTGATGTTTGTTTTCATGTGCATTCATAACAATTGTTATTTTTTAAACTCCTACCTTTTGAAATAATATATTATTTTTGCTTTAAAAACAACTACTGAATGTATTTAAAAAATAAAGTAATTATCGTGTCAGTTCAATTATTTCCCTATCCTCTTTGGCATACTTGCCAAACCTCCCGGATTTTCCGGGAGACTCCCGAAATTCAGCGCCTCTCCCGAAAACCTCCCGGGACAAAATTTTCTCCCGAAAATCTCCCGAAATTCAGGCGGACTCAGGTCCTCCACAATATAAAAAAGCGTACCTGCCCAATCACGTTATAACTATAGAATGATGGAGGGCGAGTTCTTGGTTTCTTATGTGGGTTTATTGTTAGGCAGTTTCATTAACGTCCTCCCAGCGTGGCAACAACACACAACAACAGCAGTCACTTTTTTGTATACCGTAAGGCAGTTCGTCTGACGTAAACAGCAATGTTGTGACACTCTTAAACAGGACAATACTGCCATCTAGTGCATTTGATGAAAGCACTTTTGTGCGTGCCACACATCAATGCATCATCAGAGAGGGTGTTCAGCATGGTTCGAAAAATAGTGACAGAGAATAGAACAAGGATGGACAATTCAACCCTTAACTCAACAATGAGTAGATGAGTGTTATGTGTGTATATGTGTAAAGAAATGAACACTGAAATTCAAGTATTTATTTTATATATATATATATATATATATATATATATATATATATATATATTTATAAAATACAATAAATATACATATATATATATATATATATATAGCTAGAATTCACTGAACGTCAAGTATTTCTTATATATATATATATGAAATACTTGACTTGGTGAATTCTAGCTGTAAATATACTCCTCCCCTTTTAGCCACGCCCCCAACCACGCCCCCCTCCCCCCACCTCCCGAAATCGGAGGTCTCAAGGTTGGCAAGTATGCTCTTTGGGGTACATTTATATGAAATATGTCATCCAGAACAATAGAAATTCTCCCAGTAAACTCGCATTTGTTGTACATTTATGACGATCGGTGGAGGTTTCATTCTGGGACTCAAGAGGACCTCGGGGATCATGTTCAGGACAATTGGCGAGGAGCACATCATTTACAGCTCTACTCGGCCAGAAATAGCAAGTGATTAGGAGGAAGGCAGGTGATGTACAGATTAGGAGGCCTCAGCAGAGACTATGGCCCTTTCTACACTAAACCGGCTAAGGTTATCCAGGGTAAATCCCACCTAACTTTATCCTTGTCCACACACACACAATGGTCGTGGAACTGCCGATGAATGGTATATTTTTAAAATCTTTTTTCATATATTATGCGCACCGAATAATAGGGCGCATCAAAGGAGTCATATTTTTTTTTTTTTTCTAAATGTAAAACACTTTCTGTGGTCTACATAACATGTAATGGTGGTTCTTTGGTCAAAAAGTTTGCATAGATTATGTTTTACAGATCATCTTCAAGCCGCTTTCTGACAGTCGCTTCCGGGTGCGCCGTTTTGTGGGCGGTCTTATTTACGTGGCTCACCTTCGGCAGCGTCTTCTCCCCGTCATCTTTGTTGTAGCGTTGTAGCGTGCAAGGACGGGAGTGGATGAAGTGTCAAAAGATGGAGCTAATTGTTTTAATGACATTCAGACTTTACTTAAATCAATACCGGAGCAGCATCTCCTCATCCGGAAACTACAACACCGAAAATGTGTCCCGTAAAAAAAAAACGTCCGACCGGAACTCTAATCATACTTGCCAACCCTCCCGAATTTTCCGGGAAACTCCCGAAATTCAGCGCCTCTCCCGAAAATCTCCCGGGACAAATATTCTCCCGAAAATCTCCCGATTTTCAGCCGGAGCTGGAGGCCACGCCCCCTCCAGCTCCATGCGGACAACAGGGTGACAAGAACTAAATCATCCAGACTAGAGATAAATTGTATTATTATGTTTATCTTACCTAAAAATAAATATATTTATTAATTAAAAAAAACAAAAACATTTTTACTATATTTTGCTAAAAACATCAAAATTAATTGTAGTTTTATTTGCATTTTTTCTGACTCCTTATTACATCCAGCCATAAAATTACAAATTAAAATAAACATATTTGAAATAATTAATTTTAAATGATCATAATAATTCATTTAAAATGATCCTATTTAATTAATAAAATAATTGCTTGTTTATCAACAACTTTAGCATTTTATTCATTACATTTTGAAGCTCTCAGAAGCCAAGTTATGTTATATTCCTTAAGATTTATTTATGCAAGTTTGAAGTATCAATTATCTAAACACAGTTTTGTTTGCATATTTTCAGGATGTAGATATATATATGAAATACTTGACTTGGTGAATTATAGCTGTAAATATACTCCTCCCCTCTTAACCACGCCCACAACCACGCCCTCCGCCCCAACCATGCCCCGCCCCACCCCCGACCACGCCCCCACCTCCCGAAATTGGAGGTCTCAAGGTTGGCAAGTATGACTCTAATAACTAAAATTCCTTGGGTGAATAATGTAAACTCACTACACCGGTATGTTTTAGCGCTTTACTGATAGATATAAGAACTTTACTCTACTTTATATTAGAAATAGCAACAGCGGAGGATGAATGTCCCATAACAAGAAGATAGAGAAAAAGGAGAAGCTACAAAGGCTGAGGCGTGCTAATTTTTAGGATTTATGCAGATCCCAAATACAGATCAGCAGGTACCAGAAAGTAAGAAAAGTTGCTTTTGCACAATATTGCGAAACAAAATGCCAGATAATATGTCTTACCTTAGACACACACCATAATAATACTCGTATGTTGAAGCACATCAAGTGGTGCGACTTCATAGCTTACCAAAGTCGTACTAAAACATTTTGATAGATTTTTGAGCGCCATGTGTAATGTTCTATATTTTCAATGGAACATATAAAATGTTGGTGTTGTTTTCTTGAGTCATATTGCCATCATAGTGAAGTCTACACGTATCTCTTATGTTTGACTGCCATCCACTGGTCACACTTATCACTACACAATGTACCAAATAAAATGTATTCGAGGTCAGCCAGGAAAAACAGAATTAATCCGTACATTAGGCGCATCGGGTTATAAGGCGCACTGTCGAGTTTTGAGAGAAAAAAAATACTTTAAGTGCACTTTATAGTTCGGAAAATACGGTAGGATAAATCTAGTCCATTATTATCATTATTGTTATTTTTCAATGCATGATAGACCGCCTTGAGAAATATGTTTTCTCTCCCTATTAGTCATTTATGTTCAGCAAAAAGGTTCTTACTCTATGGCATAAATTCTCAGTGTAATCATTTACACATTGAAACTCAAAACAACTTCCTCTGTCTCACGCTAATTAGGCATGACAGTCTTCACGCCGATGCAGAAAATTCACACTACTCTGATTTGTGTGTGTATCACTGTAAAAAAAAAAAAGTGGGTTAATAATCGCACAAATCTTCAATGTTACGGTTAGACCTCAGCCTTGCGGTTTTTTTTCCATCGAATATTTCAAACCTCAACCCATACTTACTGTCAAGTTGCAGAGACCCTAATGAGATTTTTAATTGGTGTCTAATTAAAAGTGTGCACGCTGGAGAGGTCGAGCGTACAAGAGGATAGGGGGGAAAAAAAGAAGTGACATCGGTTTGTAGATACAGTGCATGCCAACCCTAATCAAATAGACCGACATGTTTGTTTTGTACCAGTGCACTATCAGTACAATCATGCAAGCCCCTGAAAAAGTTGCATTACATTTTTTTGTGCCAAGTATTACAAGATCAAATATCTTGTCTCAAATATCTTTTTTTTTTTTTTTTCAAAATGAAATGCTGACATCACAGAATGCATGATTTTATAATGATGGTGAGAATACATGAAATCTAATTTTAATGGCAGTGAATAAGACATCTTTTGGACACATATTGCAACCCAAAAAATGTCCAATTGAATATATATATATATATATATATATATATTATTATTTATTTTATTATTTATTTTATTTTTTTCTGCTCTTTGACATATTCTAGACTCACAACTAGAGCAACAACCCCCTTTTTGTATTGTAAATAAAATATGTTTTCTGAAAAAGATAATAGATAATGTTTTGAGTCTCCAAGGTGACAAGCGGCTAGCAGCTAATCATGGAGACACTACACTAAAATAGTAAAATTATCCCCCAGTACGGCAATAAACTGCATGTCTTAGTGTCTTAAGTGTCCGTGGAAGTCGCTTCCTCGCAGTCCCACTGAAGACACGGCACAAGAGCCAAGCGTGCAGTTTTTAACAAAGGTTTTAATGGACATAGGTTTTTTCCAAAGTCTTTCTCCCCCAGAACGTGACTTTTCAGTCACGTCCGTATCCTCTCTGCTCTTCTGCTCCCGGCCGCTTACTGTTAAAGACAACAGTTGATTAGATTAACGCGTACCACCTGTGAAATCTAATCACCTGCCAGCTGTGTCTCGCCGTCAGCACTGCCACGCCCCCGTTTGATGGTGCTCTGTCCTCAGCGCCATGGACAGAGGCGGTGACTTTTACTCCTGCAGGCAGCGCTGGCTACATCTTCCCCCCACAGTGCCATTACGATTTTTAAGTAACATTATCACTGGAGGACGAGGCTAAACATGTTACACACCGAGAGCGAGCCAGGAGCAGGAATGCTAACCGTTAAGTTAGCTTTAAAAAACACCAAGAAATAAGTGCTTCGTAAAGTTTAAGAAAGTGTAGATGGAACCATGTCACAGCAAAAAGTAAGTAGCTATCAACAGTAAATGAACAAGCAGATTAATAAGAGTCGAGGGAAATTATGATATATACTGTAATAATCATAAATAATATGAATAACAACTGTTGGAGTGTCGACATTGTCACATTCGGTACACGACAACTAAGCGGAGGTATTAAATGGGTGCTGTCAACTATCTTAATGATTAGTCAACTAATCGGCTTATGTGGGGTAAATCTATTCGATGGCTCTAATTTAGCCATCGAATTTTGAATTCAGATATATATATATATATATATATATATATATATATATATATATATATATATATATATATATATATATATATATATATATATGTGTATATATATATATATATATATATATGTGTATATATATATATATATATATATATATATATATGTGTATATATATATATATATATATATATGTGTATATATATATATATATATATATATATATATATATATATATATATATACGTGTGTATATATATATATATATATATATATATATATATATATATATATATATATATATATATATATATGTATATATACAGTCGTGGTCAAAAGTTTACATAAACTTGTAAAGAACATAATGTAATGGCTGTCTTGACGTTCCAATAATTTCTACGATTCTTATTTTTTTGTGATAGAGGGATTGGAGCACATACTTCTTCGTCACAAAAAACATTCATGAAGTTTGGTTCTTTTATGAATTTATTATGGGTCTACTGACAATGTGACCAAATCTGCTGGGTCAAAAGTAAACATACAGCAACATACATTATCAATTTTGGTGATGTAGAAAAGTTACAATCCAATCAAATTAGCTTCATGGCATGGCCTCTAACTTCATGTGAGTGATTATGATTGACGACACCTGTTGACTTCTCTGAGCCCATTTAAATAGGGCTCATGTGATGCAGTCATTAGACTCGGTTACAAACGTGACAATGGGAAAGTCAAAGGAACTTAGCACAAATCTGGAAAAACTAATCATTGACTTGAACAAGTCAGGAAAGTCACCTGCAGCCATTTCAAAGCAGCTTAAGGTCCCAAGAGCAACTGTGCAGACAATTGTTCGTAAGTATAAAGTGCATGGCACAGTTTTGTCACTGCCACGATCAGGAAGAAAACGCAAGCTATCACCTGCTGCTGAGAGATAATTGGTCAGGATGATCAAGAGTCAACCGAGAACCACCAAAAAGCAGGTCTGCAATGAATTGGAAGCTGTTGGAACACAGGTGTCAGTCTCCACAGTCAATCATGTGTATGTAAACTTATATATATATGTGTGTGTATATATATATATATATATATATATATATATATATATATATATATATATATATATATATATATATATATATACATCCGGCCCGCCAAAGTTTTTAATTTGGTCCGGAGAACAACACCCAAATAGGCTTAATGAAACCATTCATGTATGCAGTACTCCCTCCACCCTGCAGAGAGCAACAGTGAGGCTTTTGTGTCACAATGAGACAGTGAGTGAATAGAAGAAGATGGAACTATCGACCTTGAAAAAAAAATCAAAATAAATACAAACATCCTGACTTTTAACAGTGACTGGACAAGAAAGTATGACTGTATTTAAATTGCTGACTTTGTAATGTGTTTTGTATTGGTGGTCCTGCTTTTTAATTTTTTTGGGCTGTTTAATTCTGGCAATTCAAACTGATTAAAATATTTATTGCGCCGAATTTGATCAGCATTGATTGATTGATTGAAACTTTTATTAGTAGATTGCACAGTACAGTACATATTCCGTACAATTGACCACTAAATGGTAACACCCGAATAAGTTTTTCAACTTGTTTAAGTCGGGGTCCACGTTAATCAATTCATGGTAAAAAGAAGGTAGCAGAGGGTTATAAAGCTACATCTTAGGTTTAATTGCGTTAAACCACATGTGTGCAATGTTTGCTGTGTGTATTAACACTAAACGTTTTATTTTATTCATGTAAAATATACAGTGGATGTTATATTTTTGTAATGTTTATATTTTCATTCTTACAAACACAAAAAAAGGAAAACGCGTAAAGAAATAAAACTAAGGAAGACAAATAATTCTAAAGAAGGATCAACAAAACATGTCTTCATTTTCTTCGTGCTGGTAACTATCTGTCTAGCTTAATGTTTTTCAACCTTTTCTGAGCCAAGGCACATTTTTTTAAATTGAAAAAGTCCCAAGACACAACACCAGCAGAAAACATAAAAAAATGAAACTCAGCAGCCGATATTGACAGTAAAAAGTCGTTCTCGCAATTGTTAGATATGAATTCAAACCATAACCAACCATGCATCAATATATCTCTTGTATCAAAGTAAGTGTTCAGTCACGACCTGTCACATCACGCCGTGACTTATTTTGAGTTTTTTGCTGTTTTCCTGTGTGTGTAGTGTTTTAGTTCTTGACTTGCGCTCCTATTTTGGTGTTGATTGTCATGGCATGTACGGATGTACTTTGTGCACGACGTCTGCTCCACACGCTGTAAGTCTTTGCTGTCGTCCAGCATTCTGTTTACTTTGCAGCCTGTTCAGTTTTAGCCTTGTTTTGCATAGCCATCCCTAAGCTTCAATGCCTTGTCGTAGCGGCACTCACCATTTGTTTATTTTTGGTTTAAGCATTAGATACCTTTTTACCTGCAAACCATCGTCATCGTTCCCGACATCTGCAAAGCAATTAGCTACCTGCTGCCACCTACTGAGATGGAAGAGTATTACACGGTTAGTCTGCCGAGCTCTAGACAGCACAGACACTCAACGACGGCACATTTGCGGATTATAATTACTGGTTTGCAAAAAGTATTGGTTGAAATTACATAATCTCCCACGGCACACCAAACAATATCTCACGGTTGGAAAACACTGGTCTAGCTGCACACGCTGGAAACGAGTAGCGAAGGCAAAATAATGCATATATTGACAGAGCAGTGTCAAAGTTGATGTGTTTACTTTGCAATTAAGTAAACACACTTTCATAGGATTATAACCTGCGAAGGCACTTTCTAAAGGAACATCCAAATGAGACCTTGGGCTCTTAAAACTGCAGCTTTCTTCATTATTTAGTTGAATTAAGTAAAAGTTGAGTTAAAGTAAAGAATTAATGTGACTAAAAAGGAACGTTATTACACAAAATGATCACCACACTATGGCAACTACGGAAACCTGCAAGCATAAAACTAGCAACCATTAAATCACAATGCAAATGATTGCATGCCAGCTGGTGGCAGCACTGTACGGATATGAAATAAGTAGAGATGTCCGATAATTGCTTTTTTGCCGATAATCGATATCCCGATATTGTCCAACTCTTAATTACCGATACCGATATCAACCGATACCAATATATACAGTTGTGGAATTAACACCTTATTATGCCTAATTTTGTTGTGATGCCCCGCTGGATGCATTAAACAATGTAACAAGGTTTTCCAAAATAAATCAACTCAAGTTATGGAACAAAAATGCCAACATGGCACAGCCATATTTATTATTGAAGTCACAAAGTGCATTATTTTTTTTAACATGCCTCAAAACAGCAGCTTGGAATTTGGGACATGCTCCCTGAGAGAGCATGAGGAGGTTGAGGTGGACGGGGTTGGGGGGTGGGGTTGAGGTAAGGGGGTAGAGGGTAGCAGGGGGTGTATATTGTAGCGTCCCGGAAGAGTTAGTGCTGCAAGGGGTTCTGGGTATTTGTTCTGATGTGTTTATGTTGTGTTACGGTGCGGATGTTCTCCCGAATTGTGTTCGTCATTCTTGTTTGGTGTGGGCTCACAGTGTGGCGCGTATTTGTAACAGTGTTAAAGTTGTTTATACGGCCACCCTCAGTGTGACCTGTATGGCTGTTGACCAAGTATGTTTGCATTCACTTGTGTGTGTGTGAAAAGCCGTAGATATTATGTGACTGGGCCGGCACGCAAAGGCAGTGCCTTTAAGGTTTATTGGCGCTCTGTACTTCTACCTACGTCCGTGTACACAGCGCCGTTTTAAAAAATCATAAATTTTTACTTTTTAAAACCGATACCGATAATTTTGAAACCGATACCGATAATTTACGATATTACATTTTAAAGCATTTATCGGCTGATAATATCGGCAGTCCGATACTATCGGACATCTCTAGAAATAAGACACAAATTGGGCATTTTTATGATTTTGTTTCTTTTAAATTGGGGTCATAGTTTTCAAAATAAGCGATATTCTACTTTAAAACAAATCTAGCGGCGACTTCTGCACGCTAATGTGCGTCATCGAGATTCATTTAGCATTGGGAAAATCTGGTTTTTGCTTTTGGTGCAGCTGGGAATAGCACACGCTCTATTTATTCAGTGACTTTACAGCAGAGGAAACTTTGGATCTCCTGTGCATGGTTTTATTTACCACGCTAAAATATATATATATATATATATATATTTTTTTTTTTTTTTTTTTGATGCCAGATGACAATTACGGAGGCTGTTCCGGAACTGTGCTTTCTGACGGCGGGGCTGCGGAATAGTTGAGGAGGGGTGGGCCCGGTGGAATTCCACTGTTGTGTTCCGCTTAATAATCCAAATCCTCCCCTCTCCCTCTAGGCCCACTTCAGTCGTTTGATTGCCCTTTGTATTTTTACTACCCTTTACTCTCATTTTCATAATCTGGTGTGCAGTTTATGGTCCATGCTAGCAAGGAGGGGTGTGCACTGTAGCTCTCCTAAAGTCCCAGAGATTACCAGGGCTGCTCTTTAATCCATAAAGCTGTGTATCACCGCGCTCATGTTTATGCACATCTATTAGGACTGCAAACTAATATAAACGTGTCTCGGAGTGCTCTGGTGACGAGGGACAAATACAGTTACAATGCAAAATGCTGTGCAACCTTTTAAAGGGAGTTAATAAGTAATATGCTCCCCAACCCCAGAAAACGATAACATCAGCTGATTGTTCGCATGGCAAATTTACCCTGCTTGGCTGACAGTCATTATATAAAGACTGCTAATCATAAAATATATTACAAATTGTAATTAAATTTAGTAGGAATCCGATTCGTCTGAAAGACTTCAAATAGCATCAATAAGAATACAAGTAATTCTAACATACTGTTTCTCTTAAAAAAAAAATGGTTGATAGGTCCAAGGGGAAATAAATATGTTATCTCCTACCGCAGTGAAGCCAATTCAAAACCTCAATGCCGCTTCGGAATTGATTAAAAAAGTTAACAAAACAAAATAAATGGGCAAAAATTATGAAAACAAAAATTGTTCTTTAGACATTATATCTTTGGGGAAAATGTTCAGCTGCAATACAGATGTATCAGCCTGTCACATGGGTCCACAGCAATGCTAAATTAGGCATTATTTATATCACACCTGGCCCGTTAAGCTTTTCAATAAGGCCCGCAGGACATTCCCAAATAATTTGTTGAGATATTTAAGATGGAACCTGTAGCTGCACTGCGAAAAGTCAGTGTTGAAAAACAAGAACATTTTTTACAAAAATTAGGGGTATTTTATTTGAACTAAGCAAAATTATCTGCCAATAGAACAAGAAAATTTGGCTTGTCAAGACTTTCCAAAACATGTAAAATTAGCTAACCTTAATGAACCCAAAAATACCTTAAAATAAGTATATTCTCACTAATAACAACTGTATTAATATATGTGTACGTATGTTCTATTGTTTCATTGGAAATAAAATAGCAAAGTCCATTTGGCTGTCATCTGTTTTTATATGAGACACAATTGTGTCAAAGTCATGATCTTTTTTTTTTCATGCTTGAAATAAGAAATGATTACTTTAAAAAAGTAGTTTTTGTCATGTCTGTGTCGATCATGTTTTTGTTTGGCCTCTTTTTTGTTTTTGTTTTTGTTTTGGACTCTTTTTAGTTTCTGCTTTTCACTCCCTTGTCTTGTTTCGATGGTTACCCATTAGTTTCACCTGTTCCATGTTTGGACTCATTGTGCACTCTTGTTTTGTCACCATAGCAACCATTAGTTTTCACCTGTCACGTCACGCACCTGTTTCACATTTTGAGTCATGCACCTGTTTTCGCTAATCATGTCTGTAGTATTTAAGTTCATTGTTTTCAGTTTGTCTTTCTGGCGACATCCACATTCGTGCTCTGCACATTCCTGACACTTGTTCTTCATGCCATGCCACAGTAAGTGTTTATTAGTTTTACGTCCATAGTTTTGCTTTTGTCCTAGTTTTTGTTTCATTAGCCAAGTTTTTGTACTTCCGCCCTTGTGCGTGCCTTTTGTTTGCTTCCTTTTTTTGTAGTTTGTTAATGTTTTAAATAAATATGTATTTACCTTCACGCCATGACCAGTCCAGCTTTACTTGCATCTCGGGAAAACAACCACGCCAAAATTCATGACAGTTTTATACTTGTTGTTGATGACACAGCTTTGCAACAGTTGATGTTCTAGTTTCAAGCATGTTTTACTCAATATAGGTCATAAAATCTCAGCAACAAGCTGTAATATCTTACTGAGGTAATTTAGGACCAAAACCCTTAAAACAAGTAAAACACTCTAACATAAAATCTGCTTGGTGAGAAGAATTATCTTATCAGACAGAAAATAAGCAAATATCACCCTTATTTGAGATATTTCATCTTACTTAGATTTCAGTCTTTGCAGTGTGCCATTAGATTGTGCAGTGATGTTTTCAAATTCCCGGAAGTCTTGAACTATACAAAGTATTTCAATGGTTGGAATCTGCGCTTTTTGCATGATATACTACCGTATTTTTTGGACTATAAGTTGCATATTTTTTAATAGTTTGGCCGGGGGTGCGACTTATTCTCAGGAGTTACTTATGTGTGAAATTATTAACACATTACCGTAAAATATCAAATAATATTATTTAGCTCATTCACGTAAGAGACTAGACGTATAAGATTTCATCGAATTTAACGATTAGGAGTGACAGATTGTTTGGTAAACGTATAGCATGTTCTATATGTTATAATTATTTGAATGACTCTTACCATAATATGTTACGTTAACATACCAGGCACGTTCTCAGTTGGTTATTTATGCGTCATATAACGTACACTTATTCAGCCTGTTGTTCACTATTCTTTATTTATTTTAAATTGCCTTTCAAATGTCTATTCTTGGTGTTGGGTTTTATCAAATACATTTCCCCCAAAAATGCGACTTATACTCCAGTGCGACTTATATATGGTTTTTCCCTTCTTTATAGTGCATTTTCGGCAGGTGCAACTTATACTCCGGTGCGACTTATACTCCGAAAAATACGGTAGTTACTATGGTCATCTAATTAGTTACTATGGTAATCTAAGTCACAGCAGCTCAGACCAGGCACCAAGCAGTGTGGGTGGGGAGCGTTTCCACAGAGTGTTTCCAGAGCGGCCAGCCTGAAATGCGGGTGTCAGGGACAAACGCAGAAAGAGATTTGTACAACCAAGTTCTAAACCTCTGCGGTCCCCTCCAAGGTTTCTCATTGTCATCCCATTGGGTTGAGTTTTTTCTTGCCCTGATGTGGGATCTGAGCCGAGGATGTCGTTGTGGCTTGTGTAGCCCTTTGAGACACTCGTGATTTAGGGCTATATAAGTAAACATTGATTGAATGATTGATCATACACAATAACAACAAACACAGATCAATACACATTAACATGAAAACAATTACAAGTAAGTGCAACGAGAAGACGAGGCAACCCCTCATGCTTTCAGATTGTTTTTAAAAGCATTCGAGGATATCAACTCAGTCAATTTCCAGTGCTGTATTTGCAGCTGCTAAGACACTGTAGACACTCCTTGGAATATAACATCAGCGCTTACTTAAAAATGCAATTTCACAAACTATTTGTAGCTCGTTAGCTTTTAATAGCTAAGGTTGTGTCACGTTGCCCTTTGAGGGTGTAAACATTAAGGTTTTTATTGAAACAAAGTACACGCCAGAGGCCTGATCAACCATCATTTATGTTGTTTACCACTCGGAGAGGGGTAAAAAGCTAACCCTGTTCTGGTATATCGTTAGATGTAAACGCATGCATTTAATTAAACTAGTAGTGCAGTTCAAGTGATATACTTCTGTCTGTCATACATGCTTTAGTTAGATGATAGGACTCACACTGCAAATACTGAAATATAAGTAAGATTAAATATCTCAAATAAGGGTGATATTTGCTTATTTTCTGTCTGATAAGATAATTCTTCTCACTAAGCAGATTTTATGTTCGAGTGTTTTACTTGTTTTAAGGGTTATGGTCCTAAATTATCTCAGTAAGATAGTACAGCTTGTTGCTGAGATTTTGTGACCTATATTGAGTAAAACACGCTTGAAACTAGAATATCAACTGTTGCAAAGCTGTGTCATCAACACTCACAAGTATAAAACACAAGTATTTCTTACTTCAAGCATGAAAAAAAACAAACAATGTACTTAAATTAAGAATATTTTTCAACATATTGAGCAACAAGGTCTCTTTTTTTTTTCTACCAAGAAAAGTGCACTTATTATTAGTGAGAGCATACTTATTTTAAGGTATTTTTGAGTTCATTGAGGTTAGCTTTTTTTACTTGTTTTGGAAAGTATTGACAAGCCGAATTGTCTTGTTCTATTGGCAGATAATTTTGCTTAGTTCAAATAGAATACCCCTAATTTTTCAATCAATCAATGTTTATTTATATAGCCCTAAATCACAAGTGTCTCACAAGCCACGACGACATCCTCGGTACAGAGCCCACATAAGGGCAAGGAAAAACTCACCCCAGTGGGACGTCGATGTGAAAGACTATGAGAAACCTTGGAGAGGACCGCATATGTGGGTAACCCCCCCCCCCCCTCGAGGGGAGACCGAATGCAATGGATGTCGAGTGGGTCTGACATAATAGTGTGAGAGTCCAGTCCATAGTAGATCCAACATAATAGTAAGAGTCCAGTCCATAGTGGGGCCAGCAGGAAACTTTTTTATATATTTTTTTCTTGTTTTTGAACACTCACTTTTTGCAGTGCAATAGTAATAAAGTGCACAGGATGGGGATTATTCCAACAATAGGCAGGTGTTCAATTTATGTTGTGTTAATTTAGCTTTCTTAAACCGCTTCCGTTTTAGCACCCCCGCGATGAACCATCCGTTCTATTGACACCAATGCGTTCCCACATTCCTGCCGCAGTAAAAGTGATAAAACACACGAGCCTGTCGTGGCATCCGATGCCAGTCTACCAGAGTTCTCCTTCAGAGTTGCAACCGCCGCCTAATTTTGATTTTGCATCCCCCGCCCACCTTAACGACCTGATGCCGCAGCTAAGAAATGCATCTGTCTAATTTCTTGCATGTCAGCACACCATCTGGTGCAAGATCAACATTAAAGACGGGGGTAAAGCGTCTCACAAATCTTGCAAACTTTTCTTTGCTAGCATTTATATCTTTGTGTTGGTTTGGATTCAAAACCACTAAATAGCACTTTTTGCATTAAGCCTGTTATACAAACCCTGTTTCCATTTGAGTTGGGAAAGATGTAAATATAAACGGAATACAATGATTTGCAAATCATTTTCAACACATATTCAATTGAATGCACTACAAAGACAAGATATTTGATGTTCAAACTCATAAACTTTATTTTTTTTTTGTAAATAATAATTAACTTAGAATTTCATGGCTGCAACACGTGTCAAAGTTGTTGGGAAAGGGCATGTTCACCACTGTGTTACATGGCCTTTCCTTTTAACAACACTCAGTAAACGTTTGGGAACTGAGGAGACACATTTTTTAAGCTTCTCAGGTGGAATTCTTTCCCATTCTTGCTTGATGTACAGCTTAAGTTGTTCAACAGTCCGGGGGTCTCCGTTGTGGTATTTTAGGCTTCATAATGCGCCACACATTTTCAATGGGAGACAGGTCTGGACTAAAGCAGGCCAGTCTAGTACCCGCACTCTTTTGCTATGAAGCCACGTTGATGCAACACGTGGCTTGGCATTGTCTTGCTGAAATAAGCAGGGGCGTCCATGGTAACATTGCTTGGATGGCAACATATGTTGCTCCAAAACCTGTATGTACCTTTCAGCATTAATGGCACCTTCACAGATGTGTAAGTTACCCATATCTTGGGCACTAATACACCCCCATACCATCACACATGCTAGCTTTTCAACTTTGCGCCTATAACAATCCGGATGGTTCTTTTCCTCTTTGGTCCGGAGGACACGACGTCCACAGTTTCCAAAAACAATTTGAAATGTGGACTCGTCAGACCACAAAACACTTTTCCACTTTGTATCAGTCCATCTTAGATGAGCTCAGGCCCAACGAAGCTGACTGCGTTTCTGGGTGTTGTTGATAAACGGTTTTCACCTTGCATAGGAGAGTTTTAACTTGCACTTACAGATGTAGTGACCAACTGTAGTTACTGAGAGTGGGTTTCTGAAGTGTTCCTGAGCCCATGTGGTGATATCCTTTACACACTGTTGATGCAGTACAGCCTGAGGGATAGAAGGTCACGGGTTTAGCTGTTTACGTGCAGTGATTTCTCCAGATTCTCTGAATCTTTTGATGATATTACGGATCGTAGATGATAAAATCCCTAAATTCCTTGCAATAGCTGGTTGAGAAAGGTCTTTCTTAAACTGTTCAACAATTTGCCCACACATTTGTTGACACAGTGGTGACCCTCGCCCCTTCCTTGTTTGTGAATGACTGAGCATTTAATGGAATCTACTTTTATACCCAATCATGGCACCCACCTGTTCCCAATTTGCCTGTTCACCTGTGGGATGTTCCAAATAAGTGTTTGATGAGCATTCCTCAACTTTATCAGTATTAATTGCCACCTTTCCCAACTTCTTTGTCATGTGTTGCTGGCATCAAATTCTAAAGTTAATGATTATTTGCAAAAAAAAATGTTTTATCAGTTTGAACATCAAATATGTTGTCTTTGTAGCATGTTCAATTGAATATGGGTTGATAATGATTTGCAAATCATTGTATTCCGTTTATATTTACATCTAACACAATTTCCCAACTCATATGGAAACAGGGTTTGTAGTTCCATATTTTAAGTTATACAACATATACTGTGTAAGCCAGCATTACACAATCATTCCAAAGCATTTGTATGTCCATGATAACCCTTATTGTTTCCTTTGCAACCTTTTTAAAGCTACATTTAGCCACTTGTCAATAGGTGCAGACGATAGTTTATTGTCCCCCATTCCTTTTTAAGGACAACCTTTCCGAGCGCTCCAATGTTAACGGTATACATTTAAGGCAGCCTCTTCACATCGGAATGGCTCTATTATTTCCTCCGACAGCAGTTCAAGGCTGGGCCTCGGCAGCGATTGTTATACGTCTTGGCGAGGTTGTTTGGCGTGGGCTTTTATTTGAGAAAAATGTCCATTTATGCCCCCCATAAAAGTGTTTTAGGCCCATCCTTAGTGGCAAGTTAGGCTTGTTGCCAGCGGTTTAATGTCGAAGAATGGATTCATCTTTCTGGAATGTGTCTGGAATAATACTTAAACATACACTTATAATATTTAACAACATACCATTGTCCTCAGTGGTCATTTAATGGACATTTTAATTTAATTCAATTTAAATATGTACAGAAATAATGCTGTGGTCCCTACTGTTATTGTTAATGTATCACCATACAAATATTGGCAAACATTCAGCAAAAACATGCACCCCTACTGTGCATACTAAGGTTGTATGGTATACCGGTATTAGAA
Source organism: Nerophis lumbriciformis (assembly GCF_033978685.3). Classification (NCBI taxonomy): domain Eukaryota; kingdom Metazoa; phylum Chordata; class Actinopteri; order Syngnathiformes; family Syngnathidae; genus Nerophis; species Nerophis lumbriciformis. The sequence continues at coordinate 16,536,909 of NC_084579.2, read as the reverse complement.
TAGTACCGCGATACTAATTAATCATATTCGGTAGTATACCGCCTCTAAAAAGTACAGGTCCCCCAACCCCAGTGCCTCCCGTCGTCGTCACGTCGTGTCATTGCTGGTTTACAAGCGGAGGAGCATGTTCGGCAGCGCACAATCACAGAGTACTTACAAGCAGACAGTGTGTAGACAGAAAAAGGAGAACGGACGCGTTTTGGCTTAAAAACTGACGATAAAGGTGATTTGGGGTGTCGGGCGGGGGCGTGGTTAAGAGGGGAGGAGTTTATTTACAGCTAGAATTCACCAAGTCAAGTATTTCATATATATATATATATATATATATATATATATATATATATATATATATATATATATATATATATATAAGAAATACTTGACTTTCAGTGAATTCTAGCTATATATATATATATATATATATATATATATATATATATATATATATATATATATATATATATATGTATAAATAAGAGAAATACTTGAATTACAGTGTTCATTTATTTACACATATACACACACATAACACTCATCTACTCATTGTTGAGTTAAGGGTTGAATTGTCCTTCCTTGTACTATTCTCTGTCACTATTTTTCTAACCATGCTGAACACCCTCTCTGATGATGCATTCTGCTTCGTCTCCTTGTTGTGTGCGCAGTTGTGCACTGCACTCTCTAAAAGCCGTAGATGTTAATGTCACATATGCATGTACAGTAGATGGCAGTATTATCCTGTTTAAGAGTGTCACAACATTGCTGTTTACGGCAGACGAACTGCTTTACGGTAGACAAAAACATGACTGCTGTAGTTGTGTGTTGTTGCCGCGCTGGGAGGACGTTAATGAAACTGCCTAACAATAAACCCACATAAGAAACCAAGAATTCGCTCTCGATCATTCTACAGTTATAACGTGATTGGGCAGGTCCGCCTGAATTTCGGGAGATTTTCGGGAGAAAATTTGTCCCGGGAGGTTTTCGGGAGAGGCGCTGAATTTCGGGAGTCTCCCAGAAAATCCGGGAGGGTTGGCAAGTATGAATTAGGAACCTTTGTTGTTTACTTACTAATAAAAGACAAGTTGTCTTGTATGTTCACTATTTTATTTAAGAACAAACTGCAATAGTAAACATATGTTTAATGTACCGTAACATTTTTTGTTAAAATAAAGCCAATAATGCCATTTTGTGTGGTCCCCTTTATTTAGAAAAGTATCGAAAAGTACCAAAAAGTATTGAAATACATTTTGGTACCGGTACTAAAATATTGGTGTCGGGACAACACTAGTGCATATTGATGAATAATTTATCTGACAAATACACCACATGGTGGCACTGTCATAAAACCCCCTAATTTGACCACCAAAATTCTGATCGACTTGACATTTCTTACACAGGTTTTTTAGCCCAATAACCACAAAATTTGTGTTTCAAAATATGAGCAAGATTTGTTGAAAAACATGGCTGCCATCTAGCAAAATTGTCCATAGGTCACAAACCATGTGTGGAACGATGATCCAACACTGAGGGTACATGTGGGCATAATTTGAATGTGAACGATTACGATTCTGGTTCCTTGTTTCCATTCCGGTTCCCAACTATTCTCAATTCAAGAGGGAGGATAAAAATTTTACTTAGAGAATTTTAGATTTAGAAATGTAGTTGTAGAAGTTGCTTCCTAGCAGTTCCACTGTAGACACGGCACAGGAGCCAAGCGTGCAGTTTTAACAAAGTTTTATTGTGCATAGATTGTTTGTCAAATTCTTTCTCCAGTACAACGTGACTTTTCAGTCACGTCCGTATCCTCTCTCCTCCCCTGCTCTCGGCCGCTTATTGTTAAAGACAACAGATGATTAGATTAACACGTACCACCTGTGAAATCGAATCACCTGTCAGCCGTGTCTCGCCGTCAGCACATGCCCCGCCCCCATCCGATGGTGCTCGTCCTCAGCACCATAGACAGAGGCGGTGACCTTTGCTCCTGCAGGCGCGCTGGCCACACTTCCCCCACAGTAGTATATAAATATCAATTGTTTAAGCTTGTATATAAATAGCAGGTTTCTTTACACTGTAGTGCACTTCCATAAAAGTTTCACTTTAATTTTGAAATCCTCATCAAAAACATTTGCACATATCCTGTTCATATTTTAGAGATGGATATTGTCCGATTAGGGTTTTATGCTGTTGATTTCTGATCCTCGTTGAGTAAAATTGGCCGATATCGATCACAATTTATTTATACTGGGTGCTATTGACAGAGTAACAAAATCATATTCATTTTTTAATTTTTAATTACAGTACAATAAATTATTTGAGCAAAACAAAGTCAATAGTACACAATAACCAAAAAAAAAAGAGCCTAAACTACTATCTACTACTCATTTAAATCCTGTGTCAAGGGAATTATTCCCTAAGTTTGCAACACACAAATACAACAAAAAAAGATTCTCTCTTGACTCTTATTGAACTATTTGTTAATAAGCTGGGCTTCAAAAATAGTAAATGGCGTTTTAACATTTAGACAGTTCTGGGGAAATCTGAATGTACATTGCATCGGGAAATCATTCACAGCACACTTTTCCCACATTGTGTTATGTTACAGCCTTATTCCAAAATGGAATAAATCCAGTTTTGTCCTAAAAATTCGACACACAATACACCATAATGACAATTTTTGCAAATGTATTAAAAATTAAAAATTCAAGTTTACTTAAGTATTTACAGCTTTTGTTCATTTCTTTGTTGATGCACCTTTGGCAGCAATTACAGCCTCAGGTTTTTGTTTTTTTAATACGATGCCACAAGCTTAGGCAGCATACTTGCCAACTTTGAGACCTCCAAATACGGGATATTTTTGGGGGGGTTGAGGTGGGCGGGGTCGTGGGGGGCGTGGTTAAGGGGGGAGGAGTATATTTATAGCTAGAATTCACTGAAATTCAAGTATTTCTTATATATATATTTGTATATATATATATATATATACACTATATATGCATATATATATATATATATATATATACAGTATATATTCATATATATATATATATATATACATATGTATATATATATAAATATATATATATATATATATATATATATATATATATATATATATATATATATATATATATATATATATATATATGTGTGTATTTTATTATATACTGTATATATATATATATATATATATATATATATATATATGTGTGTATTTTATTATATACTATATATATATATATATATATATATATATATATATATATATATATATATATATATATATATATATATATATATATATATATATAAATAAAATATATACTTGAATTTCATCCATCCATCCATCCATCTTCTTCCGCTTATCCGAGGTCGGGTCGCGGGGGCAGCAGCCTAAGCAGGGAAGCCCAGACTTCCCTCTCCCCAGCCACTTCGTCCAGCTCTTCCTGTGGGACCCCGAGGCGTACCCAGGCCAGCCGGGAGACATAGTCTTCCCAACGTGTCCTGGGTCTTCCCCGCGGCCTCCTACCGATCGGACGTGCCCTAAACACCTCCGACCGGTAGGAGTACTTGAATTTTAGTGTTAATTTATTTACACATTTACACACACATAACATTCCTCTCTACTCATTGTTGTATTTGAAAGTGCAATGCTTTTCAGCCAGTAGCACAGCCTTTGAAGGAGCGTAGGTATGGGCAGTATAATATTCTGGGTTGGAGTCAATAACCAGGCGAGGTGACAAAGTTACGTCTCTTTCCTTCATACTTCAGAACCGACTCCCACACTTGCCGCCAGGGTGCGCAATACAATGTAAACCTTTGGCCAACCAAAAGGTAACCACAAAACACTATACGGTATAGTGTTCTGTGGTTACTTTTTGGTTGGCCAAGTGGATGTTGTATTGTATTGAAAAACTTATTCGGGTGTTACCATTTATTGGTCAATTGTACAGAATATGTACTGTACTGTGTAATCTACTAATAAAAGCTTCAATCAATCAATCAATGACGACAGGCTGTCCTCACTCAGATCCGCACGGACCTGGAGGGGGCGTGCCTTAAGTCCGGCTGGAAATCGGGAGAATGGTTGTCCCGGGAGATTTTCGGGAGAGGCACTGAAATTCGGGGGTCTCCCGGAAAATTCGGGAGGGTTGGGCATTCCCATTCCCCTTTACCCATTCCTCTTTGCAGCATCTCTCAAGCTCCATCATGTTGGATGGCAAGCGTTGGTTTTCATCTAGGATGTCTCTGTACATTGCCGCATTCAGGGAGGTGACTAAGAACCCGATAGTCACTCTCTCAGAGCTACAGCGTTCCTCTTTAAGGTATGTCCTGTATGGTATACAGGCCAGAAGAAAGCTATTCCTGAGTAAACTAATTTGCCAAAATGCACCTGGAAGACCATGACAAACAAAATTGTCTGGCCTAATTAGACAAAGATTGAATTCTTTGGCGTGAATGCCAGGCATCATTATTAGAGGAAACCAGGCCAATACCATCCCGAAAGTGAAGCATAGCGGTGGCAGCATCATGATGTGGGGATGGTTTTCAGTGGCAGGAACTGGGAGACTAATCAGGATATAAGAATGATGAATGTAGCAATGTACAAAGACATCCTGGATGAAAACCAACGCTTCCCATCCAACCTGATGGCGCTTGAGAGGTGTTGCAAAGAGGAATGGGCAAAACTGCCCAAAGATAGGTGTGCCAAGCTTGTGGCATCGTATTCCAAAAGACTTGAGGCTGTAATTGCTGTCAAAGGTGCAACAACAAAGTATTAAGCAAGTGCTGTGAATACGTATGTACATGTGATCGTTACGTATTCACAGCACTTGCTTAATACTAAAATTCTGTCCATGGTGCTGAGGACCGAGCACCATCAGACGGGGGCGTGGCAGTGCTGACGGCGAGACACAGCTGGCAGGTGATTAGATTTCACAGGTGGTACGTGTTAATCTAATCATCTGTCGTCTTTAACAATAAGCGGCCGGGAGCAGGAGGGGAGAGAGGATACGGATGTGGCTGAAAAGTCACGTTCTACTGGAGAGAAAACTTTTGGTGAAACATTATTATTAAAACATCGTGAAAACCGGCACGCTTGGTTCCTGTGAAGTATATGTCAGTGGTACCGCTAGGAAGCGACCTCTGCAGTTTATTTTTTTTATTTTTTATAAATTTGAAAAGAAAACAAACTTTACACTTTGTCATTATGGGGTATTGTCTGTAGAATTTTGAGGACAAAAATGAATTTATTCCATTTTGGGATTAGTACCATAACAAAATGTGTAAAAAGTGTGCACTGTAAGACCTGGCTCTCATTGCTGACCAATACTCGATGCCCAAATTGCAACGCTAGCATCTCAGCCAAAATGTAATTTTCCCCAAATGTAATTTGTTTTCAAAGGGGATCTAATTGTTTTATAGGTGACCGAGACACGGACAGGCCCACTGGGATGCAGCAGCTATGACAATCTGGACTCTGTGAGCTCCATCCTTCTGCAGAGCCCAGAGAGCAAGCTTCATCTGCAAGGTAAACACACAAACCGAGCATTTTCTCTATTTACCTTCCGATGCCATGTGACATTGTGTCACGCTTGAACAAACCCAATTTTGTAACTCTGAAATTACCAACAGTGATTTTCTACTTTTTTTCTTTTTTTTTTTTTTTTTGCTGGCCGTTAGGTTCACTCGATGATACGTGTTCTTGAAAGACAAATTAAACACTTTCATGGGGTTGCGACACAGTCGGAAAAAAATTCAAAATTCAGGGACACCTCATCAACGAGTCCAAATAACTAACTTTTATGCTTCAGTGGTTCCTGTTTGATTTCTTAAGCGAAAAAAAAAAAAGGAAAGATCTTAAACAATGTCACACGTAATTACAAAGCTGAGAAATGCAATTGCCAGGCGAATGAGAGCGAGTCAAAGGATGAAGCGCTAGTGTAATCTGCGGTCAAGTATTTGAACACGGTGATTGGTTCTTTGATTTAGCCAAGTTTACCGAGATGATTACAGCCAGCTGGAGATTCACAAAGCCCCGTCTTCAGCTTCTCGTCTATGGAGAGATCGTTTGTCCTCTAAAAAACAGAAAAGTAAGTGGTTTGTCGAAGAAACACTCTTAGGACCTCCATTGCCCCTTGTTTAACGATCCTTATAGGTTTCTGACAGGCCGAGTAAGCCTTGTTCTTCGGAGGCATCTAACTGGAGACAACAGATTTTATTTTGGCTTGTTACTATCTAAGAGTCTGGATTTATAATACTTAGAGATGTCCGATAATGGCTTTTTTGCCTATATCCGATATTCCGATATTATCCAACTCTTAATTACCGATACCGATATCAACCGATACCGATATATACAGTCGTGGAATTAGCACATTATTATGCCTAATTTTGTTGTGATGCCCCGCTGGATGCATTAAACAATGTGAAAAGGTTTTCCAAAATAAATCAACTCAAGTTATGGTTAAAAATGCCAACATGGCAACTGCCATATTTATTATTGAAGTCGCATAGTGCATTATTATTTTTTTTAACATGCCTCAAAACAGCAGCTTGGAATTTGGGACATGCTCTCCCTGAGAGAGCATGAGGAGGTTGAGGTTGGTGGGGTTGAGGTGGGGGAGGGGGAGGAGATAGCGGGGGGTGTATATTGTAGCGTCCCGGAAGAGTTAGTGCTGCAAGGGCTTCTGGGTATTTGTTCTGTTGTGTTTATAGTTGTGTTACGGTGCGGTTGTTCTCCCGAAATGTTTCTGTCATTGTTGTTTGGTGTGAGTTCACAGTGTAGCGCATATTTGTAACAGTGTTAAAGTTGTTTATACGGCCACACTCAGTGTGACCTGTATGGCTGTTGACCAAGTATGTATTGCATTCACTTGTGTGTGTGTGAAAAGCCGTAGATATTATGTGACTGGGCCGGCACGCAAAGCAAAGGCAGTGCCTTTAAGGTTTATTGGCGCTCTGTACTTCTCCCTACGTCCGTGTACACAGCGGCGTTTTAAAAAGTCATAAAGTTTACTTTTTGAAACCGATACCGATAACTTTGAAACCGATACCGCTAATTTTTTAATTACATTTTAAAGCATTTATCGGCCGATAATATAAGCAGTCCGATATTATCGGTTATCTCTAGTTTCTAACGTTGCAAAAATGTGTAGAGTAAATATTAAAATTCAACATTTCTGTCAACGAAGATTTGCTTCAGCCTGCGGCACATCGTCATTTTGATAGTAGGCTACAATAGCTAATATAGCCACTTATGTCATGTGTTGTCTTCATTATAACCCTTATATACGACTTTTAAAGTAATTTTGATAATAGGCTATTATAGCTAATATAGCCACTTACGTCATGTGTTGCCTTCATTATAAGACTTATATACGGATCTTCATTTTTTGCAGCTCCAGACAGATGTGTTTTTTTGTATTTTTGCTCCAATATGGCTCTTTCAACGTTTTGGGTTGCCGACCCCTGGGTTAACATTATCAACAAGCATAGTGGTTTACAAAGAGACTGCACTTTGCACAGCTCATAAAGACACATGTTCCCAGCGGAACACTTTGAAGGTACACTCTGCTGAAATAATGACATCCAATTATTTAATGCACACATTTTTCGTCTTAAAAACACAAGCCTCCGTGTAGCAATTAGTCTTCTTTCATCTTAACTTTATATTGTTTGTGTGCCTCTCTCTAAGCCGGCCCTGCTCTCTTGAGAACACCAAATCTGCAGAGCTTCGAAAACCTTTTCATTTACTTTCAGGTCACATGCCTCAGTTTGATTTGACCCTGACTGAACACATGTTTTATAAAGCTCTTGGAAGATATAATTTCCCAAGCAGTTTCCAGGAAATGTATTCCTCTTTCGTCTTCTGGGTTGTGGCTTTACTGGGAGATTAGAGACAATTTTATTTTGCCTCTTTGTACCAACCACAACTACGCAGACATTTGTGCTTTGTTTGTATTCATATGAAATAAGAATGGTGTCATTCATTCTGCCATAAATCAAGCCTACAATTTTAGAGTGTTTCTTTTGTATTCAGACCAGAAGACGCAATAGATTGTAACATTTGATTCAGAAAAGGATTTATAATAGTAGAGAATCTGTAAAAAGGGAACCATTTTTTTGGCGTAGGAGGATTTGACATCCAAAGTCCTACAATGGCCACAATGCATTTGGTTCGATGGTGCACAAATGGCAGAGGATCACAATGAAAAGTCAAGCACAGAGAATTTTCTTCAAGCTATGTACGGTCCATAATCAGAAAAAAAACATAACAGTGTTTGGTTTTTTTAAGTCAACTAACAAAGGCAGACAGTTTGGTCTTTTTAGTATGTTTCTGCTGTATTTTAAAGGCCTACTGAAATGTGATTTTCTTATTTAAACGGGGATAGCAGGTCCATTCTATGTGTCATACTTGATCATTTCGCGATATTGCCAAATTTTTGCTGAAAGGATTGAGTAGAGAACATCGACGATAAAGTTTGCAACTTTTGATCGCTGATAAAAAAGCCTTGCCTGTACCGGAAGTAGCAGACGAGTAGCGTGACGTCACAGGTTGTGGAGTTCCTCACATCTGCACATTGTTTACAATCATGGCCACCAGCAGCGAGAGCGATTTGGACCGAGAAAGCGACGATTTTCCCATTAATTTGAGCGAGGATGAAAGATTTGTGGATGAGGAAAGTGAGAGTGAAGGACTAGAGGGCAGTGGGAGCGATTCAGATAGGAATGATGCTGTGAGAGGCGGGTGGGACCTGATATTAAGCTGGGAATGACTAAAACAGTAAATAAACACAAGACATATACTGTATATACTCTATTAGCCACAACACAACCAGGCTTATATTTAATATGCCACAAATTAATCCCGCATAACAAACACCTCCCCCCTCCCGTCCATATAACCCGCCAATACAACTCAAACACCTGCACAACACACTCAATCCCACAGCCCAAAGTACCGTTCACCTCCCCAAAGTTCATACAGCACATATGTTTTCCCAAAGTCCCCAAAGTTATGTACGTGACATGCACATAGCGGCACGCACGTACGGGCAATCGATCAAATGTTTGGAAGCCGCAGCTGCATGCGTACTCACGGTACCGTGTCTGCGCATCCAACTCAAAGTCCTCCTGGTAAGAGTCTCTGTTGTCCCAGTTCTCCACAGGCCAATGGTAAAGCTTGACTGTCATCTTCCGGGAATGTAAACAATGAAACACCGGCTGTGTTATCCGGCACAACAGTCAAAGGGTGCGTTCTACGGCGGGGGTGCGCTATCCGGCACAACATCTGCCGCAATACACCGCTTCCCACCTACAGCTTTCTTCTTTGCTGTCTCCATTGTTCATTGAACAAATTGCAAAAGATTCACCAACACAGATATCCAGAATACTGTGGAATTTTGCGATGAAAACAGACGACTTGATAGCTGGCCACCATGATGTCCCAAAATGTCCTCTACAATCCGTGACGTCACGCACAGGCGTCATCATACCGAGACGTTTTCAGCAGGATATTACGTGCAAAATTTAAAATTGCACTTTAGTAAGCTAACCCGGCCGTATTGGCATGTGTTGCAATGTTAAGATTTTATCATTGATATATAAACTATCAGACCACTGAAAGTACCACTGATATTCACACACACACTAGGTGTGGTGAAATTATCCTCTGCATTTGACCCATCCCCTTGGTCCACCCCCTGGAATGTGAGGGGAGCAGTGAGCAGCAGCGACGGCCGCGCTCGGGAATCATTTTCACAAAGTAGCTCGGTTACAAAGGATGGAAAGTGTAAGGATGGAAAGGATAATGCAGGTACAAAGTAGACTAAAAATGTACCATAGTAGCAATATAAAATATAACATATATGTACTATTTACATATTATATACCGTATTTCCTTGAATTGCCGCCGGGGCGGTAATTAATCTAAAACCTCTTCTCACTCCGGCACTTACCAAAGGCATGCGGTAAATTTAGGCCTGCGCTTTGAGTGTGATGTAAGGATACCATCATGAAAAGCACATTTAATAAAAAAAAAACTTATTATGGCCTTACCTTTACTTATAAATGAGGTCCATGCACAGCTCTCTCTGACCAAAAGCATCGATAACTTGTTTATAGAAGTCTTCCTTATCTTTCTTCAGTTTTAAAAGTCTCTCTGTCTCGATGGAGATCTTCCTTTAATTATTACCTCCTGCTTCGATTGAAAGTCCAGTTTAGAAAACTGTTATTTTAGATATGTAATCCTACATTTTAAAAGTGCAAGCGAGAGGAAAAAATAAACGATCGCTGCTCACTGTTGCTGCTTGTTGTCACTTCTTCTGCAGCCGAGTAGTCGCAAGAAGGATCACTAGCGCCCTCTACCACCAGGAGGCGGGAGTCATTTAATGACTCATATTTGACACACGCAGCTACGGTATATTAATAAAACATAGCTGCTTACTGTTCTTTTTAGCATATTCAATAGCTTGGACCTTAAATCCTACTCAAAAGCTCTTTATCTTCTTCCCTTTATGCGATTTTAAATTATTGAAACCAGCCTCCTCCATTTTGAAAATGATGACAGGTGAAGTGTCACTCGTGACGTGACGAGTTTGACCCGGCGGAAATTCTGGGCATATGCTAATTATTTTGCGAAACGAGTTTGACCCGGCGGAAATTGTAGACATGCGCTAATAAAAATAATATTTTGCGAAACGAGTTTGACCCAGTGCTAATCCTGACCCGGCGGTAATGCTAAGCATGCGCTAATTATTTTGCGAAACGAGTTTGACCCGGCGGTAATTCTAGGTATGTGCATACTATATACCCGGCGGCAACTCAAGGAAATACGGTATACAGTATATGATATATAATGTATATATATATATATATATATATATATATATATATATATATATATATATATATATATACTTATATATGTATTATAAGTCAGAAAAGACAAAATTATTCGAAGGTGCCCTTTTTTTAATTTTTCTTTTTATTAATCAATCCAACAAAATAATACATAATAATACTTTAATACTTTAATAATACAATTCCAATTCCAAAACCAAACCTGGCCCAGGAACATTCAGAATAGCAATCAACAGAGCAAATGAGAGGACACACAAACGTGACACAAAATAATCCAAAAGTAGTCACACAAAAATGAATAGTATCAACAACAGCAGTGATTAGAAATCCTCATTGACATTATCATCACAGCTATTTATAAAAAATAAAAACATTTAAAAAATGAACAATGGTGTCACAGTGGCTTACACTTGCATCGCATCTCATAAGCTTGACAATGCATTGTGTCCAATTTTTTCCTAAAGATAAAAGGAGTCATATTTTAGGTTCATTCAATAGTTAAAACTAGGGATGTCCGATAATGGCTTTTTGCCGATATCCGATATTCCGATATTGTCCAACTCTTTTATTATCGATACCGATATCAACCGATACCGATATCAACCGATATGTACAGTCGTGGAATTAACACATTATTATGCCTAATTTGGACAACCAGGTATGGTGAAGATGAGGTACTTTTAAAAAAAAATGATTAAAAAAAGATAAATAAATTAAAAACATTTTCTTGAATAAAAAAGAAAGTAAAACTATATAAAAACAGTTACCGTATTTTTTGGACTATAAGTCGCAGTTTTGTTCATAGTTTGGCCGGGCTCCAGTGCGACTTATATATGTTTTTTTTTCTTTTTTAATATGCATTTTGGGCAGGTGCGACTTATACTGCGGTGCGACTTATACTCCGAAAAATACGGTACATAGACACTAGTAATTAATGAAAATTAGTCAAATTAACTGTTAAAGGTTAGTACTATTAGTGGACCAGCAGCACGCACAATCATGTGTGCTTACGGACTGTATCCCTTGCAGACTGTATTGATATATATTGATATATAATGTAGGAACCAGAATATTAATAACAGAAAGAAACAACCCTTTTGTGTGAATGAGTGTGAATGAGTGTAAATGGGGAAGGGAGGATTTTTGGGTTGGTGCACTAATTGTAAGTGTATCTTGTGTTTTTTATGTTGATTTAATAATTTAAAAAAAAAACGATACCGATAATAAAAAAAACGATACCGATAATTTCCGATATTACATTTTGACGCATTTATCGGCCGATATTATCGGCAGGCCGATATTATCGGACATCTCTAGTTAAAACAAATTTAAACAATGGATCCCAATGGTGCCCTTTAAATTAAACTAACAAGTCATTTACTGCGATTAATTATGAATAATCTAAACTCAAAAGTGACTAATCTGATTAAAAATGTGATTGGCCGGGCTCCAGTGCGACTTATATGTTTTTTTTCTTTTTTATTATGCATTTTGGGCAGGTGCGACTTATACTGCGGTGCGATTTATACTCCAAAAAATACGGTACATAGAAACTAGCAGAGGTGTGGACTCGAGTCACATGACTTGGACTCGAGTCAGACTCGAGTCATGAATTTGATGACTTTAGACTCGACTTGACAAAATGTAAAAAGACTTGCAACTCGACTTAGACTTTAACATCAATGACTTGTGACTTCACTTGGACTTGAGCCTTTTGAATTGACATGACTTGACATGACTTGCTACTTTCCCCAAAACCCAAAGATGAAAAAGTTATTCGGGAGCGCTCCGTATTTTTCATTGTGTACTTGTCTATCAGCGTTGCGTGTGTCAGCTGGTGTGGTCTCAGTACAACAGCCAATCAAATTAGATCTACTTTGTTTTCATCACACAGCATTCATCCAATCAAATTGCAGGACAACCAAGGAAGAAGACATGTCCAAACCACACGCCAGTGAACAAAAAATGATACATAAAATAATTTTGTTTGGGTATAAAAATTACGAGGTGGTCAACACAAAACGGTTTGCAGTATGCAACACATGCGGTTCGAAAATTACTGATGGAGAGGCAACAACTTCCAACTTCGTCCGGCATTTGAAGTTGCACAAAGAACGGTAAGTTTTGAATGTAAGATAACGTTTATTGGCTAAGTAACGTGACTTTTATTTGCTGTGTAGTTAAATCAGAGAGGCTGTAAACTCACTGCTAACGTTATAACGTTATTGCAAACACGGGAATCTGTTGCAGTTCACTACCTTATTCATACTTTTTGTTCAGTGATTTTTTTTAAGCAGGGTTACGTTAGTCAATATATCACACGTAACGTTAGACGGAGGTCAGCAGCACCGCGTATTTTAGCCACCTAAAAAAAGACAAATATAGTAAAATAAAGGTCAGTTAAAATGTATACTATATTATGAATATGTGTACCGTTTTAGCTAGCTTTCTGACATACTGTTGGTTGTTTACCTCAGTGGTCCTCAACCACCGGGCCGCGGCACGGTACTGGTCCGTGGATCGATTGGTATCGGGCCGCACAAGAAATACATTTTTTTCTTTTCTTTTTTTAATTAAATCAACATAAAAAACACAAGATACACTTACAAGTAGTGCACCAACCCAAAACAACTCTCTCCCCCCTTTTGTTCTGGGCATTGAACATGAAGACTCTTCCTTCACTGTTCCGAGTGGCCATGAGAGTCTTGGCAGTGCCTGCCTCCAGTGCTCCAGTGGAGCGAGTTTTCAGCCATGGTGGCATCATACTACGCCCCCATCGTGCACAAATGACTGACAGACTCTTGGCTAATTTGGTCTTTTGCAAATGCAATGCAGCATAGGGCCCTGACATATAAAAAGTACAACTTTTTTGTTATGTTCACGTATATGTCATGTTTTTTCAATGTTAACACTTTTGTACAAATAAGTACATTTGCACTTTATTTTTCAATGTGTTTGTTCTGTAAAGGAATGAGTTAATGTTTAAAATGACTGGTTAATAGTGCTATTATAAAGTGCAATGTCAGCACAATTTTCTTTCCTGCAATTTAAAATGCACTTGTTTTAATAAATAAATACAGCGTTTGAAAAGCATACACAATCTGTGTTAATATATTAGTCTGTGGTTAAAAGGACTTGAAAGGACTCGAAACTCAAAATGCAGGACTTAGGACTTGACTTGAGACTTTCCAGTCTTGACTTTGGACTTGACTCGGGGCTTGCCTGTCTTGACTCGGGACTTGACTCGGACTTGAGGGCAAAGACTTGAGACTTACTTGTGACTTGCAAAACAATGACTTGGTCCCACCTCTGGAAACTAGTAATTAATGAAAATTAGTCAAATTAACTGTTAAAGGTTAGTACTATTAGTGGACCAGCAGCACGCACAATCATGTGTGCTTACGGACTGTATCCCTTGCAGACTGTATTGATATATATTGATATATAATGTAGGAACCACAATATTAATAACAGAAAGAAACAACCCTTTTGTGTGAATGAGTGTGAATAAGTGTAAATGGGGGAGGAAGATTTTTTGGGTTGGTGCACTGATTGTAAGTGTATCTTGTGTTTTTTATGTTGATTTAATAAAAAATAAAAAATAAAATACCGATAATAAAAAAAAACGATACCGATAATTTCCGATATTACATTTTGACGCATTTATCGGCCAACATCTCTAGTTAAAACACATTTAAACAATGGATCCCAATGGTGCCCTTTAAATTAAACTAACAAGTCATTTACTGCGATTAATTATGAATAATCAAAATTCAAAAGTGACTAATCTGATTAAAAATGTGATTGACTGTATAGCTAGATAACATATAGTGTCAATATTTTGAGTTTCATGCATTATTTCTTGATAAAATAATGTGGCGAAATTAATTTGGATATGATAAATCATCTTGAAAAAATCACTATGATGACCAGATTTACACCTAACACACCTGTACCATTTTATGAGCGCTAGTAAATGGTATTGAGGTCATTAGACAGTGTTATTTTACTGTCATAAATATAATTTTTGGCTAGTGTTTTTGCAGTAGAGCAGGGCGCTCCTGTCATCAAAGCTCGCTCGCTTAGAAAGATCCTGACCGGCTTTACAGTCAAATACCAACACTGAGCAATGAGTGAAGAAGGACAAAAGTGTACGGGAGCTGTGCCCTAATAAGTCTGCCATGTTGAACTTTACAACTCGCGCCATAATTGCCTCCATTCTCCTAACCCCGAACCCTTCAAGATGCTGATGGCTCACTAAAAGTGTCTAGCATAGAAATGGCAATCCATTAGACAGCTTCAAGTAAAAAGGTCAGGACAGGGAGTTGTGAAGTCTCTTTGTATTTTGCTCTCATGTTAATCTTTTGACATTTCTCGCTTGGGAATAAACCACCCAGCGAATTGACAAACTGGGCCTGTCACAAGAAAAGTCCGGCACAGTGATTTTCTTCCGTGACGTCCGTGTCAGCTGGAGGCGATAATTACAAACAAAAGACACGTTATTTAAATGAAATCATGGCTCCAAGCTTTTTTTGCCATACAACATTGCACTTAATTGCTGCATTTCCGAAGGCTAACTGTGGAGAAAAGCATTGTTTTTCCAAAGGGATGACAGAAGCTGATGCGATAGGTCATGATCCAAATCCATTGTGTTGTAATAGATTCCCACATTGCCACTAAGCATGTCAAAGAGCTTTGACAAAAATACCAGAAGTGTGCCTCTGCATAATTAATGCGTTGAAAAGAAATGTTATAGCCTTTGCTTTGACTCCACTTCAATTCCAATCTGGAGTACACGTTGATTATTGCATCTTGCTTTAATTATCCCAGTGGAAGCTTTCTTTCTTTCTTTAGTTTATTTCGAACATGAACACACTCACATCATAATACATCACACAATTTCATATCATTTCATTTTACATCATGCCCGAAAAGGAGTAGGAAGAAGCAAAGTTAATTAAACCTACCCCTTTCCCACTTCAAAGCGTTTACAAATATAAATAATAATTTACTGACCTTTTTATATGATAACATAACATCTATGAATTAGTATACAACAGTTTTGTAATATGTAATTAATTAATTAATTCAGTCATTATTAACATACTGAGATGAAGAATATCTTATTTTCAATAAGGTTGAAAGTATTTCTCATAATTCTTCTTCTTTGTACTCTGTAAGCACTATTATTTTGAACAACCTCTTAAACTGGATCATATCAGTACAATTTTTAACTTCTTTACTTAATCCATTCCATAATTTAATCCCACATGCTGATATGCTAAAAGTTCTAAGTGTTGTACGTGCATATAAATGTTTTAAATTATTTTTTCCTCTAAGGTTATATTTCTCCTCTTTAGTTGAGAAGAATTGTTGTACATTCTTTGGTAGCAGGTTATAGTTTGCTTTGTACATCATTTTAGCTGTTTGCAATTTTACCAAATCACCGAACTTTAATATTTTTGACTTAATAAATAAAGGGTTTGTGTGTTCTCTATATCCAACATTATGTATTATTCTAACTGATCTTTTTTGTAACACGGTTAGCGAATGTAGCGCACATTTGTAGTTATTTCCCCACATTTCTGCACAATAACTCTGATATGGTAACACTAGCGAGCAGTAGAGAATATGTAGTGATTTTTGGCCCAGGACATATTTTGCTTTATTCATTATTGAAATGTTTTTTGCCACCTTATGTTGTATGTTTTGTATATGAGATTTCCAGTTCATTTGATCATCTATTAATACTCCCAAAAATCTAGTTTCTTTTACCCTTTCTATGTCTACTCCGTCTATTTGTATTTGTGTATGATGCTCTTTTCTACTGTTACCAAATAGCATTATTTTAGTTTTACTGAGATTCAAAGATAGTCTGTTTTTGTCAAACCATCTTTTTAAATAGCTTTAGCCAGCTCGACCTGCTAAAAGCATCTTTGCTGCCTTTTTCTTTGTGGAAAAACAGTCTTTACAGTTGCCCCTTGTAGAAAAAGCTCTCTAAGGCATAATTTTCACATTTTTTTTGACAACACAATGGGAACCAAAACTGTAATGGCTCGTCAATGCGGATCTCAATAATGCAGAGGCGGATTCGGCAATTTTAAAAGTGATGGTGGCAAAAAGGTATCACACCTTGAAAAACAGCGTGACATAGAAATAGTGCGCTAGGCTGGACTGGAAACTGGGCAGACCTGAAACCGGAGTAGTACCGAAGAAAGTGGTTGAGAAGGCGGTGTAGCATATGGGCGTCACGGAAGAAACGGTGAAATACCGGTGTCTGCCGGCTGCCGTCCTTAGCCTAAATAGCTGGCAGACTAATTGGGATGAGGTGTGCCCAGTTTCCTGTAGCTAGTCGCATGCCAAACTGCAGGAGAGAGAGAAAGAGAGACGAGAAAAGCTAAACCACAACAGAGTTGAGCAACAACATATGAACTTCTGGCATTTGAATTGAGATGAATATTCAATTACACAACAACACAATGATTGTTATAAGCAGAGGTGGGTAGTAACGCGCTACATTTACTCCGTTACATCTACTTGAGTAACTTTTGGGATACATTGTAATTCTAAGAGTAGTTTTAATGCAACATACTTTTTCTTTTACTTGAGTATACTTATAGAGAAGAAACGCTACTTTTACTCCGCTCCATTTATCTACATTCAGCTCGCTACTCGCTACTGATTTTTACCGATCTGTTAATGCACGCTTTGTTTGTTTTGGTTTGTCAGACAGACCTTTAAAGTAGGATCTATCGCATGCCTGCGTTCCACCGATCAAATGCAGTCACTGGTGACGTTTGACTCCGTTTCACCAATCAAACAGAGCCAGGCGGTCACATGATTAACAGGCTTAAGCTTACATGAACTCAACGTCAAATTTGAGGAAGCACATCACGGTAAGTAACGTTCGTAGATATTTTGGCTGTCACCGTAAGCTGATGTTAGCTTATCTGCTATGAATCACTGTCAAATGTACATCGTGTGAGGACATTTATAGACACACACACACACACACACACACGCATGCATAGAAACACCAATCAGTGTGTTCCCAGGTGCAGTCCACACCTATCAGTTTATGGTTTGCATAAAGGCTAACTTGTTATTTTCCTTTGTAATCTCTGCCTACTGAGCCTATGGTGCTGTTAAGTTATTGTGGCTCAATTTGCCTTAATTTTTTTATGTTAATGTATTATTATTTAATATATATTATTGTTTTAGTTGCTTAAGAGATATTCCTGGCTCTGAATTTGCTCATTGCTATTTTTATGTTTTTGTGCATTATTTGTTGCCGTCATCATTAAACAAACAGGTTACTCATCAGTTACTCAGTACTTGAGTAGTTTTTTCACAACATACTTGTTACTTTTACTCAAGTAAATATTTGGGTGACTACTCCTTACTTTTACTTGAGTAATAAATCTCTAAAGTAACAGTACTCTTACTTGAGTACAGTTTCTGGCTACTCTACCCACCTCTGGTTATAAGTCATCCATAAGAGAAAAGGTCATTATTCAGTAAACATTACAGGTAAAAAAAAAAAAATGGGATTGACCTACAGGTTAGGGATGCAAACTTGATGATCTTAAGGTCGTAGCCTTAAATAATGAACCTGGACAGGGAGGAGTGGAAAAACACCATGGTGGCGCCCTTAAGCGAGACTTTTAACCCCTAACTGCTGCACCAAGGTGGAAGGGCAGAGCAGGTTGCAGCTTGCAGGTCTGAATTATTGTTTAATTGACTGTAAAACCAAATTGTTGTACGGTGCTGTTGGTGTTGTGCTGTTCAATTTCTGATGGAACCATGCTTAGATGTATTAGAAATTCTGATTCTGGGGCGACAAACTAAATAAATAAATAGCGCTGATGGGTTTATTGTTAACAACTGCACCATGTAACACACAGAAAGCTAATTATTAATATGTTAAAGCATGTGCAGAAGTAGATAAACATGCAACTACAGCCTTATTGTGGTGTTAGCTCATGTTTCGATATCAGTTTTGTCGTGAACTGAATAAGCCTTTTGGATTAAAGATGTAATGTATTCAAAAGAGTCCAGATGCATCGATTCAACCTTTGCTGATTATAATGACCTAGAGGATTAAAGATCTACCCTGGCATCCTTTAAATTATTTATTTGTTTTGTCCCTTCAGGCCCTGTCCATACGTAGGGATGGGTACCGAATTCGGTACTCCTATAGGTACTGACTCAAGTTCAACGGTGCGACAGGGTATCGGGTCATGTAAAATCAAACAATGCCATAATTTGATACATTTGATGCTTGTGACGTCAGGTCTAGTTGCAGACTAAACACTGGCTCCAACACTTGGCGATGAAACAATCACTCATGAAGCACTCAGAGCGGACTGAGCCAAACTGCCTCCAGGTAATGTTGCAATGTTCTATGCCAACAAAGCAACTACGCTTGATAGAACGCGCTCGGACGTAAAGTAGGCTCCACTTTTCCAAAATAATACTTGGGATTATCCATGCACGTGCTACTGGCTAGCATTAGCTTTGTTACATGGCGATTTAAACACTTCTAAATTTGTAAGAAAAACTACAAATAAAATGCATATTACAATCCAACGTCAAGTGTGTAATGGGTACAATACTTACAGTATAAACACTTTGTAGGGGCAACGAAAGAAAACACTGGCAACTTCAACTTCACGGCAAAGACTACTTCTTAGCAAGGCAACACACCGTGGCCAACACACTACTGCTATCTAACGTTTTGGGATTGAACTGCTTGCAAAGTCTACTTCATAATACATTTAAATGAGACTCAGAAATGTATAATGCAAACGAGATGTCACAACTAGACAGCACACTTATCATAATCAGCTCATTTTTAAATGTTACATAAAAATGTTTTTTTTTAATGAAACAATAAACAGTTTTAACACACACAAAAGTATTGTGTACTGGTATCGATTCCCAGGTCCTAGGAATTGGTACCATATCGATTCAAATGTGAAAGATACCCATCCCTGTCTAAATAATTTAGGAAACAGTATAGTAATGTAGTTTATCAGCATTTCATCCACATGGAAACTGCGTTCTTGGTGGCCTGCAACGGTAGTTTTTGAGAATCCGCTCCAGTGTGGGAATGTCTGATAATGCCATCTTTGTTACGTGCGGTGGAGATGGAGATGGCACTGAGACCGGGACGTCACTTAGCCTTAGGCGTCCATCCATCCATCCATCCATTTTCTACCGCGTATCCCTTTCGGGGTCGCAGGGGGTGCTGGAGCCTATCTCAGCTGCATTCGGGCGGAAGGCGGGGTACACCCTGGACAAGTCGCCACCTCATCGCAGCGCCAACACAGATAGACAGACAACATTCACACTCACATTCACACACTACGGCCAATTTTAATGTTGCCAAGCAACCTATCCCCAGGTGCATGATTTTGGAGGTGGGAGGAAGCCGGAGTACCCGGAGGGAACCCACGCAGTCACGGGGAGAACATGCAAACTCCACACGGAAAGATCCCGAGCCCAGGATCGAACCCAGGACCTTCGTATGTCCCACCGTGCTGCCCTAGCCTTAGGCGTGTTTATTAAAATAATAGCATAACATGTGCAAGTAATCCAAATACGTATGGTGTGACTATGTGTTGGGTTTAGCTGAGTGTTACCAGGAGTTGTTGAAGGTGCATGTCGAGGAAGGTGCGGAAGTCCAGAAAGGGCAAAGCAAGTTCGGAAGTCCGTGGGCAAGCAAGAGGTCAAGGGTAGTAGCGAGGCGTCGGAGTCCGTGTCCAGGCGAGGGGTCGAGGTACAGGAAGGCAGCAAGAAGACAGGAGGGAATCCAGGGAGACGAGACACACACCTCGAATGCAGGAAACGAAGAGGAGCTGCAGGGTGACGACACAGGACATGACACGATGAGCACGGAGGGGAAACACAGAGCGCAAGGAAGCACATAGGCGAGGAGAGCAAGAGACAAATAGCTACGTTCTGGCACTGGAACGCAGGATCCGCTGGCTTATGAAGGACGTGAAGCTTTCATCAGCAGCAGGTGTGTGGATTGCTGATTGTGTGCAGCTGCGTGGAGGCAGACTGTGTGGCGGCAGGGGCTTGAGCCATAACAGCCTGGTCGTTATTGTGTGATTGATTGATTGGGGCGGGTTCCATGTTCGATCCCCGCTTCCGCCATCCCAGTCACTGCCGTTGTGTCCATGGGCAAGACACTTTACCCACCTGCTCCCAGTGCCACCCACACTGGTTTAAATGTAACTTAGATATTGGGTTTCACTTTGTAAAAGCGCTTTGAGCCACTAGAGAAAAGCGCTATATAAATATAATTCACTTCACTTCACTTGATTGATTGAAACATTTATTAGTAGATTGCACAGTACAGTACATATTCCGTACAATTGACCACTAAATGATAACACCCAAATACGTTTTTCAACTTGTTTAAGTCGGGGTCCACGTTAATCAATTCATGGTAAGACAAGCAAACCACTACTTTTTGATAACAACGACATCGCCGTGACCTCATGTGACTACGACACAAGATATCCCGGTGTCGCTGTCTTTATCTGCTCAAAACGTCACTTGTGGTGAGACATTGTATTACATAATTTTCACCCTGGAAATGACTCATGTTGAAGTTAAAGTACAACTGATAGTCACACACACACACTAGGTGTGGTGAAATGACCCTCTGCATTTGACCCATCCCCTTGTTCTACCCTCTGGGGGGTGAGGTGAGCAATGAGCAGCAGCGGTGGCCGCGCTCGGGAATCATTTTGGTGATTTAACCCCCAATTCCAACCCTTGATGCTGAGTGCCAAGCAGGGATGTAAGGGGTCCCATTTTTATAGTCTTTGGTATCACTTGGCCGGGGTTTGAACTCACGACCTACCGATCTCAGAGCGGACACTTTAAAGGGGAACATTATCACAATTTCAGAAGGATTAAAACCATTAAAAATCAGTTCCCAGTGGCTTATTTTATTTTTTATTTTATTTTTTTTAATTTTACCCATCACGCAATATCCCTAAAAAAAGCTTCAAAGTGCCTGATTTTAACCATCGTTATATACACCCGTCCATTTTCCTGTGACGTCACATAGTGATGCCAACTCAAACAAACATGGCGCATAGAACAGCAAGCTATAGCGACATTAGCTCGGATTCAGACTCGGATTTCAGCGGCTTAAGCGATTCAACAGATTACGCATGTATTGAAACGGATGATTGTAGTGTGGAGGCAGGTAGCGAAAACGAAATTGAAGAAGAAACTGAAGCTATTGAGCCATATCGGTTTGAACCGTATGCAAGCGAAACCGACAAAAACGACACGACAGCCAGCGACACGGGAGAAAGCGAGGACGAATTCGGCGATCGCCTTCTAACCAGCGATTGGTATGTGTTTGTTTGGCATTAAAGGAAACTAACAACTATGAACTAGGTTTACAGCATATGAAATACATTTGGCAACAACATGCACTTTGAGAGTGCAGACAGCCAAATTTTCATCAATTAATATATTCTGTAGACATACCCTCATCCACGCTCTTTTCCTGAAAGCTGATCCGTCCAGTTTTGGAGTTGATGTCAGCAGGCCAGGGAAGCTAGGGTCGATATTCTTCTCTTGATCATCTTCGGTGGCATAAGGGACGGTGTGAGCCAAGACATCCAGGGGGTTTAGCTCGCTCGTCTGCGGGAACAAACTGCCGCCATTGCTTGCCGTGCTACCGAGGACCTTTGTCCCTGAATTGCTCACATACTCCGGCAGATTCAATGGGGGTCTGGCGGCAGATTTCTTTAACTTTATCGTTGGAAATGCATCTGCTTTGAGTGTCGCAGGATATCCACACATTCTTGCCATCTCTGTCGTAGCATAGCTTTCGTCGGTAAAGTGTGCGGAACAAACGTCCAATTTCTTGCCACTTTTGCATCTTTGGGCCACTGGTGCAACTTGAATCCGTCCCTGTTCGTGTTGTTACACCCTCCGACAACACACCGACGAGGCATGATGTCTCCAAGGTACGGAAAACAGTCGAAAAAATGGAAAATAACAGAGCTGATTTGACTCGGTGTTTGAGAAAATGGCGGATTGCTTCCCGATGTGACGTCACGTTGTGACGTCATCGCTCCGAGAGCGAATATTAGAAAGGCGTTTAATTCGCCAAAATTCACCCATTTAGAGTTCGGAAATCGGTTAAAAAAATATATGGTCTTTTTTCTGCAACATCAAGGTATATATTGACGCTTACATAGGTCTGGTGATAATGTTCCCCTTTAACCACAACACCACTGATTTGAAATGTTTTTTTTCAAGTCGGCAAAAAAATATTAAACACAATCTTTCTTGTGTGGACTTTAGGGCTTTAGGGTCAAAACACGCATAGACGACTTCAAAACTATCGTACACAAAAACATCGGAATATTCAAAAGGAAAATCAGTTTTTCCTCTTACCCTTGTGGTCCCTGTGGTCTTTGTGTGCTTGCGCGGCTGTGAGACGCAGATAACACAATGCAGGATATGACACTCCTTGGATATGCCTCCTGCTTCCACTTAGATATAGATGACAATGCGCTATTGGAATTGAACATAAAGGGAGCTACCTATCAAAGCCCAAACACTGTCCCCGTACTTTCCCCCGCAGGTTTGAAATAGTTGGCATATTGAACCGTTCTCCCTTTTTACCCGGAGAAATCATCCAAATTAAGGATGGCGCCGGAATTGTTTTTTGTTCACATTGGATTTCGCGCCTCTTTGATCAATCAAACACTCTCGTTGGCGCCAACTTAAAGTGGCCCCTGAAGTTTTTGTTTCATGTTCGGGCTTGTTCGACATTTAATAATGACAATGCAGGCAATGACAGGGCATGGCATGTTGCATAAACTTATCACTGCTTTGCTGCAAATCCGAAGAATAAACTTTTCCATTCCCCACGGCGCCGTTTATGCAACACAAGTGGAAGGAAAAGTTTGCATACATTAAGGTTTGTCTATTTACGCCGTGGTCTCAGGGCATTGAATCAATCCCAACTGGTCGGTTCAGATTGTCTTAGCAGACTTCATCAGGTCATGCTTACAAACATAGATAGGACAACTCTAGTCTGAGATCCATCCATCCATCCATTTTCTACCGCTTATCCCTTTCGGGGTGGCAGGGGATCGCTGGAGCCTATCTCAGCGGTAGGTGGGATACACCCTGGACAAGTCGCCACCTCATCGCAGGGCCAACACAGATAGACGGACAACATTCACACTCACATTCACACACTAGGGCCAATTTAGTGTTGCCAATCAACCTATCCCCAGGTGCATGTCTTTGGAGGTGGGAGGAAGCCGGAGTACCCGGAGGGAACCCACGCAGTCACATGGAGAACATGCAAACTCCACACAGAAAGATCCCGAGCCCAGGATCGAACCCAGGACCTTCGTATTGTGAGGCACACACACTAGGTGTGGTGAAATGACCCTCTGCATTTGACCCATAACTTTGTTCCACCCCCTGGGAGATGAGGGGAGCAGTGATTAAACCTCCAATTCCCAGTACCAAGCAGGGAGGTAATGGGTCCCATTTTTATAGTCTTTGGTATGACTTGGCCGGGGTTCCTGGTATCGTTTGATACCTGGAACTTTAAATATGAAAACATCATTGTGCCTTTTCTCTTGTAAATTACATTTATTTTTCTTTTAATCTCATCATATGAATCCTGGCATTATTTCCTACTAGAGAAAAAAAAAAAATGTTAAATTACAGCTTTATATTCATAATATCACCAATTTTCTCTGGAAATTAAGTAATTTCTTTGTTTCAATTTTCCTCTAGTTACAACTTACTACAACGTTATTTTTGTTCAGGTCAAGTATATACGGAACATTATTGTAATACCAGCAGACATTTACACATGACATGGCATGAAATTCAGTACCCAATAAGTACCAAAATGATCATTCATGTCTAGGATATAGTTGGCAATATAAAAAAAAAAAGGCTTGAATAAAAATAAAATGGAATAATAAAACAAAAATAATTGAATTGTGATCTTATAGTACAAATATATATTCTAAATTACACAATTAAAACTTATTTCTCAAAATAATACATTATTCCTATAATTTAAATTGTCTAATCGCTTCAAAACGTTATTCTCAATACAATTCGCAACCATTCTTTTAATCATATGACTCAATTTTCTGAATTCTGAAATCGATTTTTTTTATATTTTATAATAAATTGCCATTCTCCTAATTAAGACTTTGTGTTCACAAAATTGTTGTTTTTGTTTTTAGATGACGTTATTCCCATAAAGAAAAAACACCTAACTAACTCAGATTGTACTACAAAGTGAAAAAGTACAATTGTTGTGGAGATTAGTAATTGCTTTGTCACTTTTTCTAAATATATTTTTTTTAACTTGGTGCAGGTCTGGACTATACCATGTGCCAATTTAGTTTAATAAGCATAAACCTTGAAAGTTCCCCCGAGTTATATTTCAAAAGAACTTACTCTCATGCTCACCCTGTGTCAAAATGTCTTTCCCTTTATTTCAACTGGGATTGCAGTACTAATTTGCTCCCTGCACATTAATATGCTCTTTGTTTGTTTGTCCTGGCTCCAGACTGAAGCTTAGAGGCACTCTTGATATTAGCACAAGTGGAATTTAAATTTCCTCAGAGACCTAAAGGTAAAACGTTTCTGTGGAGAGTCAAGCCTTAGATGGAAATTTGCATGAAGTAGTTAAGCGGTCATGACTCTACTTGTGTATTAATGCTCTTCTGTGTTGAGAGGAAGGAATCCCATTTATCATTGTATTATCCTTGCATCATGCTGTTTAGTACAGTATAAATACTACAAAGCTTTAAAAAAAAAGTGGTTAAAAATGTGTAACTACAAAAACGCTCAGACTTCTTCCAGGCCCTCCCAATTAGAAATAATATTGTATAATCTGGATCAGCCCCAAAATGTAATCACTTGTATCCCATTTCTGATAGTTCCTGTCAGTTGCATCAAAAGTGCCTATAACATTTTGAGCTATCTATAGTGTAACGTAAGCAATGGAGTGAACCTTCTTGTCAGTCGTCTGCTGTCTTTGACTCTGTGGGTAGAGACCAGATCACCCTCGGAATGTAATCATTCGTTCCTTATCCCTTTACTGACATACCCTAAAAGTTGAATCAAAACTTGCCCAACTTTTTGAGTTATCTATAACAGAATTAAAAGAAAGACAGACAGTCATCCACTGTCTTTGTCTCTGTGGGTGGAGGTGGAGATGCAAGTATACATGTACTGTAGGTCTGGATCAGATCTAAAAACCCATTTCCTGAAAGTTTCGTAAAAATCCGCCCACAACTTTTTGAGTTAAGTTGCGAACTGACTAACTAACTAACTAACTGACTGACTGACAAACCCCAGCAATCACATAAACTCCTGGCAGAGGTAAAAATACATTAAAAAAACATAATACATTTATGTAAATAATCAAATAAAAAATAAGAATTAATTTAAGGTCATTAAAAAATGTGCTAACACTTTAGTATGGGGAATATATTCTAAGTAACAACGACTTAATTTAGAGTTATTTGGACACTAGGGGAACATAATAATAATAATAATAATAATAGTAGATTTTATTTGAAAAAGCATTTTATATTGAGTAAACAATCTCAAAGTGCTACAGTGTATTACAAAAAAAATAAAAATAAAGATAATAAAGAAATAAATAAAAATAAAAACTAGAACAGCCAAATAGCTACAGCTAGTATGCACATCTAAAAAAAGGCTTTTTTAAAAAGAAGGGCTTTTAAGCCTTTTTTAAAAGCATCCACAGTCTGTGGTGTCCTCAGGTGGTCAGGGAGAGCGTTCCACAGACTGGGAGCGGCGGAGCAGAAAGCCCGGTCTCCCATTGTTCGTAGCTTTGTCCTCGGAGATTGGAGGAGGTTAGCCTGTCCGGAGCGGAGGTGTGGTGTGGAGGATTTGGGGGTGAGTAGTTATTTGAGGTAGATTGTAAGTAACAAAGACTTATGGGTTAGGGTTATGTTCAGGGTTATTGTAGTTTTGTGTTTTGTTATGTAAGAACAGACCATATTCATTAAGTGGTATTAAAGGGAGAATCATATACAACAACTTCCTTACTTAGTACTAATAAGCAATCATTCTGAGGTTACTGAGGGAAGACTCTTAGTTAATGGCTTACTGGTTGCATAATAAGGCCATGCGGAATAAGGCATTAATAAGTACTTAATAATGACTAATTAAGAGGCAATATGTTACTAATTTGCATGTTAATAAGCAACTAATTAATGGTGAAAATGTTCCCCATACTAAAGTGTTACCAAAAATTTAATTACATTCATAATTTAAAAATAAAAATCTAGGAGTCAAACTCTTAAAAACATTGTATAATGTATGAATAAAAAGAGAATATAGCAGTAACGTCTTAAAGGGGTCATATCATTATTTTTTATTTCTACAGTTAATATACCTCATTGTGTTCTACATAACATATAATGGTGGTTCTTTGGTGAAAAATGTGCATATATTTTGTTTAACAGACCTATTTTCAAGTCACTTTTTTGCTTCCTTGCAAAATGCTTAATTTTGAGAGGCGGATTTGTTAGATGCAAATGATGCAAATCTCCTCTAGCCTTTTTTTTGTAGTTTTTTAGCTTTCTTGCTTTTGTTCTGCACAATGGACATCGGCTACTGCCATCAGCCATCTGCTTTGAGGGACTTTTAGCACAACACGGCATCCCAGATGATTATAGCGAGGTCAGCAGCTCACCGTGGTTTGTTGTTGGCACCAAGGAAGGAGGCGATGCAGGCGGACAAAAGCAAGGAAGGAAACCTAACTGAACAGGTCTGGAACTATACGCTGACTAAGGTTAAACTTCCACCGAGTCTAACTTTTTAATGCTGGGTCCTGGACAATAAAATACCTTTCTATTCAATATCATGTAAATACTCCTCCAGGCAGTAAGATACGCTACGAGCTACATCACCATACGTAATAATGGATTATACAACTTAATCGTCCATTGCCAAACACAGTAGGCGCTAATCCAATTAAAAGTATTTTTTAGGAAAATCTTTATTTATTTTGCCAGAGGACAGTAATGCTATTGTCTTACATTAGAAGGCTAAGCTAGCTACACAACAACTTGGCCTGCCATCAAAATTAGTTGTTTTTTATCGGAAAATCTATCTTTTTGTGAAAGTTTGTGGGTGAAGCAGTACTCTTAGCAGACACTCGACTCGACTTCTTCACAGTTGAAGGCACATTGCTGCACTTCTTACTTCTTCAGATGAGACTGGAGGTTTGAACATTATCCTGTGTTGAGGAATACAATCGATCACAGCATCAAACTATAACTTGCTACCTAAGAATGTACAACAATTCTTCTCAACAAAAGAGGAGAACTATAACCTTAGAGGATAATATATTTTAAAACATGTGTATGCACATACAACACTTAAAACATTTAGCATATGTATTCAATATTTGTTTACTTGCTATGGTATATTGTTTATTAAGTATTTATTTATTCACTGTTCTGTTACAGAGAACAAAGAAATGGGATACAATTGCTATGGTATGAAAAGGGGTAGGATTAAATAAGCTCAGCTTCCTCCTACTCCTTTTCGGACGTGCTGTAATGAAACAACTGGAACTATGCTACGCATTACATTGTATCATTTTCATTTCATTTTTATTCATCTTCTTCATTGATGTGCATTTTTGATCAATAGACAATTAAACTGCAACAACAAAACACATATTTACACACCTATGCTTGAGAAGGAACAGGATGAAGAAAATCTTATATTTCCTGCCCCCTTCAACATAATAAGTAGTTAATGGATAGCCCAGATTCACAAGCATACAAACCAAACAAATACATCCAATTATAAATAAAACAAACAAAAAACACACAAAAAAAAACAACAAGTGCAAAACTTCATGAAGTACAAACTGAACAAAAAATAATATACACCTCACGGGATGATACAAAACAAATACAAAACCAGACAAAAAAATAAGTAAAATAATAAATATAAAGCAAAATATAAACACTTACGGCTGTCCATATGATCTTATTGGTCTGTCTTTATATATATTTTTTCAATTGGAATATATTTCTACAATCTTTTATCTCATTGTAAAGAGAATTCCATAGTTTAACGCCCACCACTGATATACACATTTGTTTTAAAGTTGTCCTTGAATACTGATGTTTGAAATTACCTTATCTTCTATGCTCGTCATTCTCAGAAGTGATGACAAACGTTTTTTGTAAATTTGCTGGTAATGTTATACTTTTAGCCTTAAACACAACACATAATGTCTGTAACTTTACTAGCTCCTGTAGTTTCAATAAACCAAAATTAATAAATAGTATGTTAGTGTGTTCTAGCTAATCTGCTTTATGAATAATCCTTATAGCTCTTTTCTGTTGTTGATGCAATGCCTTTATGTTACTCTTATATGTGTTCCCCCAGACTTCCACACAGTAGCTGATGTATGACAATATAAGTGTCGTATGCATGATCGAAATAAACTGCAACCTAACTGAACTGGGATGACTGTCAGTACTCCTGCCATAAACTAAAGCCAAAACAAAAGTGGCGTTTGCTTTTCTCAACACGTGCTTTCTCCCGCTCGTCTCCCCCCCCCCACTCCCCGACGATTTCTGGCGAATCTATCTCGGCAGAGCCACGAGCACATCGCGCATGATATATGAATATGTTAGAATAGCCTGAGCCAACACTTTTCAGAGTGGTGAAGTGAAAATAAATTAAACTGGCCCTGTAGGCAAGTCGTGAGCGGCGTGATGAATTAGATACTCGTCCCTCGATCCCTGTCCCTCTTTTTTGGAGGGAGAATGCTGCATACATTAAACACAACACCAACAAATGTAAAATAAAATGACTATCTAGGTTTTTTTTATTTAATGACTGGATCTTGGGAAAATTAATTTGGAGACCACTAAGCCAGGAAAAAAAAAATAATCAACTGAGGACAAATATTTAATGAAGTGCAAATCGTTTTCTCATCTCTTGACTTAAGTGCAACCAAATTATTTATTTATTTTTTTCTCCTGGAATTATCACATGGGAGTCAGAGGTATTGAAGCGCCTTCTGGATTGTTCCGAGAAACTGGACCACGTTAACGATTTCCTTTTATTAAAACATGCGACCCCCTCGCCCGGAGAACTGATAAAACGGGATCATTTTCAAGATGGATGGCTACACACGTTGTCGCCACCCCTCAAACGCGGTGGAAAGCCCCTCCAGTACCTGATGAAATCTTCTCAGACCGACCTGCGGGTCAGCCTTCAATTGGAAGTGGTCAATCAAGAGTGAGTTTCCATTTGGGCCGGCATGACCATAAATATCCCCCTCCTGCTCACACTTGCCCACTGAGAGGACTGTCATTTTATATGTGGCGGTTTCCTTGGGCTTGTGTTACAAAGCAATGTCACCTCCTCCTGGTTCCCTTTTCACTGCAAAAACTAAAATCTAAGTAAAATTAAATATCTCAAATAAGGGTGAAATTTGCTTGTTTTCTGTCTGATAAGATAATTCTTCTCACAAAGCAGATTTTATGTTAGTGTTTTACTTGTTTTAAGGGTTTAGGTCCTAAATGATCTCAGTAAGATAATACAGCTTTTCGCTGAGATTTTATGACCTACATTGAGTAAAACATGCTTGAAACTGGAATATTAACTGTTGCAAAGCTGTGTCATCAACACTCGCAAGTATAAAACTAATTTTTTAAAGTAATCATTTCTTATTTCAAGCATGAAAAAATTGTGTCTCATAATTAAAACAGATGACAGCCAAATGGACTTTGCTGTTTTATTTTCAATGAAACAATAGAACATATGTACTCATATAGTAGTACAGTTGTTATTAGTGAGAATATACTTATTTTAAGGTATTTTTGGGTTAATTGAGATTAGCTAATTTTACTTGTTTTGGAAAGTATTGACAAGCCAAATGTTCTTGTTCTATTGGCAGATCATTTTGCTTAGTTCAAATAAAATACCGTATTTTTCGGACTATATTTTTTCATAGTTTGGCCAGGGGTGCGACTTATACTCAGGAGCGACTTATGTGTGAAATTATTAACACATTACCGTAAAATATCAAATAATATTATTTAGCTCATTCACGTAAGAGACTAGACGTATAAGATTTCATGGGATTTAGCGATTAGGAGTGACAGATTGTTTGGTAAACGTATAGCATGTTCTATATGATATAGTTATTTGAATGACTATTACCATAATATGTTACGTTAACACACCAGGCACATTCTCAGTTGGTTATTTATGCCTCATATAAGGTACACTTATTCAGCCTGTTGTTCACTACTCTGTATTTATTTTAAATTGCCTTTGAAATGTCTATTCTGGTGTTGGGTTTTATCAAATAAATTTCCCCCAAAAATGCGACTTATACTCCAGTGCGACTTATATATGTTTTTTTTCCTTCTTTATTATGCATTTTCGGCCGGTGCGACTTATACTCCGGGGCGACTTATACTCCGAAAACTTTTCTAAATAAAGGGGACCACAAAAAATTGCATCATTGGCTTTATTTTAACAAAAATCTTAGGGTACATTAAACATTTGCTTATTATTGCAGATTTGTCCTTAAATAAAATAGTGAACATACAAGAAAACTTGTCTTTTATTAGTAAGTAAACAAACAAGGGCTCCTAATTTAGTCTGCTGACATATGCAGTAACATATTGTGTCATTTATCATTGTATTATTTTGTCAAATTTATTAAGGCCAAGTGGTAGAAAATTAATTATTAATATCATGTTTTATTTACTGTTAATATCTGATTACTTTCTCTTTTAACATGTTCTATCTACACTTCTGTTCAAATGTAATAATCACTTATTCTTCGGTTGTCTGATACTTTACATTAGTTTTGGATGATACCACAAATACCATGAATTGATTAACGTGGACCCTGACTTAAACAAGTTGAAAAACGTATTCGGGTGTTACCATTTAGTGGTCAATTTTACGGAATATGTACTGTACTGTGCAATCTACTAATAAAAGTTTCAAACAAATTTGGGTATCAATCCGATACCAAGTAGTTACAGGATCATACATTGGTCATATTCAAAGTCCTCATGTGTCCAGGGACGTATTTCCTGAGTTTATAAACACAATATACATTAAAAAAAATTGAAAGAAGATGTTGTGATGCCAAACAATATCATAATCATAGTAGTATCGACTAGATAGCATAGGATAGGATAGGTCTTTATTGTCATTGCACAAGTACAACGAACCTTTGTTTTCAGCACAAACCCGTTCAAGATTTGACAAAAACAAACAGTGTACAGGGTTACAGAACAGGAACGCTGATGGGTCGCCACAAGGCGCCCCGTAAAAGATGGGAAAAAGGTAAAACACTGGGGAATGATGAGTAAAAATAGACTGGACTCCTAAGGGGGCCTAGCCTGGAGTGGGAAAAAACCTCCATAGCTAAAGCACATATACATCTCGAGATATCTAGCAACAGAGGGAAGGGCGAGGTCATGATGGTAGGCCGCAGCTCTCAGGCGCTGACCATCCATTCATCACCCCTATGGGATTTGCGTCGAGGGCGTTGGGTTTGGGGGGGGGGGTTGTGTATGTGTGGCGTATATTTTTGTGGTTGCAAGTGTGTGTGTAAGCCCGTAGTGTGTCTCTGTTCCGCGGCCTTGAAGTCTGTGCAGCCGATAAGTCCAAAGTCAACAACAACAGGTGTGTGTCCATGAGAGACAAGAAGGGAGTTTGTCGGGTCTTCGCTGCACTGTCCTTCAGGAGAGTCTCGACGCCAGGGAAAATCCAAGTTAGAATGTTTTGTATGCGAGTGAAAATAATTTGCTTTTCACTCTAAATTGTCTAAGACTGGTCCTCAAAACTGCGGGGCAGACAGTCCGATGTGATCCAAAATCACAAGAGTGTCCACAGTTCTTCCCGCATCCTCCAATCCTTTGTGGCAGCTTTGGGGTACTTTGAAGACTGCCAGCAACTTCCAATTTGTCGACAAACCAGAGCAACGCTTACTCCAATCAGCAGATGTCATGCGGCACTCCTTCTTCTCCCAAGAGTCCGTCGTGTGTCCAGCAACAACCGCTTCGTCACGACAGCAGGTTCCCCCAAACCCAAGATCTTGTCAATTTCGTTGAGGCCAGTTAAATAGTTCCAATGTTTAGATTTGGAGAGCAGTGCAAAAAGAGGCAACAAGAAAGTTAAGACAAGACAAAGAAGAAAGCCGGAGAGATAAGGGAGAGGAAAGGGCAGCGTCCACCCTCGATGAGTGTCAGAGAGAAAGCCGGCAAACGCTATTGTACTTGGTATCATTACAGTGGATGTTAGGTGTCGATACACCCATGGCGTTTGTTTACGTTTTGACGCCGGTGAGCTACGGTGTGTAGTGAAGCATGTTTAGCTATTGCTCGTCCTGCAGGGATGATACTTGTAAGAAACATACTTTATTTGTCGCCATGGAGACCAGTATTAGTGATTTAGAAGTAGCTAAAACACTGCCGACTGGGGCAGGACGTTAGCCGCTAGCTAGCTAGCCATGTCTTAAAGCACCTCTTCCTGAGGGCGTTTCAGTGTTATAACTTCACCTTTATTGTTAGTTTTTAATCCAAAATGCGTCCATTCTTTCTTTACTGTCTACGCACTGTGTCTGCTTGTAAGTACTCCGTGATTGTGTGCCGCTGAACATGCTCCTCTGCTCGTAAAACCAGCAATGACAGGACGTGACGACGACGGGGGCGGTGGAGGACCGGTACTTTTCAGAGGCGGTATAGTACCGAATATGACTCATTAGTATCACGGTACTATACTAAAATAACCCCAATGTTGGTATACTGCAGAGCATTCAAGGGGTTTTCTTGTATAATCTTACCCTGCCGCCCCCGTCTTGTGAGTTGGCAATACAGCGATTCCCACCCCTACTTTGGGAGGTCCATGCTACAGAATGCCATTGCAGTTTGGTACAAACAGTAAACTAAAGCAACGAGAAGCATGAGTGAAGCGAGTATCCTCTTGGCGCTTGTGCCGCCTTTTTTGGCCCTTTTGTGGCCCTTTTGTGGCCCCTAGGTACTACATGATTTTGGGTCCGTGCAGCAGCTATGTTTCTTTTCTCGATGGCCGGGTCGATCGCTTTGACTTTGGGGCTGTGTCTTGTGCTTTTTTTCATGTCTTTGCCACGATGAGAGTGAGTCCATAAGGAGCTAAATGGCCGACTGAACGATTGTGTGAGTTCGTTTGATTTAACGTGGAAAAATTGCATTGGCCCACCGTTACCGTTCTGGAATTTCATTTGTCTAATCTCAGCTGCATTCGGGCGGTAGGCGGCGTACACCCTGGACAAGTCGCCACCTCATCACAGGGCCAACACAGATAGACAGACATTCACGCTCACATTCACACACTGGGGCCAATTTAATGTTGCCAATCAACCTATTCCCGTGTCTTTGGAAGTGGGAGGAAACCGGAGTACCCGGAGGGAACCCACGTAGTCACGGAGAGAACATGCAAACTCCACACAGAAAGATCCCGAGCCCAGGATCGAACCCAGGACCTTCGTATTGTGAGGCACACGCACAAACCCCTGTTCCACCGTGCTGCCCCATTTGTCTAACATGACAAAATTGATATTCTATATTCTATATTTACTTGCGGCATGTGAAGCTCGTGAAACTGAAAACAATCTATGAATTAGCAGCAGCAATATATAAAGCAGTGTTTTTCAACCTCTTTTGAGCCAAGGCACATTTTTAGCGTTCAAAAAATGCGGAGGCACACCACCATCAGAAATCTTTAAAAAACAGTAATAAGTCGTTGTTGCAATTGTTGGATATGACTTTAAAGCATAACCAACCATGCATCACTATAGCTCTTGTCTCAAAGTAGGTGTACTGTCACGACGCATTTTGCAGCTTCCCACTGTCTCTAAACGTATCGTTTTTATACCCCGGACCAATTGATATCTCTCATGAGATCTCACAGAATTGAAGGTTGGGTCGCAGGGAAGCCTTTTTTTTTCGGTATTGCACCAAATATGATTAATTAGTATCGCGGTACTATACTAATACCGGTATACCGTACAACCCTAATACACACAATTTTATAGTAAACTTATTATATTGAGAACATGTGATTTGGGATCCTAGTAGATTAGGTCACATGTGTGAGAGTGCCCACCCATTTTGAAAAAGTTTAATTCTGTGATTTTTATTTATTTTTTCATTTTTTAAATACATGTCATCTGAACTGTCAGATTGGCTGAATTAGCAAGCCCCAGAAATGTGCATCTTTCTCCAGCGTCACCATCTAAAACGTGTCTCCTAATGCAGATCGTCTGATTGTTAGTTTCGCCAATAAATGTCTGCAATAAATCTAAGCTTTTGATCTGCCAGGGTACATACAGCAAATCTTGACACTTTGAGGGCAGTCGTATCTTTAAGAGCCCGAATGGAAACGTCAAAGCTTGTCATCAGGCAAGGTCCCCCCAAACACCCCCCCCCCCCCCCCCCCCCCACCCCACCCCCACTCCCCCCCCACCAGGACCACTCCACGGGGTCCTTGTAAAGCATGTGATTTCTGCAAATGTGTGCGCCGTTATGAATGTGCGCCGGTACAAACCGCTACCGCTGTGCCGGGACACATGGACGCAACATGAGAGAACAGCTTGAGGAGTGCGTGTCAGGCGCACATGGCTAACGCCATCTCCGATTACGTGCGGCGGCCTAATTATCACCGAGCCTTGCCTGTCAGCAAGGTGTGTGAGGGCCACACTGAGAGGGAAAAATAATTAAAATTAGATTTTTTTTTATTTTTTTTTACGAGAATAAAGTTTTATTCATTTCAATCACATTGTAGTTTTACAATGACACAAACCTAATAATTAATAGTCATCTTAAGGGAGCTGCTTGATGTATTTTTGTTCTTACCTTGCCTACATCTTTCACCCCAAATTACGACATTGTTGACTTAATTCTCATATTACGATGCATTCATTTGATTCAAATTTGCACTTTTTTGTACAAGTACAACTTTATACTAATAGAATTAGGACTTGTTTCTCATTATGTCATATTTTTCATAATGCTACCAATACTTCCCCTGATTACAACTTTAAAGAGGAACATTATCACAATTTAAGAAGGGTTAAAACCATTAAAAATCAGTTCCCAGTGGCTTATTTTATTTTTCGAAGTTTTTTTCAAAATTTTACCCATCACGCAATATCCCTAAAAAAAGCTTCAAAGTGCCTGATTTTAACCATCGTTATATACACCCGTCCATTTTCCTGTGACATCACATAGTGATGCCAACACACATAGCGACATTAGCTCGGACTCGGCTTAAGCGATTCAACAGATTATGTATGTATTGAAACGGATGGTTGTAGTGTGGAGGCAGGTAGCGAAAACGAAATTGAGGAAGAAACTGAAGCTATTGAGTCATATCGGTTTGAACCGTATGCAAGCGAAACCGACGAAAACGACACGACAGCCAGCGACACGGGAGAAAGCGAGGACGAATTTGGCGATCGCCTTCTAACCAACGATTGGTATGTGTTTGTTTGGCATTAAAGGAAACTAACAACTATGAACTAGGTTTACAGCATATGAAATACATTTGGCAACAACATGCACTTTGAGAGTGCAGACAGCCCAATTTTCATCAATTAATATATTCTGTAGAAATACCCTCATTCGCTCTCTTTTCCTGAAAGCTGATCTGTCCAGTTTTGGAGTTGATGTCAGCAGGCCAGGGAAGCTAGGGTCGATATTCTTCTCTTGATCATCTTTGGTGGCATAAGGGATGGTGTGAGCCAAGACATCCAGGGGGTTTAGCTCGCTCGTCTGCGGTAACAAACTGCCGCCATTGCTTGCCGTGCTACCGAGGTCCTTTGTCCCTGAATTGCTCACACACTCCGGCAGATTCAAGGGGGGTCTGGCGGCAGATTTCTTTGACTTTATCGTTGGAAATGCATCTGCTTTGAGTGTCGTAGGATATCCACACATTCTTGCCATCTCTGTCGTAGCATAGCTTTCGTCGGTAAAGTGTGCGGAACAAACGTCCAATTTTTGTTGCCACTTTCGCATCTTTGGGCCACTGGTGCAACTTGAATCCATCCCTGTTCGTGTTGTTACACCCTCCGACAACACACCGACGAGGCATGATGTCTCCAAGGTACGGAAAACAGTCGAAAAAACGGAAAATAACAGAGCTGATTTGACTCGGTGTTTGAGAAAATGGCAGATTGCTTCCCGATGTGACGTCACGTTGTGACATCATCGCTCCGAGAGCGAATATTAGAAAGGCGTTTAATTCGCCAAAATTCACCCATTTAGAGTTCGGAAATCGGTAAAAAAAATAAATGATCTTTTTTCTGCAACATCAAGGTATATATTGACGCTTACATTGGTCTGGTGATAATGTTCCCCTTTAAATTCCAAATATTACAACTTCATTTGTTAGTAAACTACAATTGTATTTTCAATAGAAAAAAAATAATTTGGAGGTAATCTTCCTTTTTCATTGTCCCATTTACTCTCTGTAAAGCACCAGTTCCATTGGCAGCAAAACAGACCCAGAGCATCATATTACCACCACCATGCTTGACGGTAGACATGGTGTTCCTGGGATTGAAGCCCTCACCTTTTCTCTTCAAACATATTGCTGGGTATTGTGGCCAAGCAGCTCAATTTGTGTTTCATCTAACCACAGAACTTTCCTACAGAAGGGCTTATCGTTGTCCATGTGATGTCAGATTAAACAAAAATTGAGCTGTTTGGCCACAATACCCAGCAATATGTTTGGAGGAGAAAAGGTGAGGCCTTTAATCCCAGAAACACCATGTCTACCATCAAGCATGGTGGTGGTAGTATAGTAGCAAGTTTCACTGTAATAAGGCGCTTTTGGTAGCCATCCACACAAGCTTCTGGCAAGCTTCTGGTAGAATTTTTGACCACTCCTTTTGACAAAATTGGTGCAGTTCAGCTAAATTTGTTGGTTTTCTGACATGGACTTGTTTCTTCAGCTTGGGAAGGCCATTCTAAAACCTTAATTCTGGCCTGATTTAGCCATTATTTTACTCTTTGTAAAGCACTAATTCCATTGGCAGCAAAACAGGCCCAGAGCATAATACTACCACCACCATGCTTGACGGTAGGCTGGTGTTCCTGGGATTAAAGGCCTCACCTTTTCTCCTCCGAACATATAGCTGGGTATTTTGGGCAAACGGCTCAATCTTTGTTTCACCTGACCACAGAACTTTCCTCCAGAATGTTTTATCTTTGTCCATGGGATGTCAGATGAGACAAAAATTGAGCTGTTTGGCCACAATACAACTTTATTTGTTAGTAAACTACAATTGTATTTTCATTCGAAATAAAATTGTAAATGCATTTTTTTTAGTTTGCAACAATGATCTCTTGTCACTGGCACTTCATTTCTCAAAACTATGGAGTCTGACTTTTTTCTCGTTAATTTACAACTTTATTCTCACCGTGCTATTCATTTACTCCTGTAATATTTAAACATTTCTAATTTTTTTTTTGTAATATTATTACATATTTTCTTGTAATAGTACAACTATTTGTGTGTAATTATTGCATCTAATTATTTTATTTATCTTGTTATATTGCAACTTTATTCCTGTAACACTACTACTTCTGTCTCATAATTAACGCAGTTTCTGGACTATATAGGCCACCTTAATATAAGCCGCACACACTTGAGTTTTGGACACATTTTATTTTGTGCATTAATTGGCTGCAAGTGTACACATTGAAACATGACATATTGACATACATGCTTTGGTTCACAAATTGCCTGTAACATGGAATACAGTGTTTGTCCTTCTCACCCTGCGCACTGGGGCCACTGGTTGTCTTTCGTCTTGTGCCGTCTTCTTTGGCCCTTTTGTGGCCCCTTGGTACTACTTGATTTTGGGTCCGTGCAGCAGCTATGTTTCTTTTCTCGAGGGCCGGGTCGATCGCTTTGGCTTTGGGGCTGTGTCTTGTGCTTTTTTTCATGTCTTTGCCACGATGAGAGTGAGTCCATAAGGAGCTAAATGGCCGACTGAACGATTGTGTGAGTGCGTTTGATTTAACGTGAAAAATTGAATTGGTCCACCGTTATCGTTCTGGAATTTCATTTGTCTAATGTCAGCTGCATTCAGGCGGTAGGCGGCGTAGACCCTGCACAAGTCGCCACCTCATCATAGGGCCAACACAGATAGACAGACAACATTCACACTCACATTCACACACTAGGGACAATTTAGTGTTGCCAATCAACCTATCCCCGTGTCTTTGGAGGTGGGAGGAAGCCGGAGTACCCGGAGGTAACCCACGTAGTCACGGGGAGAACATGCAAACTCTACACAGAAAGATCCCAAGCCCAGGATCAAACTCATGACCTTCGTATTGTGAGGCACACGCACAAACCCCTGTTCCACCGTCTACTTGCGGCATTTGAAGCTTGTGAACCTGAAACAAATCTATGAATTAGCAGCAGCATTGTATAAAGCAGTGTTTTTCAACCTTTTTTGAGCCAAGGCACATTTTTAGCGTTGAAAAAATGCGGAGGCACACCACCAGCAGAAATGATTAAAAAACAAAACTCAGTTGACAGTAGTGAAGTGAAGTGAATTATATTTATATAGCGCTTTTTCTCAAGTGACTCAAAGCGCTTTACATAGTGAAACCCAATATCTAAGTTACATTTAAACCAGTGTGGGTGGCACTGGGAGCAGGTGGGTAAAGTGTCTTGCCCAAGGACACAACGGCAGTGACTAGGATGGCGGAAGCGGGGATCGAACCTGCAACCCTCAAGTTGATGGCACGGCCGCTCTACCAACCGAGCTATACCGTCCCAGTAAAAAGTTGTTTTTGCAATTGTTGGATATGACTTTAAAGCATAACCAAGCATGCATCACTATAGCTCTTGTCTCAAAGTAGGTGTACTGTCACGACCTGTCACATCACACCCTGACTTATTTCGAGTTGTTTGCTGTTTTCCTGTGTGTAGTGTTTTAGTTCTTGTCTTGCGCTCCTATTTTGGTGTCTTTTTCTCTTTTTTCTGAATTTTCCTGTAGCAGTTCCATGTCTTCCTTTAAGCGATATTTCCCACATCTACTTTGTTTTAGCGATCAAGAATATTTCAATTGTTTTCATCCTTCTTTGTGGGGACATTGTTGATTGCCGTGTCATGTTCGGTTGCACATTGTGGACGCCGTCTCTGCTCCACAGTAAGTCTTTGCTGTCGTCCAGCATTCTGTTTTTGTTGACTTTGTAGCCAGTTCAGTTTTAGTTTCATTCCGCATAGCCTTCTCTATGCTTCAATGCCTTTTCTTAGGGGCACTCACCTTTTGTTTATTTTTGGTTTAAGCATTACACACTTTTTTACCTGCACACTGCCTCCCGCTTTTTCCGACATCTACAAAGCAATTAGCTACCGGCTGCCACCTACTGATATGGAAGAGTATTACACGGTTACTCTGCCGAGCTCTAGACAGCACCGACACTCAACAACAACACATCATTTGCAGACTATAATTACTGGTTTGCAAAAAATATTTTTAACCCAATAGGTGGACTTAGATAATCTCCCACGGCACACCAGACTGTATCTCACTGGTATAAAGCACATGGTCAAAGTGTGGGGGGGAAAAAGTTGCGGCTTATATTGCAACTTTAATCATATAATTATGACTTTATCTTTGTAACTATGTGATTCCCAACATTATCCTCATCCTAGTACGGATTTAAACAGTTAAAGTCCATTGTTTCCTTATACTCCCTTATAGACTTACACATTGACGCTATTGTCCCTTTAAGAAATACACACTCAAACTTCAATTGACTCCACAGAGATTGTGCACACAGGATAAGAACAAGAAGAGGGATCACTATTTCACTTTTACGGCGTCGCCGTGACTTGTGAGCAGCACGGCTCGCAATAACTTAGCGGCGTGCAGAGCTCATCTCGCACTCCAGACAGGCTGCCCTCCTCAATCCAACAATTGCTTCAACAAGCAATTTTAGCTTCTATTTTTTTTACAGGAGGATGGCTGCCTGTTTGTTTACAGTATGTAATGAATGCGTTGTAAGTCTTGTTGCTATGCGTACACACACAAATAAACGTAATGCAATAACGCACCTACGTCTGTGTTATTAAGCTTTGAGAAAATTGGATTCTCCACACTTTCCTGTGCCTTTGCAGCTTTTGTCTACTAAGAATCTTTGATGTCCACGCTGGAAATAAGGTTTTGTTCCATGCAAATATTTATTAAGCTGTCCCGTGCAATGTGGCCCCTCTGCCAAGTGAGACAGTGTTACAACGTTTAGGCTCCCCGTTCGATAACACAAGGCGCTCGCTCGCTGTGTGCCGAGAACACTTGGGATAATCTTCAGTAATCTACCCAGCGCAGATCCATCAGAGTGTGACGCATTTGCATGCTAAGTACACCTGATCCCAAACTTTTAAAGATGCAAACACATTCCGAGGACGTGAGCAAGCGCCCGGTGGAAAGAAAAGAACAGTGGATGAATGTCTGCATTTTGTCGGACAAACTGGAATTATTAATGCAGCACTTCAAGCAATAAGGGTTTCGAATTTCCTAAAAAGACAATATCATTTAGACTGTAACTGTTACTCTTGTCTACAAACCCCGTTTCCATATGAGTTGGGAAATTGTGTTAGATGTAAATATAAACGGAATACAATGATTTGCAAATAATTTTCAACCCATATTCAATTGAATGCACTACAAAGACAAGATATTTGATGTTCAAACTCATAAACTTTATTTTTTTTTTGCAAATAATAATTAACTTAGAATTTCATGGCTGCAACACGTGCCAAAGTAGTTGGGAAAGGGCATGTTCACCACTTTTAACAACACTCAATAAACGATTGGGAACTGAGGAAACTAATGGTTGAAGCTTTGAAAGTGGAATTCTTTCCCATTCTTGTTTTATGTAGCGCTTCAGTCGTTCAACAGTCCGCTGTCGTATTTTACGCTTCATAATGCGCCACACATTTTCGATGGGAGACAGGTCTGGACTGCAGGCGGGCCAGGAAAGTACCTGCACTCTTTTTTTACGAAGGCACGCTGTTTTAACACGTGCTGAATGTGGCCTGGCATTGTCTTGCTGAAATAAGCAGGGGTGTCCATGAAAAAGACGGCGCTTAGATGGCAGCATATGTTGTTCCAAAACCTGTATATACCTTTCAGCATTAATGGTGCCTTCACAGATGTGTAAGTTACCCATGCCTTGGGCACTAATGCACCCCCATACCATCACAGATGCTGGCTTTTGAACTTTGCGTCGATAACAGCCTGGATGGTTCGCTTCTTCTTTGGTCCGGATGACACAATATCGAATATTTCCAAAAACAATTTGAAATGTGGACTCCTCAGACCACAGAACACTTTTCCACTTTGCATGAGTCCATCTTAGATGATCTCGGGCCCAGAGAAGCCGGCGGCGTTTCTGGATGTTGTTGATAAATGGCTTTCGCTTTGCATAGTAGAGCTTTAACTTGCACTTACAGATGTAGCGACCAACTGTATTTAGTGACAGTGGTTTTCTGAAGTGTTCCTGAGCCCATGTGGTGATATCCTTGAGAGATTGATGTCGGTTTTTGATACAGTGACGTCTGAGGGATCGAAGGTCACGGTCATTCAATGTTGGTTTCCGGCCATGCAGCTTATGTGGAGTGATTTCTCCAGATTCTCTGAACCTTTTGATGATATTATGGACCGTAGATGTTGAAATCCCTAAATTTCTTGCAATTGCACTTTGAGAAACGTTGTTCTTAAACTGTTTGACTATTTGCTCACGCAGTTGTGGACAAAGGGGTGTACCTCGCCCCATCCTTTCTTGTGAAGACTGAGCATTTTTTGGGAAGCAGTTTTTATACCCAATCATGGCACCCACCTGTTCCCAATTAGCCTGCACACCTGTGGGATGTTCCAAATAAGTGTTTGATGAGCATTCCTCAACTTTATCAGTATTTATTGCCACCTTTCCCAACTTCTTTGTCACGTGTTGCTGGCATTAAATTCTAAAGTTAATGATTATTTGCAAAACAAAATTTTTTATCAGTTTGAACATCAAATATGTTGTCTTTGTAGCATATTCAACTGAATATGGGTTGAAAATGATTTGCAAATCATTGTATTCCGTTTATATTTACATCTAACACAATTTCCCAACTCATATGGAAACAGGGTTTGTACATTGTTGCACTTTCCTACGTTTTCTTTTTGTAAATTATCATATTTTAGCTATGGTATTACTGTATTTTTCGGACCATAGGGCGCACCGGGTTATAAGGCCGAATAAAGGGGTCATATTGATTGAATGAATGAATGAAATGAGTTTATTTCGGTCATATAATCAACCATTTTGTGTGATCAATTTAACAGCACAGATTGTACATATTAACAATCATACACACACAAAAAGAAAAACAATGACCAAAACACCTACTCAGTGGTCCAGTGGTTAGAGTGTCCGCCCTGGGATCGGTAGGTTGTGAGTTCAAAGCCCTATAAAGCACTATACAAATGTGACCCATTACCTCCCTGCTTGGTACTCAGCATCAAGGGTTGGAATTGGGGGTTAAATCACCAAAACTTATTCCCGGGCGCGGCACCGCTGCTGCCCACTGCTCCCAACAAGGGGATGGGTCAAATGCAGAGGATACATTTCACCACACCTAGTGTGTGTGTGACAATCATTGGTACTTTAACTTTAACTTTAACTTAAAAAGGAACAGGCTGAATATTTGCCTGTCCTATACATTCACTGAAAATTAGATAGCCTGGAACATCAACATTTAAAAAAATCAATGGGATGAAAGTAATTGTTGCTATATTTTATAATTTTCCATTATTTCACCTATCAAGGCTTTCTTAAACTTTAACAAAGAACTACACGTCTTCAACTCATCACTGAACTTGTACCACCTTTTAACTCCCAAAACTGAAATACATTTGTATTTTATATTCGTTCTTACTTTACATATTTCAAAAATCAATATCCCCCGTGAATTATAGTTTTCTCCTCTTAATTTAACCTAAGAATACAAGCTGGAAGGCTGTTGTTCTTTACTCGAAACACAATTTCCATTGTTTTTGAAAACACAATATCTGAACATTTTAACACATTAAAATGTATAAATAATGCATTGGTAGGTTCATAGTAGCACACTGTGTTTATTATTCTAATGACCCTTTTTTGAACTTTAATTATTGGGTCTATGTTTGTTTTATAAACATTTCCCCAAACTTCAACACAACATGTTAGATATGGGAAAAAAATATATGTATAACCTATGCAGACATTTCTTATTCAGCATGTCTTACTTTATAAAGAATAGCAAAGGATTTTGGGTATGTTTCCCTTTATATATTCAATCTGCGGTTTCCAACATAATTTATGATAAATTATTATGATTATATTATGATTTTTTTCTAAATTTCAAACATTCCTTGTGGTCTACATAACATGTAATGGTGGTTCTTTGGTCAAAATGTTGCATAGATTATGTTTTACAGATCATCGCTATCTGACAGTCGC
Source organism: Nerophis lumbriciformis (assembly GCF_033978685.3). NCBI lineage: Eukaryota > Metazoa > Chordata > Actinopteri > Syngnathiformes > Syngnathidae > Nerophis > Nerophis lumbriciformis. Next base: position 16,492,441 of record NC_084579.2, on the reverse strand, counting down.
TTCAGGATGCGCCGTTTTGTAGGCGGTCTTATTTACGTGGCTCACCTTCGGCAGCGTCTTATCCCCGTCATCTTTGTTGTAGCGGTGTAGCGTGCAAGGACGGGAGTGGAAGAAGTGTCAATAGATGGAGCTAACTGTTTTAATGACATTCAAACTTTACTTAAATCAATAACGGAGCAGCCATGGCTCACTAGTGCAACAAAAACGGCGGAAAAGTGTATCTCGTGAAAAAAACGTCCGAAAGGAACTCTTTAATAACTAAAGTTTTGTGGGTGGATTATGTAAACTCACTACACCGGTAGTTTTTAGTGCTTCCATAGCGAGTTTACTGACAGATATAAGTTAGTACTTTACACTACTTTATATTAGAAATGGCAACAGTGGAGGATGAATGTCCTACAACAAGAGGATGGAGAAAAATAAGAAGTTTATCAACTAGAATGGCGGACACGCGCACATTTTTAGGACTTACACTGATCCCAAATACACATTAGCAGGTACCAGAAGATTAGTAAAGTTGGTTTTGCGTAGTATTGCAAAACACAACGCCAGATGCTGTCTGCTAATAGGTGCCATTTTGCAGTCCTTATACACACACCATAATAATACCTGTATGTTGAAGCACAGTACTTCAGACTATGGTAGCTGTAATGCGCCGACAATCCATCAAGCGGTGCGGATACTAAGCTTACCAAAGTCGTACTAAAACATTTTGACATATTTTTCGGCGCCGTGTGTAATTTTCTACATTCTCAATGGAACATTTAAAGTTTTAGTGTTGTTTACTGGTGTCATCTTGCAGTCTACGTGTATCCTTTATGTGTGACTGCCATCTACTGGTCACACTTATCATTACACCATGAACCAAATAAAATAGTTTTGAGGTCGGCAAGCACAACCAGAATTATTACGTACAATAGGCGCACCGGGTTATAAGGCGCACTGTGGATTTTTGGAAAAAATGAAATAATTTTGACTGCGCCTTATACTCTGAAAAATACGGTAGTCTATTTCGAACGTGCATACAGTTCAAATGTGGTACATCACATATTTACAATTCCTTATTACAATATGTCCGAAAAGGAGTACGATATTTTGTCATTTGCAATTTTTTTAAACATTTCCTCATAACTTTGTTTGTGTATTTTTCTTGAATTGGTTTAATTGTGTTTCTGTTATGATCCCAAAGGACAGTTTGGACTGTGTTAGTTTTTTTTGTGTGTGTGCTTTGTATCATATGTATTCCCTGTCCTGGTGATTCAGCATTCTAGTTTTAAGGTTGTGGTTTCTGCTTGATACCTTTGTTCCTGCACTGTCCCCAAGTAAAAGCATTTATTAATTGCCCATCGCCTGCTGTTTTTGCATCCTGGGGTCACGCCACGAGCAATCATGCGCGCACATAACAGTTATAATATTTTTCTTTGTATTCATTTATTTATTCTTGATTACTGAATATGCCATCCACACAGTCTCATAACTTTACTATTCCACATGTGTATCCTTTGCCAATACAGGACGTGAAGAAATGATCAGTCATTGCTGAGACACAGACAAGGGGTAGCATTAGATAAACTCTGCTTCTTCCTAGTCCTTTTTCCGACACATTGAATTGTGCAATGTAAACTTATACATGTCAATTACATTTTATTCATTGGACAAATACCAGCTAGCAATTTGGAGTTTTTGTATATTTTAGTTTTTAAATAAATACCGCTAAATTTTTTTTTTTGTATCGACAATTAAAATTAATCAGATTAATCATCGGTTTGCTCTGAATTAGTTTTGATGAACCAAGAAAAAATTTATATTTATTTTTTATCTAAATCAGGGGTGTCAAACGTACGGCCCGAGGGCCGGACCAGGCCCACAAACAAGTTTTATCCGGCCTGCGGGCTGAGTTTGCTAAGTAGAAAAATTTACCAGGAATTTTTGAATGAAAGAAACTGCTGTTCTAAATGTGTCCACTGGATGTCGCAATAGCAATTATTTGTATCTTTGTAGATGATGCTACATATGTACAAAATAAATCACGTCATGTTAGTACATCAGTCGAGGAAAATGGTCAAGCTACATAAATAACATACTGTAATTTGAGTTTGATACATTTTTTTATCTTGATAGATTGAAAATTAACACCATTGAGTTGACTGATGAACATTATCACATAATTTATTCAGAAAATATAAATAATGACAAATAAAGATTGAATACTATTAACCGCAAAAAAAACAACAACATTATGATGTGTACATTTTCAAAATGTGCTTGTTTTGTTTTTAATCAAAGAAAACAATCTGAAGTTGTCTTTATTTTTAAGTTATCGTGCCGTGATTTTACCAGTCCGGCCCACTTGGGAGTAGATTTTTCTCCATGTGGCCCCCCCATCTAAAATGAGTTTGACACCCCTGATTTATATTGATATCAATGGTGATTTATTTAGCATGAGCAAAGGGACCTGATGGAAGAAAGTAATATATATGCACTGAATGTGTTCAATAAATACCTTTTATTAATGCATTTAACATTATTATGAACCTCTCCGTCATTATCTGTCAATAATGAGGTCGTTTAGGATGGAAGTGCTTACAATAGGTGAGGAAAAAACTCCTCATTGAAGATTATGCATTATACTAATAAGCCGGTTGATAGTTCCATCATGGCTTCGTTGTACTCACAGAGGAACAACGTGCTGTATATCGTCTTCCATATTGACTACTTTACTACTGCAGCTTGTTACTTCCGGATCGATGCTGAGACCTGCACGATACAGGAGGCGATACTCCCCTTCAGAGAGGTTACCTGCAATAACCTCCAATCTTAAATCTGCATTCAAGTTAAGGCACTTTATTGCACCAGTGGATTAAGTAATGATTATTTTGCAAAATTTTGGCCACCCGATGCTCAATTAATCGCTAATGAAAGTGTGACTTATGAGGCGAAGCGTGATATCGCAGTAAGCAGGCGACCGCTCGGTTGCGGCCTGCACACCCCATCTATCACGCTGGAAGAAGAGTGCACCACACAAGGGGATGTAACACAAAGAGTGTAAGCTCACATTGTGTTATGGGGTCATAGAATTCGATGCACATTTTTCAGGTTTTTGAATGGCAACTGTTTGCAATGGATGACATGTGCTTGTATGGCCTTAGCATTGCAGGGGTTTTAGTTACTTTAAAATGCAAAAGTATTTGGACAATGACTGTGATTTCTCCGCTATACAACATAATCAATAAATATCGTATTTTTCAGGCTTCACAGCTTACCAAAGTCGTCGTAAAACATTTTGACATATTTTCGAGCGCCGTGTGTAATGCTCTATATTCTCAATGGCACATGTAAAGTTTTAATGTTGTTTACTGACGTCATCTTGCAGTCTACGCGTATCTCTTAGCAGAAGCTAAGAGAAGCTAAACTTACACAGATCCCAAATACACATCAGCAGGTACCAGAAGGTAAGAGAAGTTGGTTTCGCGTAGTATTGCGAAACACCAGATGCTGTCTGCTAATAGGTGCCATTTTGCAGTCTTTATACACACACCACTATAATACCCGTATGTTGAAGCACAGTACGTCTGACTATGGTAGCTGTAATGCGCCGACAATCCATCAAGCGGTGCGGCTTCATAGCTTACCAAATTCATCGTAAAACATTTTGACATATTTTCGAGCGCGTGTTTAATGTTCTATATTCTCAATGGAACGTGTAAAGTTTTAGTGTTGTTTACTGGCAGCATCTTGCAGTCTACGCGTATCTCTTAAAAGAAAAAGCTTATCGACTACGGTGTCGGCACATACTACAATGGCAGACGCGCACACATTTTTAGGACTTACACAAATCCCATATACACATCAGCAGGTACCAGAAGTAAGAGAAGTTGGTTTTGCGTAGTATTGCGAAACACAACGCCAGATGCTGTCTGCGAATAGGTGCCATTTCGCAGTCCTTATACACACATCATAATAATACCCGTATAATGAAGCACAGTACGTCTGACTATGGTAGCTGTAATGCGCCAACAATCCATCAAGCGGTGCGGCTTCATAGCTTACCAAAGTCGTCGTAAAACATTTTGACATATTTTCGAGCGCCGTGTGTAATGTTCTTTATTCTCAATGGAACGTTTAAAGTTTTAGTGTTGTTTACTGACATCATCTTGCAGTCTACGCGTATCACTTAAAAGAATAAGCTTATCGACTACAGTATTGGCATGGACTACAATGGCAGACGTGCGCACATTTTTAGGACTTACACAGATCCCATATACACATCAGCAGGTACCAGAAGGTAAGAGAAGTTGGTTTTGCGTAGTATTGCGAAACACAACGCCAGATGCTGTCTGCTAATAGGTGCCATTTTGCAGTCCTTATACACACACCATTATAATACCCGTATGTTGAAGCACAGTACGTCTGACTATGGTAGCTGTAGTGCGCCGACAATCCATCAAGCGGTGCGGCTTCATAGCTTACCAAAGTCATAGTAAAACATTTTGACATATTTTCGAGCGCCGTGTGTAATGTTCTATATTCTCAATGGAACATTTAAAGTTTTAGTGTTGTTTACTGGCATCATCTTGCAGTCTACGCGTATCTCTTAAAAAAAGAAGCTTATCGACTACGGTGTCGGCACATACTACAATGGCAGACGTGTGCACATTTTTAGGACTTACACAAATCCCATATACACATCAGCAGGTACCAGAAAGTAAGAGAAGTTGGTTTTGCGTAGTATTGCGAAACACAACGCCAGATGCTGTCTGCGAATAGGTGCCATTTCGCAGTCCTTATACACACATCATAATAATACCCGTATATTGAAGCACAGTACGTCTGACTATGGTAGTTGTAATGCGCCGACAATCCTTCAAGCGGTGCGGCTTCAGTGCTTACCAAAGTCGTCGTAAAACATTTTGACATATTTTTGAGCGCCGTGTGTAATGTTCTATATTCTCAATGGAACATGTAAAGTTTTAGTGTTGTTTACTGGCATCATCTTGCAGTCTACGCGTATCTCTTAAAAGAAAAAGCTTATCGACTACGGTGTCGGCACATACTACAATGGCAGACGCGCACACATTTTTAGGACTTACACAAATCCCATATACACATCAGCAGGTACCAGAAGGTAAGAAAAGTTGGTTTTGCGTAGTATTGCGAAACACAACGCCAGATGCTGTCTGCGAATAGGTGCCATTTCGCAGTCCTTATACACACATCATAATAATACCCGTATATTGAAGCACAGTACGTCTGACTATGGTAGTTGTAATGCGCCGACAATCCATCAAGCGGTGCGGCTTCAGTGCTTACCAAAGTCGTCGTAAAACATTTTGACATATTTTTGAGCGCCGTGTGTAATGTTCTATATTCTCAATGGAATATGTAAAGTTTTAGTGTTGTTTACTGGCATCATCTTGCAGTCTACGCGTATCTCTTAGCAGAAGAAGCTTATCGACTACGGTGTTGCCACGTACTACAAAGGCAGACGCGCGCACATTTGTAGGACTTACACAGGTCCCAAATACACATCAGCAGGTACCAGAAGGTAAGAAAAGTTGGTTTTGCGTAGTATTGCGAAACACAACGCCAGATGCTGTCTGCTAAAAGGTGCCATTTTGCAGTCCTTATACACACACCATTATAATACCCGTATGTTGAAGCACAGTACGTCTGACTATGGTAGCTGTAATGCGCCGACAATCCATGACATTATGTTCTTTACAAGTGTATGTAAACTTTTGATCGCAACTTTATTGATCGCTTTATTTTATTGATGGTTTGCTTATGATATACTGTATATGTAAGCCTTGGCAGAACTCTGTCTCTCACTGCTGTACCAACGAATGCTGAAGGATTTAGTCATATTGCAGCCAAGTGTGAGGACATGACATGACAATTCCACTGGTGAAGTACAGTGATTGAGTGTAGAGGGAGCACACAAGGTGAAGAAACAGGAATGAGTGATGGAGTGGAAGGAAGTCAAAGGCCGACGCGGGACCGGTTGAGGGGGGGGCTCGTGAACACGGTGGGAGTAGGAGTGAATGTAATGAAGAAAGACAGAGGTGCAAAGAGGAGAGACAAACTCCGAAAGAGGACGAGAGTGGACAACACGAGAAGTGATGGATGTGGATGTTGATGCAAGGTTCTGAGCTTATGAAGTATGGTCACAGAAAGGAGGGGTAGGAATGAGGGTGCGGGGAAGGCACTCTGTGTTATTGTGCAGCGGGCCGTTGGCACCGGCTCTGTCAGTGAGCGGCGTTGATCCGTGAACTTGCCATCTGGATTCTCCCACAAATCACATTAAAGTTTCAAGCCGAGGAATACATCACGCTAAATGAATATTGGATCCGGGGGCCTCAGACAGGCCTGATGGAGGAAAAAAAAAAAAGGCCCGAGCAACCCGACTCCTTTGTGGTCAGACCATGGTGCGATCCATCCACTTTGCTCTGTGCAGAACCCACCCCCCACCCCTTGTCTGGTCCCCTCCATCACTGACGGGCAGCGGAGGTGGCCTGATGGACGCGGTCTTTAAAAGTTGCAGAGAAACTACCTTCAACACTCCAATGCTGAAATGTTGTCACCAAGGTTAAATGGCGAAAAGGAAATTACACTAAATCCTTTTTGGTGCTGTAGAGGATGCTGGCTGACCTCCAATTCGTATTTGGAAACATGTTCCCCATAGGAAATAACGGACATGGAAACGATCTGTTACAGGGTCAAGCTGTGGTCAGACTGAAACCTTTATGTACTTTTTCACATTCATTCAAGTACAAGAAGGCGATATTCTTTCTCACCTATCTATTTTAAACAAATACTATTCATTGATATACAAGTCTGAAAATAAGTTAACCGTGGTGTACACTGCTAAAAGTCAGTGTTCAAAAACAAGGGAAAAAAATACAAAAATGAGGGGTATTTTATTTGAACTAAGCAAAATTATCTGCTAATAGAACAGGGGTCGGCAACCTTTACCAGTCAAAGAGCCATTTTGACCAGTTTCTCAAATTATAGAAAACAATGGGAGCCGCAAAAATCTTTTGAAATTTTAAATGAAATAACACTGCATACAAAGTTTTTTTTTGCTTTGTGCTATGTTTAAACCAGGGGTCTCAGACACGCTGCCCACACCTTTATGTGGAATTTGAAAGCTGGTGCGGCACGCGGGTTTTTAATGAATGGCTCAGCGTCATACGTGCCGTGATGGTACAGCGTATGGCACCTGCTACAGCCAGCGTGCCTGATCAGCCACACGTTGTATGGGGCTTTCGCTTGTTCACGTAGGTGACAGCAAGGCATACTTGGTCAACAACCACACAGGTCACACTGACGGTGGCGGTATAAAAAAAAAAAACTTTAACACTCTTACTAATAATGCGCCACACTGTGAACCCACACCAAACAAGAATGACAAACAAATTTCGGGAGAACATCTGCACCGTAACACAACATAAACACAACAGGACAAATACCCAGAATCCCATGCAGCCCTAACTCTTCCGGGATACATTATACACCCCCCGCTACCAAACCCCGCCCACCTCAACCGACTCACAGAGAGAGGGGGGGCGGGGGGGGGGGGTGATGTGTGAGTGAGCAGGGTTGGGGTGGGGGCGGGGTTTGGTAGCAGGGGTGTATAATGTAGCCGGAAGAGTCAGGGCTGCATGGGATTCTGGGTGTTTGTTCTGTTGTGTTTATGTTGTGTTAAGGTGCAGATGTTCTCCCGAAATGTGTTTGTCATTCTTGTTTGGTTTTGGTTCAAAGTGTGGCGCATTATTAGTAAGAGTGTTAAAGTTGTTTTATATGACCACCGTCAGTGTAACCTGTGTGGCTTTTGACCAAGTATGCCTTGCTGTAAAGTACGTGTGCAAGCAGAAGATGTATATTGTACAACAAGTGTTGGGCTGGCACGCCGTTAATACAGATTGTAGAGGGCGCCAAATGTTGTACCATCATGGCACTGGTGAAAATCGGTGAATATTAATCCTGGGAGTTTTCTGCGAGAGGCACTGAAATCCGGAAGTCTCACGGGAAAATTGGGGGGTTCAGCAAGTAAGCTGCTGAGCCGCATCAGAGTGATCAAAGAGCCGCATGCGGCTCCGGAGCCGCGGGTTGCCGACCCCTGTAATAGAACAAGAAAATGTGGCTTGTCAAGACTTTCCAAAACAAGTAAAATTAGCTAACCTCAATGAACCCAAAAATACCTTAAAATAAGTATATTCTCACTAATAACAAGTGCACTTTTCTTGGTAGAAAAAAAGAAATTGACCTTTTTGCTCAATATGTTGAAAAACATTCTTAAATTAAGTAAATGCTATTGCCATTATCTTGACATAATGATATGCGCTCGGCATTACATTTCTTGAAACCAGCAAACTTGTACAAAAAACTAATTTATGGAAAGGCAACGAGACAACATCTTGTTACACTCGGGGTCTACTAGCCGCTCAGGCAAATCATATTGTCTAAAAATGCATTTTCCCATTGATAACATGACATCATCGCGCCAAGTGCGTGCTCTTTCAGTCAATTAGTGCGCATATAATTTTTTTAATTGTAATTTTGAAGAATTTATCTGAATGTGCATGAACTATTTCTGTTAAAAATGTCACATGTTAAATGTATAAATATTAACTTTATTAACTAGTTTACTGTACTGTGCCAACTGTACTACTATATGAGTACGTATTTTCTATGGTTTCATTGAAAATAAAACTGCAAAGTCCATTTGGCTGTCATCTGTTTTAATTATGAGACCCAATTGTGTCAGTCATGATTTTTTTTGTTCATGCTTGAAATAAGAAATGATTACTTTAAAAAAGTAGTTTTATACTTGTGAGTGTTGATGACACAGCTTTGCAACAGTTGATATTCTAGTTTCAAGCATGTTTTACTCAATATAGGTCATCAAATCTCAGCAACAAGCTGTAATATCTTACTGAGTACATTTAGGACCAAAACACTTAAAACAAGTAAAACACTCTAACATAAAATCTGCTTGGTGAGAAGAATTATTTTATCAGACAGAAAATAATCAAATATCACCTTTATTTGAGATATTTAATCTTACTTAGATTTCAGTTTTTGCAGTGTAATGTAAAAACCACAAAACTCACTTTACGTACACTGTAAAAAAAACATAAAAAATACATAAAATACTATAAAAGTACGAGAGGAATACGATACGAGTCAGGTTAGACTACTGCAATGCACTTCTTGTCTGGATCCCCAGCAAGAACATCCAGAAGCTGCAATACATGCAGAATAGTGCTGCTAGGATCCCGATGAGAGTGCGGAAATATGACCATATCACACCAATTCTCAAATCTTTTCACTGGCTTCCTGTTCCACTCAGAATTGAATACAAAGTCTCCCTACTAACCCACCAGTGCCTCCATGGAAATGCCCCCCTCTACCTCAAGAAACTACTCACCCCCAAATCCTCCACACGACACCTGCGCTCCGGACAGGCTAACCTCCTCCAACCTCCGAGGACAAAGCTACGAACAATGGTTCAGCTCCCAGTCTGTGGAAAACTCTCCCTGACCACCTGAGGGTACCACAGACTGTGGATGCTTTTAAAAAAGGCTTAAAAACCTTTTTTTTAGATATATGCATACTAGTTCTAGCTATTTGGCTGTTGTAGTTTTTATTTATTTTTTTATTTTATTTTATTTTTATTTATTTATTTTTTTTTTTTAATACACTGTAGCACTATGAGGTTGTTTACTCAATGTAAAGTGTTTTTTACAAATCCAATCTATTATTATTATTATTATTATTATTACAAGTGGTACCGTTTTTTCCATTTACAACAATGCACTGTAAAAATAGCTGTAGATTTTACAGCAAAAAAAATGGCAGTTGCCAGAATTGTACAGTTAAAATAAAAGTACATCTGTTTTTAAGTAATTCACTATAAATTAAAAAAAAAAACATTCTCAATCTTTCCGATAAAATTTTATGCTGACAATTTGTTTTACCGTAAAATCTACAGAGTAATTTTCTACAGTGTTTTTGGATTAAAATGTCCAAAAAATACGAAAAAAAAAACCACAAGTTAATACTTTAAAACTTGTTGGGGTCTCACGTGACAATATATACTTTATTATTGTTTAGTTTTTTTGTATTTCCTGTCCAGCGCTTTTATTTTTGTTTTCACTTCCTGTTAGCTTTCACCACCTTTTCCTTCCTCGCCTGTCCCTGGTTAGCAATCAGGATGCTTATCATCGTGTTTGTGAATGACTGAGCATTTCAGGGAAAGCTGCTTTTATACCCAATCATAGCACCCACCTGTTCTCAATTAGCCTGTTCCAAATATTTTTTTGATGAGCATTCCTCAAGTTTCTCAGTCTTTTTTGCCACTTATGCCAGCTTTTTTGTAACATGCTGCAGGCATCAAATTCCAAATGAGCTAATATTTACAAAAAATAAAGTTTTTCAGTTCGAATGTTACGTATGTTGTCTTTGCAGTCTATTCAATTGAATATAGGTTGAAAAGGATTAGCAAATCATTGTATTCTGTTTTTTATTTACGATTTACACACCAATGTGCCAACTTCACTGGTTTTGGGGTTTGTTCATAATGGTGTACTTCCTCTTGTGTGGTTAGGATCAAGTGCTTATGAACGGAAGGGTGTTTTGATTTTGCACGGGTTAACTTGTGTAACATTGTCAATTGTCGTCAAAGTTGGACTATTTAAAAACGCGTTTTATTGTTAATTACATTTTGTATTAAAATGCGGCCAAACTTGAAATACATCTTTTTTTTTAAATTATTATTAATTTAGCATATCAGTAATAACGTCTGCTGTATTTTACCTTAATTTTATGGATGAAGTAGTCACATAATAAGTGCAAAGGCATAGTTGGGGTTGATGTTTTTTACTATTTCAGGAATAATAATGCTTCAACCCTGCATACGTAATGTGGTGTGCAACGTTTTATGCTAAATGTTGGCATGCATTGAGATCTTAATTAACTTTTTAATTTCCTGGGTTTTGGCATTAGCATATTTTGTGCGCGAAAATAAGAAGCTTTAATTGAAGTACTGCTACACAGAGACACAGTTTGACTCTTTTAACAGCAGGCTCAAAGTTAGTCATGTGTACAATACCTAATAATATGCCTGCTTTCCTTTCCATTTCAGCTACATTATGTTGATTTTGCATAAATCGATTAATTTTTTTTTTTCACCTTTGGGTAGAAAATAATACGTGAGTGGAAGGTCGGGTGGAGAAAAAAAAAAAAAATCATTCATCTTTCAATAAGATGTTATGTTCTGGTTCCTGCTTGCATATTTTCTGCTGAGGCACCGTTTGTGCTCAAGTAAACCTGATTAAAAAAAATATTGCTTTCCCAAGGTTCCGTATGAAAAGGGACAGAGAAAAAAAAAAGGTTTTACTTCTTTTTTCCAGTCCACTGGCTTGTACAGCTGAGGATTTATTTTGCAGGCCTGGACTGAAAAAAAAAAAAAAAAAAGGTTTTACTGCGGCCCAACCTTCAATTCTGTGAGATCTCCTGAGAGATATCAATTGGTCCGGGGTCTAAAAACGATGCGTTTAGAGACAGTGGGAAGCTGCAAAATGCACTCATGCTTCTCGTTGCTTTAGTTTACTGTTTGTACCAAACTGCAATGGCACTCTGAAGCATGAACCTCCCAAAGTAGAGGTGGGAATCGCTGTATTGCCAACTCACAAGACGGGGGCGGCAGGCAGAGGTGGGTAGTAACGCGCTACATTTACTCCGTTACATCTACTTGAGTAACTTTTGGGATGAATTGTACTTCTAAGAGTCGTTTTAATACAACATACTTTTACTTTTACTTGAGTATATTTATAGAGAAGAAACACTACTTTTACTACGCTCCATTTATCTACATTCAGCTCGCTACTCGTTACTGATTTTTATCGATCTGTTATTGCACGCTTTGTTTGTTTTGGTTTGTCGGACAAACCTTCAATGTAGGATCTATCACATGCCTGCATTTCACCAATCAAATACAGTCACTGCTGACGTTTGACTCCGTTTAACCAATCAAACAGAGCCAGGCGGTCGCATGATTAACTACACGTAAAGTTTCAGCGGCAAATAACAACAAGCTTAAGCTTACATGAACTCAACGTCAAATTTGAGGAAGCACATCGCGGTAAGTAACGTTAGTAGATATTAGATATTTTGGCTGTCACCGTAGGCTGATGTTAACTTCCCTGCTATGAATCACTGTCAAATGTACATCGTGTGGGGACATTTATTAACGCACTGCAGCCTCAGAGACACACACACACACACACACACACACACACACACGCACACGCACACACACACACACACACACACACACACACACACACACACACACACACATGCACACACACACACACCGTCGCACTCACACACACATGCATACAAACACCCACCAGAAGTGCATAGTGCGTTCCAAAGTGCAGCCCACACTTATCAGTTTATGGTTTGCGTAAAGGCTAACTTGTTATTTTCCTTTGTAATCTCTGCCTATTGAGCCTATTGTGCTGTTAAGTTTTTGTGGCTCAATTTGCCTTATTTTTTTTATGTTAATGTATTATTATTTAATATATATTATTGTTTTAGTTGCTTAAGAGATATTCCTGGCTCTGAATTTGCTCATTGCTATTTTTATGTTTTTGTGCATTATTTGTTGCTGTCATCATTAAACGAACAGGTTACTCATCAGTTACTCAGTTTTTTCACAACATACTTTTTACTTTTACTCAAGTAAATATTTGGGTGACTACTCCTTACTTTTACTTGAGTAATACATCTCTAAAGAAGCAGTACTCTTACTTGAGTACAATTTCTGACTACTCTACCCACCTCTGGCGGCAGGGTAAGGTGATACAAGAAAACCCCTTGAATGCACTGCAGTATATCAATATTAGGGTTGTACGGTATACCGGTGTTAGTATTGTACCGCGATACTAATGATTCATATTCGGTACTATACCGCCTCTAAAAAAGTACCAGTCCTCAACCGCCCCCGTCGTGTCATTTCTGGTTTACGAGCAGAGGAGCATGTTCGGCAGCGCACAATCACGGAGTAATGACAAGCAGACACAGTGTGTAGACAGGCTTAAAAACTAACGATAAAAGTGCTTTAAGACATGGCTAGCTCGCTACTTCTAAATCACTAATCCTCGCCTCCATGGCGACAAATAAAGTAAGTTTCTTACAAGTATCATCCCTGCAGGACAAGGAATAGCTAAACATGCTTCGCTAAACACCGTAGCTCACCGTCGTCACAATGTAAACAAATGCCATGGGTGGATCTACACCTAACATCCACTGTAATGATACCAAGTACAGGAGCGTATCTAGTCGATACTACTATGATTACGTCGATATTTTTTGACATCACAACATTTTCTTTCATTTAAAAAAAATGTATATTGTGTTTATAAACTCGGGAAATATATCCCTGGACACATGAGGACTTTGAATATGACCAATGTATGATCCTGTAACTACTTGGTATCGAGTTATATACCCAAATTTGTGGTATCATCCAAAACTATTGTAAAGTATCAAACAACAGAAGAATAAGTGATTATTACATTTTAACAGAAGTGTAGATAAAACATTTGTTTAGGAGTGCTGAATCAATATGTGTTCCTTGTGTATTGTTACTGCTCTCTTAGCGATAACAATACAATATGTCCCAATATCAATATTTTCTGCGTACGTTGTGATCACGTTCATTATTTTCTGCCAGTGTATCATTACAGCACAGGATATATGCCAATTTTGAATTAATGCTATTGTATTGTTAGCATATCAAAGACGATAACGGTATGATGCATTCAAATATCAACGTTTTATTCTAGTGTATGGATAATATACTATAAGCGGTTACGATTAGACACAGAATATTGACGTATCAGCATATCACTATCTGGCATATCATTATGTTATGCCAGTGTTTCGATGCCGTACTGTCAGAGGTAATGATGTATAAGAATATTGATTGGATGTTAGTGTATCGATACTGTACATCATGCGATAACGATGTGATACATTCCGATAATGTTATATTCTTGTGTAGGGATAAGCAATAACGATAAGAAACAGCATATCACCATATCAGTATGGTTTGCAATATTATACATCACAAAAAAACTGATACAGTACTGTAAGTGATAATGAGATATGACAATATTGATTTGATACTCGAGTATTGATACTGTGCTGTAGGGGATAATGATGTGAAACATTAAAATACCGTATTTTCCTGAACATAAGGCGCACCGGATCATAAGGCGCACTGCCGATGAATGGTCTATTTCCGATCTTGTTACATATATTAAGCGCACCGGATTATAGGGCGCATTAAAGGAGTCATATTATAATTATTTTTTTCTAAATGTAAAACACTTCCTTGTGGTCTACATAACATGTAATGGTGGTTCTTTGGTCAAAATGTTGCATGGATTATGTTTTACAGATCATCTTCAAGTCGCTTTCTGACAGTCGCTTCAGGATGCTCCGTCTCTTTTACGTGGCTCACCTTCGGCAGCGTCTTCTCCCTGTCATCTTTGTTGTAGCGGTGTAGCGTGCAAGGACGGGAGTGGAAGAAGTGTCAAAAGATGGAGCTAACTGTTTTAATGACATTCAGACTTTACTTAAATCAATAACGGAGCAGCGTCTCCTCATCCGCCAGAAATATGTCCCGTGAAAAACCGTCCGACCGGAACTCTAATAACTACTGTTCCTCGGGTGAATAATGTAAACTCACTACACCGGTATGTTTTAGCGCTTTCATGGCGAGTTTACTGACAGATATAAGTAAGAACTTTACACTACTTTATATTAGAAATGGCAACAACGGAGGATGAATGTCCCATAACAAGAAGATAAAGAAAAAGAAGTGATTAGAATTCAAGTGAATTATATTTATATAGCGTTTTTCTCTCGTGACTCAAAGAGCTTTACATAGTGAAAGAAGAACCTTATCAAATACGGAGTCGGCACAGACTACAAAGGCGGAAGTGCGCAATTTTTCAGGACTTACGCAGATCCCAATTACAGATCAGCAGGTACCAGAAGGTAAGAAAAGTTGCTTTTGGATAATATTGCGAAACAAAACGCCAGAAAATATGTCTTACCTTATACACACACCATAATAATACTCGTATGTTGAGCGCCGTGCGTAATGTTCTTTATTTTCAATGGAACATATAAAATCTTGTTGTTGTTTACTTGAGTCATATTGCAGTTACACCTATCTCTTGTGTGTGACTACCATTGTATTGCAGTCTACACATATCTCTTATGTTTGACTGCCATCTACTGGTTACACTTGTCATTACACCATGTACCAAATAAAATAGCTTTGAGGTCGGTAAGCAAAACCAGAATTATTCCGTACATTAGGCGCACCGTGTTATAAGAAAAAAACATATTTTTAAGTGTGCCTTATAGTCCGGAAAATACGGTAATACAATATCCATGATGTATTCTTGTGTGTCTGACTATTATTATGTACGTAAGCCGTATCGATAAGATACAGTGTATTGCCATAACTGTGTTTGATGATGAGGCATTAATAGTACACCATAAGAGATAGTAATATGATACTGCACATCTCAATATCAGTATATAGTGCTAGTGTATTGATACAGTAGTACAGTAGTGTAAGTGATAGACTTAGACTTCCTTTTTATTGTCATTCAAATTTGAACTTTACAGCACAGATAAGGACAACATTTTGTTACATAAGCTCATGGTAGTACAGGAAAAAAAAGCAATAAGGTGTATAAATAAATAAATAAATATATATAAATAATATATTTAATATATATATATAAAATAAGTAAATATATATAAATATATATAAATAAATAAATCGATTACTGTACAGATAATGATAGTGTACAGATCATCTACCATAGGCAATAATAATACGGTACTTACAATATTTATGTAGGATTCTAGTCTATGGCTACTATAATACAAGCCATATCACACTAACGGCATGTAATGCTCATGCATCAATACAGTACTGTAAGCGATAACGATACCAATTATTTCAATGCTAATATTTTGACCCACCCTTGCTCCGTAGTACTTATGGTACTCACTGCCTGTGTTCTGTACTTCCTGTAAATGCATATACAATCGTTCCCATATCCTGCTGTATGCACACACAAGTCGAAAGGGATCGTAAAAAAAAAAAAAAGTATTGTATTAATCCACAAATGACTTGGCAAACCTAACCTTACACTACAGTGCAGTAGCGGTGGTAACTACTGCAGTCTGTACATTTTGGAGGAAACAAGTACACAGTGCACCGTAAAAAACACACAAATGGGAACTCTGTGGTTAGTTAATTGTGTGATCCAGACAGACTAGAATTTGCTCAGAAGGGACGACTGTGTGCTCAATAATCCGACACGGCACACGATGGGAGGCATCAATCAGCGCTGAAGGCTGACATGCTGAGAGCCAGACTGCACAAAAGTGACAGCTCGTGTTGAACACTGGCGAGCTTTCAAGCACATCCTTTACACAAATAAAGAAGTGTCTGTAATGCAAGAGACTTATGGAGGACTTGTTTTTATTCCCCCTTGCAGGTCGGTTACTGATGTACTTGCTTCCATTTTTGGACAAATATATCATGTTTCATTACCATCATTAGCATTTTTAGAAAAAATCACCATTCAATAAGTACATGCTGCCACAAGTTCTGAGTAATACTGAGTAAATATATAATGTATGCATCTATCTAATATATACAAAATACAGTATTTTTTTTTTCTCATTTTCTGATGTAAAAAATCTGGAAAACTCTGGGAAAGTGACCTTTTAGAGTTGTTTTGTTTGTTTCTTTTTAATATGTGGAAAACTACGGAGCCCCTAAAGGGACATGGGGAATTTTTATTTTATTTTATTTTTTAGATATGTATCTCGTGCGCAAGAGAAACTATCTCGTGCGCACGCAAAACTTTATCGTGTGCACGAGAAACTATCTCGTATCAACATATTACTTAAAGTCTATTTTTGGCAGCAGCAAAGTGGTTGTTTTGGTAGATATGTGTTCTAAAAAGGGTATTTCAACAAATAAACAGTCAGGCAATATTACATTTAATGACAATTTTACATAAATGAATACATCCATAACACGTTGTACAAACCCCGTTTCCATATAAGTTGGGAAATTGTGTTAGATGTAAATATAAACGGAATACAATGATTTGCAAATTCTTTTCAACCCATATTCAGTTGAATGCACTACAAAGACAAGATATTTGATGTTCAAACTCATAAACTTTATTTTTTTTTTTTGCAAATAATAGTTAACTTAGAATTTCATGGCTGCAACACGTGCCAAAGTAGTTGAGAAAGGGCATGTTCACCACTGTGTTACATGGCCTTTCCTTTTAACAACACTCAGTAAACGTTTGGGAACTGAGGAGACACATTTTTTAAGCTTCTCAGGTGGAATTCTTTCCCATTCTTGCTTGATGTACAGCTTAAGTTGTTCAACAGTCCGGGGTCTCCGTTGTGGTATTTTAAGCTTCATAATGCGCCACACATTTTCAATGGGAGACAGGTCTGGACTACAGGCAGGTCAGTCTAGTACCCACACTCTTTTACTATGAAGCCACGTTGATGTACCACGTGGCTTGGCATTGTCTTGCTGAAATAAGCAGGGGCGTCCATGGTAACATTGCTTGGATGGCAACATATGTTGCTCCAAAACCTGTATTTACCTTTTTAGCATTAATGGCGCCTTCACAGATGTGTAAATTACCCATGTCTTGGGCACTAATACACCCCCATACCATCACAGATGCTGGCTTTTCAACTTTGCGCCTATAACAATCCGGATGGTTCTTTTCCTCTTTGGTCCGTAGGACACGACGTCCACGGTTTCCAAAAACAATTTAAAATATGGACTTGTCAGACCACAGAACACTTTTCCTCTTTGTATCAGTCCATCTTAGATGAGCTCAGGCCCAGCGAAGACAACGGCGTTTCTGGGTGTTGTTGATAAACGGTTTTCGCCTTGCATAGGAGAGTTTTAACTTGCACTTACAGATGTAGCGACCAACTGTAGTTACTGACAGTGGGTTTCTGAAGTGTTCCTGAGCCCATGTGGTGATATCCTTAACACACTGATGTCGCTTGTTGATGCAGTGCAGCCTTGTGTCTTCTCATTCCTATACTTTTCAAATTTTATTTTAGTCAGTCAGTATTTTCGGTATACACTAATATTGTTTTTGGTATACTGTAAAACTTACAAAGTTGCTTGCACTGATAAATGAAGAATCCTTTTGTGCAGGAACGCTATGGACGGTATTACTTTCGGTTCAAGGCAGAAGTACATTTTCAACATGCAACACCTGTAGTGAACAAACTCGTCCAAAAGATGGTGCTATAGCCCATACAATAACACACCATTTCAGTGTCTTTTGCTTCTGTCAAATGATAACTATTGAACACAAAATGGTTTGGCCGTTAGTGAAGAAAAATTAAAAATCAACTGCACTGTTTTATAGGCAGCAGGATTCAAAGGGTAGAAAAAAAGTTACGTTTTATAGTCTGGAATTTCCCGTAACTTAGCATCAAACGAGCATTGGTTCCTTACTGTACTGAGTCGCATACAACAAAGATTTTGAAATATTGCACCGTTTGATTTTAAGTTAAGTGGTACACTGTAGTACCGACAGACTTCGGTTGGTACCTATAAACATGCTCAGTGGCTTTGTGGTTAGAGTGTCCGCCCTGAGATCGGTATTTCGTGCGTTCAAACCCCAGCCGAGTCATACCAAAGACTATAAAAATGGGACCCATTACCTCCCTGCTTGGCACTCAGCATCAAGGGTTGGAATTTGGGGTTAAATCACCAAATGATTCCCGGGCGCGGCCACCACTGCTGCTCACTACTCTCCTGTGGGGATGGGTCAAATCATTGGCACTTTAACATTAACTTTTTCAATAAGAGTACCGAATTTGTGCTCACAATATTATAATGTCATGTTGTTTTGTCGACAATGACCACGATAAAGTGGTTAGATATTTTCGGTATGCTAATATTGTTTTTGGTATATTGTAAAACTTACAAAGTTGCTTGGACTGATACATGAAAAAATTCCATCTAATATACCAAAAATATTGTCTGACTAAAATAAAATGTTTAAAGTACACCTTTTAAGTGTTTCTGTCGGCTTTATACGAAAAATATTTATGGAATACAAAACATTATGGCCACTAGCAAAGAAAAAATCCATAAATTAGCCACACCATTTCATAATCCGCAGGGTTCAAAGTAGAGATATCCGATAATGTCTTTTTTGCCGATATCCGATATTCCGATATTGTCCAACTCTTAATTACCGATTCTGATATCAACCGATACCGATATATACAGTCGTGGAATTAACACATTATTATGCCTAATTTTGTTGTGATGCCCCGCTGGATGCATTAAACAATTAAACAAGGTTTTCCAAAATAAATCAACTCAAGTTATGGAAAAAAATGCCAACATGGCACTGCCATATTTATTATTGAAGTCACAAAGTGCATTATTTTTTTTTAACATGCCTCAAAACAGCAGCTTGGAATTTGGGACATGCTCTCCCTGAGAGAGCATGAGGAGGTTGAGGTGGGCAGGGTTTGGAGAGGGGGGGGTAAGGGATAGCGGGGGGTGTATATTGTAGCGTCCTGGAAGAGTTATTGCTGCAAGGGGTTCTGGGTATTTGTTCTGTTGTGTTTATATTGTGTTACGGTGCAGATGTTCTCCCGAAATGTGTTTGTCATTCTTGTTTGGTGTGGGTTCACAGTGTGGCGCATATTTGTAACAGTGTTAAAGTTGTTTGTGCGGCCACCCTCAGTGTGACCTGTATGGCTGTTGACCAAGTATGATTTGCATATTAGATATTATGTGATTGGGCTGGCACGCAAACACAGTGCCTTTAAGGTTTATGGGCGCTCTGTACTTGTCCGTGTAGTCGTACATTTTACTTTTTGAAACCGATACCGATAATTTCCGATATTACATTTTAAAGCATTTATCGGCGATAATACCGGACTGCCGATATTATCGGACATCTCTAGTTCAAAGCGGTTTATAGTTCGGAAAGTATGGTCATTTTTGTTTATTTTTGATAATAATTTTAACTTTTTTTCTCTGTCTTTCAGGTCTTCAGGTGATTTTCCCAGAGTACCTGCAGGAGAAGTTTGTCCAGTCGGCTCTGAGTTACATTATGTGCAACGGAGAAGGAGAGTATCTGTGCCGGAACAACCAGTGCATCTGTCAGTGCGCCGACGAGTATCCTCAATGCAACTGTCCCATCACCGACATCCAGATCATGGAGAACACTCTGCTGGGGATGTCTGAGTCCTGGGCTGCCTCCTATAAAGACTTTGAGAACTCTGGTGAGCTTGTAATTGAGCATGATATTTAGACAGGAATCCTTATTAGGGAAGAGATCCATTTTTTTATGCCCGCATGAAAGACACGGCTGTAGGGAGGAGTGGCACACTAACAGTCTTTTTGGGGGTTTCTTCATCGTGAGCCGACACCCGTCTCCTGGGGGAAAAGGTTGAGGGTGGCGTCTGACATCTCTGAACGCTGGGTGGAGGAGTAGGAGAGGGACCGCGGTGTCTTTGAGGGAAAAGCGCCAAGCGGATCTGACAAGCCTCCAAGGAGAATAAAGGAGAAAACTCCAAGAAATGTCTGAGCTAAGACTAGGGGGGGAAAAAGCTAATGCTGTTAAGCGGTCTTGAAGGCTGGAAGAGAGACACTTCATGAAGACATGTTGCAAATTGGCCTTTGAAGGTCATGTTAGTTTCATGCTCATTGAAACATTTCAACGACGGAACGCGAGTTGGTCATGTGAGGGAACTCTGCAGATGTCTCCAGCTTGAGACGTTACATTGTTCGCTCTATTATTTATACCACTGCCTTTAAATTTAGCTCACCAAAGTTAAAACTTCTTGTCCTCCCACTGAAGTGCCGGCGACGTCCCCTAGCTGCTTGTCGCTCGGCTGCAGAGGAAATTCAGAAAGACAACTTGAACAAATAGGCTTGTAATCCCATCGCAGCAGCTCCATCTACTGGCTCTCATGGGTCACTGCCGCGTTTGGCCGAATGCTAGCGGACTGAAACCTCGAAGTTCCCCGATTCCCACTGTTATCCTGATCTGTGGTAGAAGGAATTTCAGCAATGTTTCATCAATCAATCAATCAAAGTTTATTTATATAGCCCCGTAATCGCAAGTGTCTCAAAGGGCTGCACAAGCTAGATCCCACATCAGAGCATCCTATCTTCCGATTGTATTGTACCATATGTCCCGGCAGCTCCATCTACTGGCTCTCATGGGTCACTGCCCCGTTTGGCCGAATGCTAGTGGACTGAAACCTCGAAGTTCCCCGATTCCCACTGTTATCCTGATCTGTGGTAGAAGGAATGTCAGCAATGTTTCATCAATCAATCAATCAAAGTTTATTTATATAGCCCGTAATCACAAGTGTCTCGAAGGGCTGCACAAGCGGCATGGCGTAGTGGGTAGAGCAACCGTGCCAGAAACCCGAGGGTTGCAGGTTCGCTCCCCGCCTCTTACCATCCAAAAATCGCTGCCGTTGTGTCCTTGGGCGGGACACTTCACCCTTTGTCCCCGGTGCCACTCACACCGGTGAATTGAATGATGAATGACAGGTGGTGGTCGGAGGGGCCGTTGGCGCAAATTGCAGCCACGCTTCCGTCAGTCTACCCCAGGGCAGCTGTGGCTATGAAAGTAGCTTACCACCACCAGGTGTGAACGAATGATTGGTTCTACATGTAAAGCGACTTTGGGTACTTAGAAAAGCGCTATATAAATCCCAGTTATTATTATTAGATCCCACATCAGAGCATCCTATCTTCCGATTGTATCGTACCATATGTCCCGGCAAGAAATCTGCGTTCAAAGAACTCTGGCTTATTAGTGATTCCTGGAGCCCAAAAAAAGTCTGCGGGCTTTAGAGCGTTTTCTATTCGGGCTCCAGTACTATGGAATGCCCTCCCGGTAACAGTTAGAGATGCTACCTCAGTAGAAGCATTTAAGTCCCATCTTAAAACTCATTTGTATACTCTAGCCTTTAAATAGACCCCCTTTTTTAGACCAGTTGATCTGCCGTTTCTTTCTTCTCCTCTGCCCCCCTCTCCCTTGTGGAGGGGGGCGGCACAGGTCCGGTGGCCATAGATGAAGTGCTGGCTGTCCAGAGTCGGGACCCAGGGTGGACCGCTCTCCTGTGCATCGGTTGGGGACATCTCTGCGCTGCTGACCCGTCTCCGCTCGGGATTGTCTCCTGCTGGCCCCAATACGGACTGGACTCTCACTATTAAGTCAGATCCACTATAGACTGGACTTTCACAATATTATGCTAGAGCCACTCGACATCCATTGCATCCGGTCTCCCCTAGAAGGGGGGGGGGGGGGTCACCAACATCTGCGGTCCTCCGGTCCTCTCCAAATTTCTCATAGTCATTCACATCAACGTCCCACTGGGTTGTGAGTTTTCCCTTGCCCTTATGTGGGCTCTGAACTGAGGATGTCGTTATGGCTTGTGCAACCCTTTGAGACACTTGTGATTTAGTGCTATATAAATAAACATTGATTGATTGATTGAGAGCAAGAAAAAACTCATCCCAATTGGACACAATGAGAAACCTTGGAGGGGACCACAGATGTGGGGACCCTCCACTGGGCGACCGGTGCAATAGACGTCGAGAGGATCTAGTTAATAGTGTGAGAGTCCAGTCCATAGTGGGGCCAGCAGGGGATCATCTTGAGTGGAGACAAGTCAGTAGCGCAGAGACGTCCCCAACTGATGCACAGATGAGTGGTCCACCCCGGGTCCCGACTTTGAACAGCTAGCGCTTCCATTACGGTAGCCGTAATGGGCCGACAATCCATCAAGCGGTCCATCAAAGTCATACTAAAACATGTCGACATATTTTTGAACGCTGTGTGTAATGTTCTTTACTTTCAATGGAATGTTGTTTACTGGCGTCATATTGCAGTCTACACGTATCTATTATGTGTGACTACAATCTACTGGTCACACTTATCATTACACCAAGTACCAAATAAAATTGCTTCGAGGTCGGTAAGCACAACCAGAATTATTCCGTACATTAGGCGCACCGGGTTATAAGGCGCACTGTCCATTTTTCAGAAAATGAAAGGATTTTAAGTGTGCCTTATAGTCCGAAAAATATGGTATGTACAAACCCTGTTTCCATATGAGTTGGGAAATTGTGTTAGATGTAAATACAAACGGAATACAATGATTTGCAAATCCTCTTAAACCCACATTCATTTGACAAAGACAAGATATTTGATGTTCAAACTCATAAACTTTATTTTATTTTTTTGCAAATAATAATTAACTTAGAATTTCATGGCTGCAACATGTGCCAAAGTAGTTGGGAAAGGGCATGTTCACCACTGTGTTACATGGCCTTTCCTTTTAACAACACTCAGTAAACGTTTGGGAACTGAGGAGACACATTTTTTAAGCTTCTCAGGTGGAATTATTTCCCATTCTTGCTTGATGTACAGCTTAAGTTGTTCAACAGTCCGGGGGTCTCCGTTGTGGTATTTTAGGCTTCATAATGCACCACACATTTTCAATGGGAGACAGGTCTGGACTACAGGCAGGCCAATCGAGTACCCGTACTCTTTTACTATGAAGCCAGTTGATGAAACACGTGGCTTGGCATTGTCTTGCTGAAATAAGCAGGGGCGTCCATGGTAACGTTGCTTGGATGGCAACATATGTTGCTCCAAAACCTGTATGTACCTTTCAGCATTAATGGCGCCTTCACAGATGTGTAAGTCACCCATGTCTTGGGCACTAATACACCCCCATACCATCACAGATGCTGGCTTTTCAACGTTGTGCCTATAACAATCCGGATGATTATTTTCCTCTTTGGTCCGGAGGACACGACGTCCACAGTTTCCAAAAACAATTTGAAATGTGGACTCGTCAGACCACAGAACACTTTTCCACTTTGTATCAGTCCATCTTAGATGATCTCAGGCCCAGCGAAGCCGACGGCGTTTCTGGGTGTTGTTGATAAACGGTTTTCGCCTTGCATAAGAGAGTTTTAACTTGCACTTACAGACTGTAGTTACTAACAGTGGGTTTCTGAAGTGTTCCTGAGCCCATGTGGTGATATCCTTTACACACTGATGTCGCTTGTTGATGCAGTACAGCCTGAGGGATCGAAGGTCACGGGCTTAGCTGCTTACGTGCAGTGATTTCTCCAGATTCTCTGAACCCTTTGATGATATTACGGACCGTAGATGGTGAAATCCCTGAATTCCTTGCAATAGCTGGTTTAGAAAGGTTTTTCTTAAACTGTTCAACAATTTGCTCACGCATTTGTTGACAAAGTGGTGACCCTCGCCCCATCTTTTTTGTGAATGACTGAGCATTTCATGGAATCTACTTTTATACCCAATCATGGCACCCACCTGTTCCCAATTTGCCTGCTCACCTGTGGGATGTTCCAAATAAGTGTTTGATGAGCATTCCTCAACTTTATCAGTGTTTATTGCCACCTTTCCCAACTTATTTGTCACGTGTTAATGATTATTTGCAACAAAAAAAAATGTTTATCAGTTTGAGCATCAAATATGTTGTCTTTGTAGCATATTCAACTGAATATGGGTTGAAAAGGATTAGCAAATCATTGTATTCCGTTTATATTTACATCTAACACAATTTCCCAACTCATATGGAAACGGGGTTTGTATAATCAACCTTGTATCAATGTCCTGTGCCTGCTGGGATCTGCCCACAGATGTTATCTGTTGGTTGTTTGAGCAAACTGCAGCTGGTGCTGGATAGTCCCACTCCTTAATGCTTCAGGAATGTGGCAAAAATACAGTGGTACCTATTGTACCTTGTGTTTGTTTACGATCACAGGTTCAGAGAAATGTGCAGAAGTTCACTCTCGAATAGGATGAGTGTTGTTATCGTCACACTGAAGACTCAATTGGACTAAACCGACAAACGGAGTAATAATTGAATACCCTGATCACTAACTACGGTTTCATCCATCTGTGCCGTCTAGATGAGTTCAAGTCCTTCCTAAAGAGGCTGCCCTCCACTCACTTCCTGCCCATCAGCAGCGTTCACCTGCTCTGGGGCAGCGACTGGGACCTGCAGGCGCGCTACAGGCTCCTCCAAAGCTCCCTGGAGGTGCAGCGGCTCAAGATCCAGCGCACTGCCCGCAAGCTGTTTGGCCTCAGCATCCGCTGTCACCACAATCCCAACCACCAGATGCCAAGGGAGAGGTGGGTAGAAACTACAATCTTACAGAATGCGGCAAATGTCTCATGCTGCATGAGACGTGACAAGCACTGACGTATTTTCAGAGGAATACTACGTCGGCGATGCTCGCGTGCACACTTAAGGACGACATGCATTATAGATATCACTCACTGTACGGCCGTGTTGCTTATGTCCGTCACGTCAAGAATTGCACACGGTCTGAAATAAAAGCGCCTCTCTGGGAGTTTTGCCGAAAGGTCGTTGCACACCTGTCATCACCTCACGCAGCCGCAGCTTGAGAGCCTTTACCGTTGGAGCGCCATCGCCTGACAAGACAGCAACTTTTTCCCACATTTGCGAGTAATAAGCTCAACTCGTGTGCTGTGATGGGTACGTCACCATAAATGGTGGTTCAATATTTAGTTAGGCGCTCTAAAAAAGGAGCATTGACACACTGTTCCCATAGAGCAGAGGTGTCAAAGTCAGTGTAGCAGTGACGTGCGGTGAGGTTGATGGCTGGTGAGGCACTGACTTCATCACAGTCAGATTTACAAACATATGAACCCTAAAGAGTATCTTATTCACCATTTGATTGGCAGCAGTTAACGGGTTATGTTTAAAAGCTCATACCAGCATTCTTCCCTGCTTGGCACTCAGCATCAAGGGTTGGAATTGGGGGTTAAATCACCAAAAATGATTCCCAGGCGCGGCGCCGCTGCTGCCCACTGCTCCCCTCACCTCCCAGGTGGTGAACAAGGGGATGGGTCAAATGCAGAGGACACATTTCATTACACCTAGTGTGTGTGTGACAATCATTGGTACTTTAACTTAACTTTAACTTTACACATACAAACTGTAGCACACAAAAAAGCACATTTAATTAAAAAAAACATTATTATGGTCTTACTTTTACTTAGAAATTAAGTCCATGCGCCGCAACTAAAGCCCTCACTTAAACTTTCCACGTGCAAGATTGAATCTATTTAAAAAAGTGTAACCGAGGGTTTATAAATGTCGCCTATACTGTATGAAACTACAAAATAACAAACACGGATGCTCCAGTTTACACGAGGACCACTTTATTTACCTTCTTTCAAAAACCTCCGCAACGTGACATCACTTCCGCTCTTAGCGCCTTCAAAATAAGAGCTCAAGGCATATACTGTATAACAGCGCATAACAGGAACTTAACATCACAAAGAGGAAAGCCCATGAAAATAGGTTACAAAAGTTATTTAATAAGAAGCCAAAAAGTGCAAAAACAATAATGTTCGTGTTGGAGGAG
The DNA here is from genome assembly GCF_033978685.3 of Nerophis lumbriciformis. NCBI lineage: Eukaryota > Metazoa > Chordata > Actinopteri > Syngnathiformes > Syngnathidae > Nerophis > Nerophis lumbriciformis. The sequence goes on along the minus strand of NC_084579.2, from coordinate 16,465,851 downwards.
TTGTGAATTAGGTACACCTGCAGTCTGCAGGTGTATATAATGTTGTGTCCCTGCAGTCATTCACAACTCCTCCAACACCAACATTATTGTTTTTGCACTTTTTGGCTTCTTATGAAATATTTTTTTTAAATAGATTCAATCTTGCATGTGGAAAGTTTAAGTGTGGGCTTTAGTTGATACAACAATTCTACGGCGGGGGTGCAGGAGGCGAGCCTCACACAGTGCGTCTTTTGCAGCCGTTTTATGATCGCTCAGCACAAGAAATACTTCACACACATACAGTTGTTGACAAAATACACTGTACATTATATACCTCAGC
>NC_084579.2:16260532-16460532 GCF_033978685.3 Nerophis lumbriciformis | reverse complement strand
GTCTTTTTTTCTGCAACATCAAGGTATATATTGACGCTTACATAGGTCTGGTGATAATGTTCCCCTTTAAACTTATATATTGGTGCTGATCTAAAAACAAAAAAAAAAAGTGCAGATCAAGGAAAATATTTCCACGGTTTACAGTTCGAGTCAACTTGCATTGACACCAACAAACGAAGCTTAAAATTGTCTTGCCCAGAAAGTCACCTATTTTTCCCAGTCATGTAAGGATTGTTTGGCCTTGGTGGAGGTATGTGCTCAACTGAGATTCATCTTAATCTATCTAGGAATCAAACAGTTTGTTCTGTTAGTCTGCATGGAATTAATGCATAACATATACTTGCCCCCTAGTTGTAGTTTTAAAAATCTAAAAATAGGCCATTACCACTTCTCTTGGCAGCACATAACAGCTGATGGTGGATGAGGGAATTGCAGCATTCCTTAAAGTGTTTCCAAGGTGTGTGCCCACCACCTCGGGGAGGCCTTGTAGCCCATCTCCAGCATGTCAGCCAAAACCAGAGAGGCTGTAGTGCCCGTGGAGGATGTCAACGATGATGATGTGAAAAGCATCCCGCGTTCCCTGCGCGTTTGTGTCGGCGCCATTCCTACGCGAGAACCACAATGGGAGTGGATTTTGTCATCCAGCTGCCACTGTGTACATGCTCTCACTTGGAGAGCTGCTGTGAGAATCATGTTCAATGACGTCTCCTGTGGATTCAACGGCATCCAGGCTTTCTTCGCATCCTCCAAGTTCTCTCAATGTGCCAACCCCCCCGCCCCCATCCGACTAGTGATCAGCCATTACCTCACCAGTAGACATCCTCAGGGGGTAAACAGAAACATCAAATGGTCCAAAAAGTGTAGTTCCGCTGAATAGAGGACTGTCGAGCAATGTTGTTCTTGGCAATGGTTCACATAGCTTAGTACCCATTGCAGTAATTATAAATGATAATTAACTCAAATTTTGTTAGATATAACATGTTTTTTTAATACATGCTCTTTTTTTAAATATCACAACAGCAATTGTTGGATTGGCAGATTCCTTCACGGACAAGATCTAAGACCACACAGTGTAAACAAACAATCAGGTTAACCCTTGTGTAATGTTCATATTGTTGTTACTCAGCCAGCGTTTGTGGGTCTGATGGACCTTTTAATGCCTCACAATCAAACACTTTTATGCTAAAATACTGAACAGATGTTTTACCTTATCCCAATAAACATCTGTTAAGTATTTTAACATAAAAGTGTTTGATTGTGAGGCATTAAAAGCCACAAAATGCAACGGGTCCATCAGACCCACAAACGCTGGCTGAGTAACAACAATATGAACGTTGCCACGGAAAATTTCTCTGCCAGTTTCTGCATCCCACAGGGATTCTTCATTTGTGTTTCTGCACCTGCGGTTCCCACACAAGGTTGCAACATTGTTTGTCAACACTGTCTGCTCTCATTTTCTCGCACATTTGACTTTCTGATGTTCTGTGTATCTACACTCTGTCCTCCTCCTGTCTAGGCCTGTTGTGTGTGTGTGTGTGTGTGTGTGTGTGTGTGTGTGTGTGTGTGTGTGTGTGTGTGTGTGTGTGTGTGTGTGTGTGCGTGTGTGTGTGTGTGTGTGTGGTACACAGAACATCAATTTCCACACTTCTATTAGCCCCGGGTCCAGTGGACCCGGACATCTTATATATAATAGAAATGTGTAGGGGGGGTGTATGGTGTGTGGTCATTAAATATGTATTCTGATATATGTTCTTCACAGAAAATGAGCCAAAGTCAGTGAGTCTCAGTTTGAAAAATTAATTGATTGTATCATTTTTATTTTTTTTATAAAAAATGAAAACGGGTCCCACAGACCCGAACACCACAAATGGAATTGACCCCTGAGGAACTCCACGTCGACACTATGGCATGCATTTATTGCTACAACTCTATAAAGTTAAGCTGGGTAACTATTTTAATGTACATTTGCATAGCTCACATTTTCATTAGTTCTTCAAGCGTTAGTATAGGAACATTTAAAAGGTTTGTCTAAAGCAGAACTGGGCAAAATAAGGCCCGGGGCCGCATGCGGCCCGTTCAGTTTCTCAATCCAGCCCTCCGGACATTCCCCCATTTTTTTTTTTAGATTTCATTAGTGCTTTTGCATGATATACTAGTTACTATGGTAATTAAGTCACAGCAGTTCAGACCAGGCACCAAGCAGTGTGGGTGGGGAGCGTTTCCACAGAGTGTTTCCAGAGCAGCCAGCCTGAAATGCGGGTGTCAGGGACAGACGCGGAAGGACATTTTTACAGCAAAGTTCTAAAGCTTAGTGATGTATCAGATGTATCAGATTGTAAGTGTTTTTTTTTTTACCCTTAGCGTTCATATTTTGCAGTTTGTTGCATTTTTGTTGCGTTTCGCTTGATTGTAAAATATGTTGGTCTAGAGGGGGTGTGATTTATATGTTGTCAATATTCAGTGTTTTATCATTCATAGTTAAAATTGTAAATTCCACATTCTTTATTTTCATGTACATTCTGAATAGAATAGAAAATAATATAATATATATTTATTGTCATTGTACATTGTACAACGAAATTATAAGCAAAACTAATTTAGTGCAAATTCCTAATAACACATAAAAACATAGATAAATAGATAAAAACACATAAAATACATAAAAATACCAAGCACACAGCTCACATGCACAGTCATTCTTGTCTTGTGTTCAGCGACACTATTGTATCTCATTGTGTCTCATTCAGTAAAAAAAAAACGTAAAATTCCATTCCGTTTTTTAAGGTGGTCTGTCATAACGTTTTTTAGCATTTAATCAGACATTATTGTGAGGTTTTATATTAGTGTTCCTGAAAATCAGATATACCGGCCCCCAGACACATTTTTTTCTCTATATTTGGTCTAAATGGTGTACATGTTTGATGAATCATGGCAGTTTTGTTGTCTTACATTGTTTGCTAAAAAACATACAATTTATATTGTCGTTCACAATCATTATGAGACAAGAAGACAACATTCTTTTTTGTTTTTTTTTGCAATCTAACATTTAAAAAATGGCTCGTTCGAGATGGCTAGCATTAATATAATTGCATATTAATGGGGGACGGCGTGGCGAAGTTGGGAGAGTGGCCGTGCCATCAATCTGAGGGTTACTGGTTCAATCCCCACCTTCTACCATCCTAGTCATGTCCGTTGTGTCCTTGAGCAAGACACTTCACCCTTGCTCCTGATGGGCCTGGTTAGCGCCGTGCATGGCAGCTCCCGCCATCAGTGTGTGAATGTGTGTGTGAATGGGTGAATGTGGAAAATAGTGTCAAAGCGCTTTGAGTTCCTTAAAAAGGTAGAAAAGCGTTATACAAGTACGACCCATTTACCATTTACCATTTAAGAGTACCGTATGTGAAAGGTTAACGTCTACCTTATTTACTTCCGTGACAACCTCCTTAAAGTTGTTTAGTCAATCAGGAATGTCAAGCAGCTAAAATGTGCCAAACTTGGATAAGTGTGGAGCATGTTTTGCATGTTTCCCATCATGCTTTGTAATGGATTTTAATGGGTGTAGTATTTAATTGTTTATGGTGCACATACATTTTTTGTGTGTCCACAAAGGTTGTGTTATGTTTGACCATGCCTGTTGACATTTTGTGTTGATTGGATTGTTGTTGTATTTTTTGCACCATGACTAGGGAAGGTAGTCTGCATTGGGTCATATACAGTACAGGCCAAAAGTTTGGACACACCTTCTCATTCAATGGATTTTCTTTATTTTCATGACTATTTACATTGTAGATTGTCACTGAAGGCATCACAACTAAGAATGAACACGTGGAGTTATGTACTTAACAAAAAAAAAAGGGGAAAAAAGGTTTTATATTCTAGTTTCTTCAAATTATCCACCCTTTGCTCTGATTACTGTTTTGCACACTCTTGTCATTCTCTCAATGAGCTTCAAGTGGTAGTCACCTGAAAGGGTTTTCACTTCACAGGTGTCATAGTTTTGATGCTTTCAGTGACAATCTAGAATGTAAATAGTCATAGAAATAAAGAAAACGCATTGAAATAAGAAGGTGTGTCCGAACTTGTAAATGTATGTAAATGCTGTGTAATTCAATAAAGGTAATTGACCTGAAATACATTGTCCACTCGATGGCGATACAGACAGACTATTATTTTTATTTTTTTTGCACCATGACTAGGGAAGGTAGTCCGCATTGGGTCATATACAGTACAGGCCAAAAGTTTGGACATTCAGTGGGTTTTCTTTATTTTCATGACTATTTACATTGTAGATTGTCACTGAAGGCATCAAAACTATGAATGAACACATGTGGAGTTATGCACTTAACAAAAAAGGTGAAAAAAATTAAAACATGTTTTATATTCTAGTTTCTTCAAATTATCCACCCTTTGCTCTGATTACGGTTTTGAACACTCTTGGCATTCTCCCAATAAGCTTCAAGTGGTAGTCACCTGAAAGGGTTTTAACTTCACAGGTGTCATAGTTTTGATGCTTTCAGTGACAATCTAGAATGTAAATAGTCATAGAAATAAAGAAAACGCATTGAAATAAGGTGTGTCCGAACTTGTAAATGTATGTAAATGCTGCGTAATTCACTAAAGGTAATTGACCTGAAATACATTGTCCACTAGATGGCGATACAGACAGACTATTATTATTTTATTTTTTTGCACCATGACTAGGGAAGGTAGTCTGCATTGGGTCATATACAGTACAGGCCAAAAGTTTGGACACACCTTCTCATTCAATGGATTTTCTTTATTTTCATGACTATTTACATTGTAGATTGTCACTGAAGGCATCACAACTAAGAATGAACACGTGGAGTTATGTACTTAACAAAAAAAAAAGGGGAAAAAACTGAAAACATGTTTTATATTCTAGTTTCTTCAAATTATCCACCCTTTGCTCTGATTACTGTTTTGCACACTCTTGTCATTCTCTCAATGAGCTTCAAGTGGTAGTCACCTGAAAGGGTTTTCACTTCACAGGTGTCATAGTTTTGATGCTTTCAGTGACAATCTAGAATGTAAATAGTCATAGAAATAAAGAAAACGCATTGAAATAAGAAGGTGTGTCCGAACTTGTAAATGTATGTAAATGCTGTGTAATTCAATAAAGGTAATTGACCTGAAATACATTGTCCACTCGATGGCGATACAGACAGACTATTATTTTTATTTTTTTTGCACCATGACTAGGGAAGGTAGTCCGCATTGGGTCATATACAGTACAGGCCAAAAGTTTGGACATTCAGTGGGTTTTCTTTATTTTCATGACTATTTACATTGTAGATTGTCACTGAAGGCATCAAAACTATGAATGAACACATGTGGAGTTATGCACTTAACAAAAAAGGTGAAAAAAATTAAAACATGTTTTATATTCTAGTTTCTTCAAATTATCCACCCTTTGCTCTGATTACGGTTTTGAACACTCTTGGCATTCTCCCAATAAGCTTCAAGTGGTAGTCACCTGAAAGGGTTTTAACTTCACAGGTGTCATAGTTTTGATGCTTTCAGTGACAATCTAGAATGTAAATAGTCATAGAAATAAAGAAAACGCATTGAAATAAGGTGTGTCCGAACTTGTAAATGTATGTAAATGCTGCGTAATTCACTAAAGGTAATTGACCTGAAATACATTGTCCACTAGATGGCGATACAGACAGACTATTATTATTTTATTTTTTTGCACCATGACTAGGGAAGGTAGTCTGCATTGGGTCATATACAGTACAGGGCAAAAGTTTGGACACACCTTCTCATTCAATGGGTTGTCTTTATTTTCATGACTATTTACATTGTAGATTGTCACTGAAGGCATCAAAACTATGAATGAACACGTGGAGTTATGTACTTAACAAAAAAAGGTGAAAAAACTGAAAACATGTTTTATATACTAGTTTCTTCAAAATAGCCACTCTTTGCTCTGATTACTGTTTTGCATACTCTTGTCATTCTCTCAATGAGCTTCAAGTGGTAGTCACCTGAAAGGGTTTTCACTTCACAGGTGTCATAGTTTTGATGCTTTCAGTGACAATCTAGAATGTAAATAGTCATAGAAATAAAGAAAACACATTGAAATAAGAAGGTGTGTCCGAACTTGTAAAGGTATGTAAATGCTGCGTAATTCACTAAAGGTAATTGACCTGAAATACATTGTCCACTAGATGGCGATACAGACAGACTATTGTTTTTATTTTTTTTGCACCATGACTAGGGAAGGTAGTCTGCATTGGGTCATATACAGTACAGGCCAAAAGTTTGGACATTCAGTGGGTTTTCTTTATTTTCATGACTATTGTCATGTAGATTGTCACTGAAGGCATCACAACTAAGAATGAACACATGTGGAGTTATGCACTTAACAAAAAAAGGTGAAAAAAATTAAAACATGTTTTATATTCTAGTTTCTTCAAATTATCCACCCTTTGCTCTGATTACGGTTTTGAACACTCTTGGCATTCTCCCAATAAGCTTCAAGTGGTAGTCACCTGAAAGGGTTTTCACTTCACAGGTGTCATAGTTTTGATGCTTTCAGTGACAATCTAGAATGTAAATAGTCATAGAAATAAAGAAAACACATTGAAATAAGAAGGTGTGTCCGAACTTGTAAATGTATGTAAATGATGCGTAATTCACTAAAGGTAATTGACCTGAAATACATTGTCCACTAGATGGCGATACAGACAGACTATTATTTTTTTTATTTTTTTGCACCATGACTAGGGAAGGTAGTCTGCATTGGGTCATATACAGTACAGGGCAAAAGTTTGGACACACCTTCTCATTCAATGGGTTGTCTTTATTTTCATGACTATTTACATTGTAGATTGTCACTGAAGGCATCAAAACTATGAATGAACACGTGGAGTTATGTACTTAACAAAAAAAGGTGAAAAAACTGAAAACATGTTTTATATACTAGTTTCTTCAAAATAGCCACTCTTTGCTCTGATTACTGTTTTGCATACTCTTGTCATTCTCTCAATGAGCTTCAAGTGGTAGTCACCTGAAAGGGTTTTCACTTCACAGGTGTCATAGTTTTGATGCTTTCAGTGACAATCTAGAATGTAAATAGTCATAGAAATAAAGAAAACACATTGAAATAAGAAGGTGTGTCCGAACTTGTAAAGGTATGTAAATGTTGCGTAATTCACTAAAGGTAATTGACCTGAAATACATTGTCCACTAGATGGCGATACAGACAGACTATTATTTTTATTTTTTTTGCACCATAACTAGGGAAGGTAGTCTGCATTGGGTGATATACAGTACAGGGCAAAAGTTTGGACACACCTTCTCATTCAGTGGGTTTTCTTTATTTTCATAACATTGTAGATTGTCACTGAAGGCATCACAACTAAGAATGAACACATGTGGAGTTATGCACTTAACAAAAAAAGGTGAAAAAAATTAAAACATGTTTTATATTCTAGTTTCTTCAAATTATCCACCCTTTGCTCTGATTACGGTTTTGAACACTCTTGGCATTCTCCCAATAAGCTTCAAGTGGTAGTCACCTGAAAGGGTTTTCACTTCACAGGTGTCATAGTTTTGATGCTTTCAGTGACAATCCAGAATGTAAATAGTCATAGAAATAAAGAAAACACATTGAAATAAGAAAGTGTGTCCGAACTTGTAAATGTATGTAAGTGCTGCGTAATTCACTAAAGGTAATTGACCTGAAATACATTGTCCACTAAATGGCGATACAGACAGACTATTATTTTTATTTTTTTTGCACCATGACTAGGGAAGGTAGTCTGCATTGGGTCATATACAGTACAGGCCAAAAGTTTGGACATACCTTCTCATTCAATGGGTTTTCTTTATTTTCATGACATTGTAGATTGTCACTGAAGGCATCAACATTATGAATAAACATGTAGAGTTATGTACTTTAAAAAAAAAGGGGAAAAAACTGAAAACATGTTTTATATTCTAGTTTCTTCAAATTATCCACCCTTTGCTCTGATTACTGTTTTGCATACTCTTGGCATTCTCTCGATGAGCTTCAAGTGGTAGTCACCTGAAAGGGTTGATGGCGATACAGACAGACTATTATTTTTATTTTTTTTGCACCATGACTAGGGAAGATAGTCTGCATTGGGTCATATACAGTACAGGCCAAAAGTTTGGACATACCTTCTCATTCAGTGGGTTGAACACATAGCTACCCTTTGCTCTGATTACGGTTTTGCACACTCTCGGCATTCTCTCAATGAGCTTCAAGTGGTAGTCACCTGAAAGGGTTTTCACTTCACAGGTGTCATAGTTTTGATGCTTTCAGTGACAATCTAGAACAGTGGTTCCTAACCTTGTTGGAGATACCGAACCCCACCAGTTTCATAAGCGCATTCATCGAACCCTTCTTTAGTGAAATTTTTTTTTTTTTTTTTTTTTTCAAATTCAAGACAAAGTTATATGTTTTGGGTAACACTTTAGTATGGGGAACATATTGTAAGTAACAACGACTTAATTTAGAGTGTTTTGGACACTAGGGGAACATAATCTAAGTAACAAAGACTTAATTTAGAGTTATTTGATTAGGGTTAGGGTTAGAGGGTTACGGCCTGGGTTATAGGGTTAGGGTTATAACAAGGCAATGCCGAATAAGGCATGAATAAGTACTTAATAATGACTAGTTAAGAGCCAATATGTTACTAATTTGCATGTTAATAAGCAACTAATTAATGGTGAATATGTTCACCATACTAAAGTGTTAACATGTTTTTTTTTACTGGTGCACAAAATGAACCGTGCATGAACATAATAATAATAATAATAATAATACCTGGGATTTATATAGCGCTTTTCTAAGTACCCAAAGTCGCTTTACATGTAGAACCCATCATTCATTCACACCTGAACATGACCTTGTTCAAAGAACAAAACCAACACAGTGCATAAACTCACAACAAATGACACAGCTGCAAATCAGTCTGACTTCTGCTGTTGCCATATCCGTAATACGCCGATCGGGAGAAGTTTTTATTTACTTAATGAGGTAGTTGGTGTGTCTTGAATCCGCCGAACCCCTGAGCCCGACTCACCGAACCCCTAGGGTTCGATCGAACCCAGGTTAAGAGCCACTGATCTAGAATGTAAATAGTCATGAAAATAAAGAAAACACATTGAAATAAGAAGGTGTGTCCGAACTTGTAAATGCTGCGTAATTCACTAAAGGTAATTGAACTGAAATACTTATGTTGTCCACTAGATGGCGATACAGACAGACTATTAACATGTACGCAACCTAGGTAAGATACCTTATTAAAGCCACATTGTCTCACAGGCCAAATTAAAGACTGCGGGCCCTAGTTTGGACACCCTTGGTGTAAAGCAGGGGTAGGGAACCTATGGCTCTAGAGCCAGATGTGGCTCTTTTGATGACTGCATCTGGCTCTCAGATAAATCTTAGCTGACATTACTTAACACGATAAGTAATGAATAATTCAGCTGGTAATCACAGTGTTAAAAATAACATTCATAATATAAAACATTCTCATGCATTTTAATCCATCCATCCGTTTTCTACCGCACCTGTTCAAGAGGTCGCATTAATAGTAAGAAGTATTTCATTTATTATTGGTTAGCTTCAGAATAACAATGTTATTAAAAAGAATAAGAGACTTATTATACTCAAAAAATGTTGGTCTTACTTAAAAATGCACGCATTTAGTTGCATTCAGTGTTAAAAAATATTATATGGCTCTCACAGCTAAAAAGGTGCAGCAAACTTCGGTATTCAGGTGATTAAATGCATGTAATTAAAGTCAGTCACTATTTAAACGTACGTTTCTTGACTTTCGCTTTTTCTTCCTGCCGTCAGTGTAGCAGCTCACTTTGACAGGTACGAATGCTTTGTCAAAATGTTGTGAATTATTGAGAGCGGCCTCGTCCATGCCGAAAAATGTATCCGGGCTATACATTAACTTCAATTATTAATGCTTAAATAATGACACATACAGAATCTGAATGACCCCTGCATGGGATTATAATACATTCATTAAGAGATAATGACATACTTGGCCTTTAATTGCTATCACACTGCTTGAATTTGATTTTTAAGCCTCGCCATCTCATTTACTTATCACGGCTAAAGACTTATGGCTAAACTAATATGATGATTACATCCAAGTGTTGTCTGTGGCTTTACGTTTTGGCAGGTGATACAATTTGATGCCATTTACTTTTTATGAAACGGACATAAATTGGACAGTTAATCTCTGCTCTTATTAAAAGTCTGTTGTTTGGAAAAAAATAATAACACTAAATTGCGTATTTCTGCTGCTCTGAAGTTTATGACGCATTTAATCTAAATTAGTTTAACTTCGAAGCCGCCGTCTAACTGCAAAGTACTCTCAGTGGAAATAAACAATGTCAACTAAAAGTTTATTGATTTTTGATTTCCTGCGACAATTCTAACAACATTTGATAGCGCAATCAAAGAGTTGCACAATACGTATAAAAGGCATTAGTTAATGTGCGTCATTTCCTGCGAGGCATTGGACTTTATAAGAAAGTATGCTAATTCTTAATTTATGTAAATTGAACTGATAAGGCCCCTCCAAATTGCGGCGCATTTCTTTTCTGATTAGTTCCACACATTTCATACATAAGGAACCCGTCGGTAGCGGGATTCCAGACACAGGCTGGCAACATGATCTGACTGCAAATAAGTGCCCCGCGCTGCAGAATTACACCGGAGTAATAAAAACCAGATCTTATCACAGAGTCACTTGTGTCAAGAGATTAAGATATAGTATTTTTTCAGCAGAGGCAAGAAAATGTCGCGCCAATGAGGTCAAAATTAGCACACGGCGGCACAAAAAAGATGACATGATTGAAAACCTGAAAGTATTAATGTTATCAAATCGTAGATCAGGTATCCTTATATTCCATAGTCTGTCATCCAGTGCTTCTTAAAGTGGGGTCACTGCAGGGATATTCAACTAAATTGTTTTTACAGAATAGATTTTTATTTTGCATATTCTGTATTTTTCTTATTGTCTTGTGAAGAACATAATGTCATGGCTGTCTTGAGTTTCCAATCATTTCTACAACTCTTATTATTTTGTGATAGAGTGATTGGAGCACATACTTGTTGGTCACAAAAAACATTCATGAAGTTTGGTTCTTTTATGAATTTATTATGGGTCTACTGAAAATGTGAGCAAATCTGCTGGGTCAAAAGTATACATACAGCAATGTTAATATTTGGCAAGTTTCACTGCAATAAGGCGCTTCTGGCAAGCGTCTGGTTTAATTGTTGACCACTCCTCTTGACAAATCTGGTGCAGTTCAGCTAAATGTGTTGGTTTTCTGACATGGACTTGTTTCTTCAGCATTGTCCAGATGTTTAAGTCAGGACTTTGGGAAGGCCATTCTAAAACCTTAATTCTAGCCTGATTTAGCCATTCCTTTACCACTTTTGACTTGTGTTTGGGGTCATTGTCCTGTTAGAACACCGAACTGCGCCCAAGACCCAACTTCCAGGCTGATGATATTAGGTTGTCCTGAAGAAATTGGAGGTAATCCTCTTTTTTCATTGTCCCATTTACTCTCTGTAAAGCACCAGTTCCATTGGCAGCAAAACAGGGCCAGAGCATAATACTACCACCACCATGACAGTAGGGATGGTGTTCCTGGGATTCAAGGCCTCACCTTTTCTCTTCCAAACATATTGCTGGGTATTGTGGCCAAACAGCTCAATGCCTTTTTTAGGGGCACTCGCCTTTTGTTTATTTTTGGTTTAAAGGTCTACTGAAACCCACTACTACCGACCACGCAGTCTGATAGTTTATATATCAATGATGCAATCTTAACATTGCAACACATGCCAATCTGGCCGGGTTAGCTTACTAAAGTGCAATTTTAAATTTCGCGCGAAATATCCTGCTGAAAACGTCTCGGTATGATGACGTCTGCGCGTGACGTCACGGATTGTGGAGGACATTTTGGGACAGCATGGTGGCCAGCTATTAAGTCGTCTGTTTTCATCGCAAAATTCCACAGTATTCTGGACATCTGTGTTGGTGAATCTTTTGCAATTTGTTCAATGAACAATGGAGACAGCAAGGAAGAAAGCTGTAGGTGGGAAGCGGTGTATTGCGGGCGGCTGCAGCAACACAAACACAGCCGGTGTTTCATTGTTTACATTCCCGAAAGATGACAGTCAAACTTTACCATTGGCCTGTGGAGAACTGGGACAACAGAGACTCTTACCAGGAGGACTTTGAGTTGGATGCGCAGACGCGGTACCGTGAGTACGCATGCAGCTGCGGATTCCAAACATTTGATCGCTTGCCCGTACGTGCGTGCCGCTATGTGCATGTCACGTACGTAACTTTGGGGATTTTGGGGAAATATATGTGCTGTATGAAATTTGGGGAGGTGAACGGTACTTTGGGCTGTGGGATTGAGTGTGTTGTGCAGGTGTTTGAGTTGTATTGGCGGGTTATATGGACGGGAGGGGGGAGGTGTTTGTTATGCGGAATTAATTTGTGGCATATTAAATATAAGCCTGGTTGTGTTGTGGCTAATAGAGTATATATATGTCTTGTGTTTATTTACTGTTTTAGTCATTCTCAGCTGAATATCAGGTCCCACCCGCCTCTCACAGCATCTTCCCTATCTGAATCGCTCCCACTGCCCTCGAGTCCTTCACTCTCACTTTCCTTATCCACAAATCTTTCATCCTCGCTCAAATTAATGGGGAAATCGTCGCTTTCTCGGTCTGAATCGCTCTCGCTGCTGGTGGCCATGATTGTAAACAATGTGCGGATGTGAGGAGCTCCACAACCTGTGACGTCACGCTACTCGTCTGCTACTTCCGGTACAGGCAAGGCTGTTTTATCAGCGACCAAAAGTTGCGAACTTTATCGTCGATGTTCTCTACTAAATCCTTTCAGCAAAAATATGGCAATATCGCGAAATGATATGACACATAGAATTCACCTGCTATCCCCGTTTAAATAAGACAATCGCATTTCAGTAGGCCTTTAAGCATTGAATACAACGTTTACAAAGCAATTAGCTACCTGCTGCCACCTACTGATTTGGAAGAGTATTACACGGTTACTCTGCCGAGCTCTAGACAGCACCGACACTCAACAATGGCACTTTCTTTGCAGATGGTTTGCATAAAATATTTTTAACCCAAATAGGTGAAATTACATAATCTCCCACGGCACACCAGACTGTGTGAATAGCCTCGGGTTAGCGAGTCACTTGTTACCGTGATGACCACCTTACTTTGAAGTGGTCCTTCATCTATTTGAGGAACACGGCTTTGAATGGCTTGAAAAAAACCGAAACAACTTTACGTAACTAAGATTGACGGTTTTTAGTTGTCATTGGTGACATTTCATACCCTGGTTGATTACAGTAGCAGCTTGCTCAGAATAGCAAATATCGGTTACATGTCTGGTCACTAATTGGAGCGTTGCTGTGCCCTGTCATGGCGCAATTATGCAAATGAGCTGCTTCAGTTTCATGCAAATGCGCAATTACAACAGAAACAGACACTCATGCTTATGTGCATAATAAACGGGACAACTCATTAGTTGTTGTTTTTTTTTAGTTTTTGTTCATACAAATCAACAAGTGTGTGACGGAAAAGAGTACACACTGTCCATTGAACAACTGCTGGTCAAATAAGAGCAACGACACGGATGCCTCAAGGGCGATGTGTTCAACGCTCCCACTCTATCTGTCAACACCAGATACCTGGCGCTACCACTGTGATTGCCCTGGAGCTTTATGTATTTATTTTTTTCTCCCTCCGCCTAATTACAGATAAACATACGGACAGGGCATGTACCGAGAGAGTTTTGGTCTGAGTGCCCAGAAAACTCAATTATAATGATGTGGATATGATAATGTGGGTGCTTTCCAGGGGTAACGACGTTTCAAATGGTTGATGCGAAGGTGTGTACATGAAGGCATTGATTGCCTGCCAACGACTGTCCAAAGGAAAAAAAAATCAACAAACTGGAGCAAACAAGCAAAACAAGTTTTAAAATTGGATCAACACATGAGCCACAAGGAAGGAAATCATTAAAATAAATGTAAAGCAAATAGAGATTTTTTTTTTTTTTTAGTTTTTCATTCGTCTAACCCAGGGGTGTCAAACGTACGACCCGAGGGCCGGATCAGGCCCGCAAACAGGTTTTATCCGGCCCATGGGATGAGTTTGCTATGTTTAAAAATTAACCTGCATTTTTTGAATGAAAGAAACTGCTGTTCTAAATGTGTCCACTGGATGTCGCAATAGCAATTTTTTGTATGTTTGTAGATGATGCTACATATGTACAAACTAAACCACATGATGTTAGTACATCAGTCAAAGAAAATGATCAAACTACATAAATAACATGCTGTAATTCGATTTTGATATAATTTTTTTATCTTGATAGATTGAAAATTAACATCAATGAGTTGACTGATGGACATTATCACATCATTTATTCAGAAAATATAAAAAACGACAAATAAAGTATTTATACTATTAAAGGGAAACATTATCACCAGACCTATGTAAGCGTCAATATATACCTTGATGTTGCAGAAAAAAGACCATATATTTTTTTAACCGATTTCCGAACTCTAAATGGGTGAATTTTGGTGAATTAAACGCCTTTCTATTATTTGCTCTCGGAGCAACGTGACGTCACATCGGGAAGCAATCCGCCATTTTTTCACTTTCGTCGGTGTGTTGTCGGAGGGTGTAACAACACGAACAGGGACGGATTCAAGTTGCACCAGTGGCCCAAAGATGCGAAAGTGGCAAGAAATTGGACGAAATTTGTTCAAAATACGAGGGTGTGGGGAAAGCCGACGAAATGGTCAGTCGTTTGTTCCGCACACTTTACCGACGAAAGCTATGCTACGACAGAGATGGCAAGAATGTGTGGATATCCTGCGACACTCAAAGCAGATGCATTTCCAACGATAAAGTCATAGAAATCTGCCGCCAGACCCCCATTGAATCTGCCGGAGTGTGTGAGCTATTCAGGGACAAAGGACCTCGGTAGCACGGCAAGCAATGGCGGCAGTTTGTTCCCGCAGACGAGCGAGCTAAACCCCCTGGATGTCTTGACTCACACCGTCCCTTATGCCACCGAAAATGATCAAGAGAAGAATATCGACCCTAGCTTCCCTGGCCTGCTGACATCAACTCCAAAATTGGACAGATCAGCTTTCAGGAAAAGAGAGCGAATGAGGGTATGTCTACAGAATATATTAATTGATGAAAACTTTATTCATTACTCGCGGTTTTATGTAAATTATTATACATAAACTGTGTTTACCAATAATTTAGCTTAAAAACATTATTATTTTTCAATCATTCGAGTACATTCGGGTAGTCTTGTGTAATGCAGTATTTTCTGTCTATTTAGGTATGGTTAACCTGAGTGCTGAAATCGTGGACAAATATATGTTCTTAGCGCGCCTAAAATGGGCTGTCTGCACTCTCAAAGTGCATGTTGTTGCCAAATGCATTTCATATGCTGTAAACCTAGTTCATAGTTGTTAGTAATTATCTTATCAGACAGTGTTAAGCCGCTGAAATCCGAGTCTGAATCCGAGCTAATGTCGCTATACCTTGCTGTTCTACCGACATGTTTGTTTGTATTGGCATCACTATGTGACGTCACAGGAAAATGGACGGGTGTATATAACAATGATTAAAATCAGGCACTTTGAAGCTTTTTTTAGGGATATTGCGTGATGGGTAAAATTTTGAAAAAAACTTTGAAAAATAAAATAAGCCACTGGGAACTGATTTTTAATGGTTTTAACCCTTCTGAAATTGTGATAATGTTCCCCTTTAACCGCGACAGGTAATTGTAAAAAAACAAACAATCCAACAACGTTATGATTTATACAATTTCAGAATCTGCTTGTTCTATTTGTAAACAAAGAAAACAATCTGAAGTTGTCTTTATTTTTAAGTTATAGTGCTGTGATTTTAACTGTCCGGTTCACTTGGGAGTAGATTTGTCTCCATGTGGCCCCCCAATCTAAAATGAATTTGACACCCCTGAGTTACCGTATTTTTCGGAGTATAAGTTGCACCGGAGTATAAGTCGCATCTGCCGAAAATGCATAATAAAGAAGGAAAAAAACATATATAAATCGCACTGGAACCAAACTATGAAAAAAACTGCGACTTATAGTCCGAAAAATACGATACATAAATGAGATTACGAAAACAATGTGTAAGTACCAAAAACGTAGAGGAGCCTTGTGGAACGCCTCAGTTATGTAAACCACAGACGCTAGTATTCGATTCAACACTTGAGCTACATTAGGGGTGTCAAACGTACGGGTCGAGGGCCGGATCAGGCCCGCGAACAGGTTTTATCCGGCCCGCGGGATGAGTTTGCTATGTTTAAAAATCAACCTGAAATTTTTGAATGAAAGAAACAGCTGTTCTAAATGTGTCCACTGGGTGTAGCATTAGCAATTCTTTATATATTTGTAGATGACATATAAAATAAACCACATGATGTTGGAAAATGATCAAACTACATGAACATGCTGTAGTTTGATTTTGATATATTTTTTTTATCTTGATTGATTGAAAATTAACACCAACGAGTTGACTAATGAACATAGCATATATTAAACAAGAATGTTTTCATGTAGACACATAGAATCATCATACTGGTGTGATGCTTACCACCACCAGGTGTGAATGAATGATGAGTTCCCACTTCTCTGTG
Organism: Nerophis lumbriciformis; assembly: GCF_033978685.3. Classification (NCBI taxonomy): domain Eukaryota; kingdom Metazoa; phylum Chordata; class Actinopteri; order Syngnathiformes; family Syngnathidae; genus Nerophis; species Nerophis lumbriciformis. Next base: position 16,443,775 of record NC_084579.2, on the reverse strand, counting down.
AGTGCTTTGAGTATCTAATAATAGAAAAGCGCGATATAAAATCTAATCCATTATTATTATTATTCTATGTATCAAGTGTTAATTCAAGGCTAAGGCAAAATATCGAGATATATATCGTGTATCGTGACATGGCCTAAAAATATTGAGATATTAATAAAAGGCCATATCTCCCAGCCCTAAGGTCAAATAATTTTATAAGTATAATGTTTTTGGTCCAATGCCTTAGTGATCATTGATCATCAGTACTTTTCAGAGGCGGTATAGTACCAAAAATCATTCATTAGTATCGCGGTACTATACTAATACCGGTATACCGTCCAACCCTATTGTGTAATATTTGACTTTCAGCTCAAACAATGGTATGTAAATAAAGAAAACAAGGAACTGGTTTAAAGGGGAACATTATCACCAGACCTATGTAAGCGTCAATATATACCTTGATGTTGCAGAAAAAAGACCATATATTTTTTTAACCGATTTCCGAACTCTAAATGGGTGAATTTTGGCGAATTAAACGCCTTTCTATTATTCGCTCTCAGAGCGATGACGTCACAACGTGACGTCACATGGGGAAGCAATCCGCCATTTTCTCAAACACATTACAAACACAGAGTCAAATCAGCTCTGTTATTTTCAGTTTTTTCGACTGTTTTCCGTATCTTGGAGACATCATGCCTCGTCGGTGTGTTGTCGGAGGGTGTAACAACACGAACAGGGACGGATTCAAGTTGCACCAGTGGCCCAAAGATGCGAAAGTGGCAAGAAATTGGACATTTGTTCCGCACACTTTACCGACGAAAGCTATGCTACGACAGAGATTGCAAGAATGTGTGGATATCCTGCGACACTCAAAGCAGATGCATTTCCAACTGGACTGGACAGATCAGCTTTCAGGAAAAGAGAGCGGATGAGGGTATGTCTACAGAATATATTAATTGATGAAAACTGGGCTGTCTGCACTCTCAAAGTGCATGTTGTTGCCAAATGTATTTCATATGCTGTAAACCTAGTTCATAGTTGTTAGTTTCCTTTAATGCCAAACAAACACATACCAATCGTTGGTTAGAAGGCGATCGACGAATTTGTCCTCGCTTTCTCCCGTGTCGCTGGTTGTCGTGTCGTTTTCGTCGGTTTCGCTTGCATACGGTTCAAACCGATATGGCTCAATAGCTTCAGTTTCTTCTTCAATTTCGTTTTCGCTACCTGCCTCCACACTACAACCATCCGTTTCAATACATGCGTAATCTGTTGAATCGCTTAAGCCGCTGAAATCCGAGTCTGAATCCGAGCTAATGTCGCTATACCTTGCTGTTCTATGCGCCATGTTTGTTTGTATTGGCATCACTATGTGACGTCACAGGAAAATGGACGAGTGTATATAACGATGGTTAAAATCAGGCACTTTGAAGCTTTTTTTAGGGATATTGCGTGATGGGTAAAATTTTGAAAAAAACTTTGAAAAATAAAATTAGCCACTGGGAACTGATTTTTAATGGTTTTAACCCTTCTGAAATTGTTATAATGTTCCCCTTTAAATATTGTGTTGATATTGTTAAACTGTCAATGGCACTCACTATAAATCAGTAGAAAAATAAACATTTAATACATGTGGTATCGGTTGGAATCCCTCATGGATGACCATGAGTGGAAGACCTGCTCAGTGGCCTTGTGGTTAGAAGGTCCGCCCTGAGACTGGAAGGTCGTGAATTCAAACAGCGGCCGAGTCATACCAAAGACTATAAAAATGGGACCCATTGCCTCCCTGCTTGGCACCAAAATGATTCCCGAGCGTGGCCACCGCTGCTGCTCACTGCTCCCCTCACCTCCCAGGGGTTGAGCATGGGGATGTGTCAAATGCAAAGGATAATTTCACCACACCTCGTGTGTGTGTGACTATTGTTCGGACTTTAACTTTAACGACCGGAATCAGAAAAATAAAAACCTGATCTGAACATCCCTAGTTCCGATACATTTCTACAGTTCGACACGTTTTTTCTCTTCATCAATCAATCAATGTTTATTTATATAGCCCTAAATCACAAGTGTCTCAAAGGGCTGCACAAGCCACAACGACATCCTCGGTACAAAGCCCACATAAGGGCAAGGAAAATCTCACCCCAGTGGGACGTCGATGTGAATGACTATGAGAAACCTTGGAGAGGACCACATATGTGGGTAACCCCCCCCCTAGGGGAGACCGAATGCAATGGATGTCGAGTGGGTCTGACATAATATTGTGAGAGTCCAGTCCATAGTGGATCCAACATAATAGTAAAAGTCCAGTCCATAGTGGGGCCAGCAGGACACCATCCCGAGCGGACACGAGTCAGCAGCGCAGAGATGTTCCCAGCCGATGCACAGGCGAGCGGTCCACCCCGGGTCCCGACTCTGGACAGACAGCACTTCATCCATGGCCACCGGACCTGTACCCCACCCCCCTCCACAAGGGAGAGGGGAGCAGAGGAGAAAAGAAAAGAAACGGCAGATCAACTGGTCTAAAAGGGGGGTCTATTTAAAGGCTAGAGTATACAAATGAGTTTTAAGATGGGACTTAAATGCTTCTACTGAGGTAACATCTCTAATTGTTACCGGGAGGGCATTCCATAGTACTGGAGCCCGAATAGAAAACGCTCTATAGCCCGCAGACTTTTTTTGGGCTCTGGGAATCACTAATCAGCCGGAGTTCTTTGAACGCAGATTTCTTGCCGGGACATATGGTACAATACAATCGACAAGATAGGACGGAGCTAGACCGTGTAGTATTTTATACGTAAGTAGTAAAACCTTAAAGTCACATCTTAAGTGCACAGGAAGCCAGTGCAGGTGAGCCAGTATAGGCGTAATATGATCAAACTTTCTTGTTCTTGTCAAAAGTCTAGCAGCCGCATTTTGTACCAATTGTAATCTTTTAATGCTAGACATAGGGAGACCCGAAAATAATATGTTACAGTAGTCGAGACGAGACGTAACGAACGCATGAATAATGATCTCAGCGTCGCTAGTGGATAAAATAGAACGAATTTTAGCGATATTACGGAGATGAAAGAAGGCCGTTTTAGTAACACTCTTAATGTGTGATTCAAACGAGAGAGTTGGGTCGAAGATAATACCCAGATTCTTTACCTTGTGTAATTGTTTGGTTGTCAAATGTTAAGGTGGTATTATTAAATAAATGTCGGTGTTTAGCAGGACAGATAATCAGCATTTCCGTTTTCTTGGCGTTGATTTGCAAGAAGTTAGCGGACATCAATTGTTTAATTTCATTAAGACACGCCTCCCGCTGACTACAATCAAAGATCGCACTACGTTGTATAACACACCCTGTATGCATCTGTCCTGTCTCAATGTGGTCCCGTCGTCCTCGAGAGGCGATGCGTTCATGCTCATTCGGGTCCCTGGCTGGCGGGGTCTTTCTGGCCTGCTAAAGAATGCAACGCCATCCATCATAGTTAGCACGGGGGGGTTCATTAACGTGTCGCGCTAACCTTGACCAAATGTGCTCTCCTCAAAAGGAAAATCTGAATCCATTTCCTCGACTCGGGAATGAAGTTCTAATACTGTCAAGATGACAGGGAGAGATGCCTTAGGGGGGAACGTAGGGACGAGCTCAGAATAGCAAGTGCTATCTTCCACCTAAGGGAAATAACCAAACGTCTCTGATAATGCTGACACAGCATCCTTCATCTATAGATTGCATTGATTCATTGCTGCCGTTGGTTGGTTCGAGTTGTTTACCCAGATTTTCTTGTCTTTTCCGACAAAGGTCCGTGATGCAGTGGCTCAACAGGGTTCAGTCCTTCCTCTACTGCAACGAGAACGGCTTCTGGGGGACCTTCCTGGAGAGCCAAAGGACATGCGTGTGCCACACGGGCGTCACCCTGTGCCAGCGGCCCATCCCGTGCGTCATCGGCGGCAACAACAGCTGCGCCATGTGCAGCCTGGCCAACATCTCCCAGTGCGGCTCCTGCAACAAGGGCTACAAGATGTACCGCGGACGCTGCGAGCCCCAGAACGTGGACTCGGAGCGCAGCGAGCAGTTCATCAGCTTCGAAACCGACTTGGACTTCCAGGATCTGGAGCTGAAGTACTTGCTGCAGAAGATGGACTCGCGCCTGTACATTCACACCACGTTCATCAGCAACGAGATCCGCCTGGAGACTTTCTTCGACCCCAGGTGGCGCAAGCGCATGTCCCTGACGCTGAAGAGCAACAAGAACCGCATGGACTACCTCCACATGATCATCGGTCTGTCCATGAAGATCTGCCAGATGCGCAACAGCAGCATCGACCCCATGTTCTTCGTGTACGTCAACCCTTTCAGCGGGAGCCACTCGGAGGGCTGGAGCATGCCCTTCGGGGAACACGGCTACCCGCGATGGGAGAAGGTACGCCTGCAGAACTCGCAGTGCTTCAACTGGACCCTCCTGTTAGGCAACCGCTGGAAGACCTTCTTCGAGACCGTGCACATCTACCTGAGAAGCCGAGCCAAGATCCCGACAGGGCTCCGCAACGACACGGGTCCGGTGGATCTGGCCGATCCCAACAAGCGGCAGATCTACATCAAAATCTCCGACATCCAAGTGTTCGGCTACAGCCTGCGCTTCAACGCCGACCTGCTCCGAAGCGCCGTGCAGCAGGTGAACCAGTCGTACACGCAGGGGAGTCAGTTCTACTCGTCCTCGTCCGTCATGCTCCTGCTGCTGGACATACGGGATCGGATTAACCGCCTCGCCCCTCCGTCAGCGCCCGGCAAACCCCAACTGGACCTCTTTTCTTGTATGCTGAAGCATCGGCTCAAGCTGACAAACAGCGAGATGATCCGGGTCAACCACGCCTTGGACATGTACAGCACGGAGATACTAAAACAATCAGACCACCTGACTGCTAAACTGTGTTGATCACCTCAAACGTGCCCCGGACCATTCCACGTTGGTGGGCAAACGTTTTCTTTGACTTTTTTTGCTTTTGGCCTTTTTCTGCCTTTTCGTGACGCAACTTTGTAAACATACTTTCAAAAGAGGAGGAAAAGCGCTCCAGGATGCTTCAAAAGACTAATACAAAGACTGTAACATACGTGTCCCAGCATGTCCGTCGATCCCTCCGAGAACTTTTGTGTCAGATTAAAAAAAAAAAAAATCAAAAAAAAAAAAAATGTATGTACTCGTGAAAAAGAGGCCTTGATTTTTTCCCCCGAGGGATCAAAGGTGATATCTGAAACTGCCATTCTTCTTTGAAACATTTTTAACGGGGAAAAAAAAAAAAAAAAAAAAAGGATAAAAAATCATCGGAACACAAGGGCAGATTTTAGTTGAGCTAACATGCAGAATGGGCGGCGATGGTTTGATATTAAAATGCGTTTATAAAAGGATTAAAAACAGCCCTATAGTGTAGCCAACACATTTATTACGGCGTCTTTATTACATTTCAAACCGACGGTGAGTCGGCGATGACCTTTTTGCGAGTTATGAGGCACTCTGTGGGGCGCACGCAGCAGGCGGCGGCGGCGAATGGATCGTCACGTCCAGCAAAAGCCAGCTGTTTATATATATACATATACACTTAATGTGGGTGGATGTCTGCGCATTACTTTATTTTGACTCATCTTTTGCTGGTATCGTTAAATGTGTGTCATTTGAAGATCAATCGAACTGGAAAAAAAAAGATACAAAAATACGAACGCTTCTTTGCGTGTTTTTTTTGTTTATTTATTTTTTATTTTATTTTGAAGGTTATGCTGTTCCACAAAGGCAGTAGTACCTCCCGGTGCACAATGTCGTGGTCTCGAAAGTTTTAACAATCAACGCTATTTTGTACTGCTTTGCATAAAAGTAAACGACAAAAAAAAAAAAAAAAAAAAAAAAAGGTTCATGTTGTGAGTGCTGGTTTGTGGAGCTTTTTTAATTTATTTTTTATTTTTATTTTTGGGAGTAAATGTTCATTGTTCAGGCATATTTATAAAAAGCCATATATCCCCCCCTCCCCAAATAGACGTAGAGTAAGTACCATAAATGCTCTAATTATCTCAGTTTTTTTCCTTACTTAAACCGCAAAGAGGAAATATTGTACAAGACCGAAGCAACAGAACCGACGTTGTAAGGAGCAAAATTGATTAATTCATTGGAAACAACAGTATGGCAAATGTAACGCAACCAACACGCTAAAGCGCATGCAGAGGTAGATACACTATATTGCCAAAAGTATTTGGCCACCTGCCTTGACTCACATATGAACTTGAAGTGCCATCCCATCCATACCCAGAGGGTTCAATATGATGTCGGTCCACCTTTTGCAGCTTCAACTCTTCTGGGAAGGCTGTCCACAAGGTTGCGGAGTGTGTTTATAGGAATTTTCCACCATTCTTCCAAAAGCGCATTGGTGAGGTCACACACTGATGTTGGTCGAGAAGGCCTGTCCGTTCTAATTCATCCCAAAGGTGTTATATCGGGTTCAGGTCAGGACTCTGTGCAGGCCAGTCAAGTTCATCCACAGCAGACTCTGTCATCCATGTCTTTATGGACCTTGCTTTGTGCACTGGTGCACAGTCATGTTGGAAGAGGAAGGGGCCCGCTCCAAACTGTTCCCACAAGGTTGGGAGTATGGGATTGTCCAAAATGTTTTGGTATCCTCGAGCGTTCAAAGTTCCTTTCACTGGAACTAAGGGGCCAAGCCCAACTCCTGAAAAACAACCCCACACCATAATTCTTCCTCCACCAAATTTCCCACTTTACACAATGCAGTCTGAAATGTACCGTTTCTCCCGGCAACATCCGAACCCAGACTCGTCCATCAGATTGCCAGATGGAAAAGCATGATTCATCACTCCAGAAAACGCGTCTCCACTGCTCTAGAGTCCACTGCATCCGACACTTTGCATTGGACTTGGTGATGTATGTGTTATGGTAGGACTAAGGGGAGGTGACGGCAAACAGACACCAGGGGGCGGTATATACAATTATTTATAATATATATATATTCAAGATATATCTATATAAATAATAAACAACACTAAATATACGAACTAAGGAAATGGAGTGTGGCAAAATCCAAGAGTGTGTATGGTGTAAGACTATGTGTAGTATTTAACTGAGGTGTGCGTTACCAAATGTTGAACGAGAGATGAGGAAGTCCAGGGAAAGAGGGGAATCCGTGTCCAAGCGGGAGGTCGAGATCCAAGGAGCAGTCCGAGAAGCAGGGGAACGACGACGAGGAATGACGAGACACACAGCAACGTCAAAACACGGGAACGGAGGTCTGCAGTAGGATGACACGACAATGAAACACGGAAGGGAAAACAGACAGAGAGAACAGGATTGCATCAAGCAGGATGATCGCTTACTATACGCCAACAGATGATTATATTCCAGCACCGGCATGCCAAGTTGTCCAGGCTTATGAAGGCAGCTCCTTCATTCCAGGCAGGTGTGCTGATTGCCGGTAAGTGATTGCAGCTGGCGGCAGCTGCAGGGCGGAGACGCGCGTGGCGCGTCCCTGGATGTGCGCCGCGGTCGTGGGCGTGTCCCGTGGTGTGAAACGCAGAGCGCAATGCGCCCTGGCCGTGACAGTATGGCTTCGATGCAGCTGCTCGGCCATGGAAACCCATTCCATGAAGCTCTTTGCGTACTGTACGTGGGCTAATTGGAAGGTTACATGAAGTTCGGAGCTCTGTAGCAACTGACTGTGCAGAAAGTCTTTGCACTATGCGCTTCAGCATCCACTGACCCCTCTTTGTCAGTTTACATGGCCTTCAACTTCGTGGCTGAGCCCAACTCTTTGAAAAACCAACCCCACACCATAATTCCTCCTCCACCAAATTCCACACTTTGCACAATGCAGTCCGAAATGTACCATTCTCCTGGCAACCTCCGAACCCAGACTCGTCCATCAGATTGCCAGATAGAAAAGTGTGATTCATCATTTGGAAGGTCACATGAAGATTGGAGCTCTGTAGCAACTGACTGTGCAGAAAGTCTTTGCACTATGCACTTCAGCATCCGCTGAACCCTCTCTGTCAGTTTACGTGGCCTACCACTTGGTGGCTGAGTTGCTGTTGTTCCCAAACTCTTGCATTTTCTTATAATAACTCCGACGGTTGACTTTTGAATATTTTGGGGAGAGGAAATTTCACGACCGAAATTTTTGTTGCACAGGTGGCATCCTATGACAGTTCCACTCCTGAGAGCGGCCCATTCTTTCACAAATGTTTGTAGAAACAGTCTCCAGGCCTAAGTGCTTGATTTTATACACCTGATTCTGATCATTTGGATGGGTGGCCAAATACTTTTGGCAATATAGTGTAGATGCGTTCAAAACCGGTGGTCGGAGTTGGAAATGGAGACTTTAATTGGAGCATTTACGGAATCGACCCATTTAATTTGGACAAATGCTCGCACAGAACATGACGGCAATGTCCGACGTTTGTTGCAATTTTGACATTGATTTAAGGAGAGCACAGCAAAACAGCAAGTATTGTATGTCGGCAAGTCACTGAATTTGTATGTTGTTCTGCGGAGAAATATATAAAAAAAAAAAATTAAAAAAAGGATATATCATAGAAATATAAAAGCTTAAAGTATATTTTAATGTGCGATTTTTTTGAAATTATTTTATTTTGTATTGAAACACTACCTATGCGATGTATGTTGTCGGTCACTTTTCAGTTCTCTGACATTAGCGTTTCCAGATGACAATGTATATAAACCCGATTGTTACCAACTTCACGTGTTTCATGGCACCAAAAAAAAAGTCCTTTCACTGTAAAAGACGAAAATTCAATTTCTTTTTTTTTTTTTTTCCCGATGCCTTTTTTTGTTTGTCGTTTTGGGTTAAATCGGTAAATATTGCTGCTTTTACTGTTTATTGTGACTGGAGTCTTGTGGGCATTGCAGAGGCACATATTGCATACACGAGTGTTTGTTTTTTTGGAGTCCTTCATCTTGCAAACTCGCAATGATTTCCCATAATTGCATTATTTTTTATTTTTTTTGTGTTGAGGTGTTAAACGATATTTACTCATTAGCCGACTAAATGATTGCAAGGTTTAATGAATTACGCGTCGGTCAGCAGAGTAATTTGCCGTTCTTCGAGAACGATTCATCAAAAAAAAGAAAACAAAATACAACACACGAGTCCCTCCGACAAAATGATGGGAATTGATGTGTTTTGCTCGACTTGGGATTTGCAGCTTACTAGCATGTAGACGTGGTAGAACTGTGACAAATATCTGCGTGCACGCTAACAAAATGTCTTTTAATATTGTGTATGAGTTAACGACGACGTAAAAAATACTTTTACAGCGTGTGTCTTGTATGTTTTACCATTTTTTTTTTGGGGGGGGGGTCTGTTTGTCGCAAGGGGCGCCTTCACAATAAAGCGCCATCTACCTGCCGACAATGTGCCTGAACGCTACTCAGATGCTTTTTTTTTTTGTTTTGTTTCTTTTTCAAGAAAAAGCGCTAAACAATCTGGGATTTATTGGCACTTTGCATAAAATTGGACCCTCCGTCAAATTGCTACCACGTTATTAAATAAGTGCCTGTTATGTAACCCTTTAACAATATACACAACCTTAAGGAGCTTTCGCGATATCCCGGCAATGCTTCAAAAATAACACCGACGTTGGATTTTAGCCCCGATTCTACTGCACGTGTTTTTCGGACTATAAGTCGAAGTTTTTTTTCATAGTTTGGCCGGGCTCCAGTGCGACTTATATACAAACCCCGTTTCCATATGAGTTGGGAAATTGTGTTAGATGTAAATATAAACGGAGTACAATGATTTGCAAATTATTTTCAACCCATATTCAGTTGAATGCACTACAAAGACAAGATATTTGATGTTCAAACTCATAAACTTTATTTTTTTTTTGCAAATAATAATTAACTTAGAATTTCATGGCTGCAACACGTGCAAAAGTAGTTGGGAAAGGGCATGTTCACCACTGTGTTACATGGCCTTTCCTTTTAACAACACTCAGTAAACGTTTGGGAACTGAGGAGACACATTTTTTAAGCTTTTCAGGTGGAATTCTTTCCCATTCTTGCTTGATGTACAGCTTAAGTTGTTCAACAGTCCGGGGGTCTCCGTTGTGGTATTTTAGGCTTCATAATGCGCCACACATTTTCAATAGGAGACAGGTCTGGACTACAGGCAGGCCAGTCTAGCACCCGCACTCTTTTACTAAGAAGCCACGTTGATGTAACACGTGGCTTGGCATTGTCTTGCTGAAATAAGCAGGGGCGTCCATGGTAACGTTGCTTGGATGGCAACATATGTTGCTCCAAAACCTGTATGTACCTTTCATCCTTAATGGCGCGTTCACAGATGTGTAGGTTACCCATGTCTTAGGCACTAATACACCCCCATACCATCACAGATGCTGGCTTTTGAACTTTGCGCCTATAACAATCTGGATGGTTCTTTTCCTCTTTGGTCCGGAGGACACGATGTCGAATATTTCCAAAAACAATTTGAAATGTGGACTTGTCAGACCACAGAACACTTTTCCACTTTGTATCAGTCCATCTTAGATGAGCTCAGGCCCAGTGAAGCCGACGGCGTTTGTGGGTGTTGTTGATAAACGGTTTTCGCCTTGCATAGGAGAGTTTTAACTTGCACTTACAGATGTAGCGACCAACTGACAGTGGGTTTCTGAAGTGTTCCTGAGCCCATGGTGATATCCTTTACACACGGACGTCGCTTGTTGATGCAGTACAGCCTGAGGGATCGAAGGTCACGGGCTTAGCTGCTTACGTGCAGTGATTTCTCCAGATTCTCTGAACCCTTTGATGATATTACGGACAGTAGATAGTGAAATCCCTAAATTCCTTGCAATAGCTGGTTGAGAAAGGTTTTTCTTAAACTGTTCAACAATTTGCTCAAGCATTTGTTGACAAAGTGGTGACCCTCGCCCCATCTTTGTTTGTGAATGACTGAGCATTTCATGGAATCTACTTTTATACCCAATCATGGCACCCACCTGTTCCCAATTTGCCTGTTCACCTGTGGGATGTTCCAAATAAGTGTTTGATGAGCATTCCTCAACTTTATCAGTATTTATTGCCACCTTTCCCAACTTTTTTGTCACGTGTTGCTGGCATGAAATTCTAAAGTTAATGATTATTTGCAAAAAAAAAAAATGTTTATCAGTTTGAACATCAAATATGTTGTCTTTGTAGCATATTCAACTGAATATGGGTTGAAAATGATTTGCAAATCATTGTATTCCATTTATATTTACGTCTTACACAATTTCCCAACTCATATGGAAACAGGGTTTGTATGTTTTTTTTCCTTCTTTATGATGCATTTCGGCAAGTGCGACTTATACTCCGGTGCAACTTATACTCCGAAAAATACGGAACATGGTTTCTTCCGGCGTTTAGCTTTACGTTCATAAGCGTTCTCAAGTGTCGAAATATGATACCGTTGGTCTCTCTTTCACGTTGTTTGTTTGTTGTGTTGTTGAGCCACTGCAAGGTCCATAAAACAAGCACATGTATGCGATGGTTTAGTTTTATATGACATGCATAACAACAGCCTCAGGCGTAACGCTCGTAAAAATGCTATTCTTTAAACTGTTGCATTTAGAACACGGCATAATTCCGATTTGTGACCAAATTTGACTTTAGTCTTACGCTTGCAAAATGTTGTTGTGCATCCACTTGCAATATATAGAACTAAAATTATCGGCAGTCATTTTTCACATAATTGCATAACGCTGCAGTACATACTAGTGTCGCTTACATGTATCCATTAAATGTGTCCGGAAGAACTCCGCACCTAATACCTTGCCAATGTAATTTTTTCGGGGGTTGTTTCAGTTGAATTCAGCTTCTTTCAATGAATGTTTCATATTATAATCTATTTCTCATTAAAAGGCTATATTTAATAATAATTGGCACGCTTATTTCTGCACCGAGAGCTTTTCCTGCTGTCATCCAAGAACATGGTATGACCTCCAGTTAAGAGGTTATGCTTTGGATGGTGTGTTCCTGATCAGAATTATACACAAATGAAATGAAGGTAAGCCTGCAAATGCATCTACAAATATGTTTCCATTTATTATAATTCACAATCATGCAAAGTTTGGATTAGTTTTCACCTAAAATGAGCCAAAAAAAACAAACTATGGGTAGCCATACAGTATTTTTTACATTTTGAAATTCTCACATAATTAGGCTTCTGAGCCAAACTTTTCAAAGAAACTATGGTTAGTAACACTTTCACACTGTTCTCATCAAATCAGCTTGTTTAGTTAAGACACTGCATGGTATGCTGCTTGCTGCTGTAAGTCACTGAATCCAGCAACACAAAGTGGCCGTCACTGAAACAGACTATTCCCAACCAAGACAGTGCATGACATGCTGCTTGCTGATATACAGTATTTTTCGGACTATAATCCTCTAAATGCTTAGTAGCCACATGCGTGGACAGCACCTTTTAGCTCGTATTTCCAAAATTGTGTACACTACTGAATTGGGGTCTTATGGCCACTTATGTGGACACTTATACTGCCATCTGGTGGTGTCAGAAGAGTATAACATACAATGGAATTTGGAAAAAAAGTGTAAAAATAAACATTTCCATCCATCCATCCATCTTCTTCCGCTTATCCGAGGTCGGGTCGCGGGGGCAGCAGCCTAAGCAGTGAAGCCCAGACTTCCCTCTCCCCAGCCACTTCGTCCAGCTCCTCCCGGGGGATCCCGAGGCGTTCCCAGGCCAGCCGGGAGAAATAGTCTTCCCAACGTGTCCTGGGTCTTCCCCGCGGCCTCCTACCGGTCGGACGTGCCCGCAACACCTCCCTAGGGAAGCGTTCGGGTGGCAGCCTGACCAGATGCCAGAACCACCTCATCTGGCTCCTCTCGATGTGGAGGAGCAGCGGTTTTACTTTGAGCTCCTCCCGGTTGACAGAACTTCTCACCCTATCTCTAAGGGAGAGCCCCGACACCCGGCGGAGGAAACTCATTTCGGCCGCTTGTACCCGTGATCTTGTCCTTTCGATCATGACCCAAAGCTCATGACCATAGGTGAGGATGGGAACGTAGATCGACCGGTAAATAGAGAGCTTTGCCTTCCGGCTCAGCTCTTTCTTCACCACAACGGATCGACACAGCGTCCGCATTACTGAAGACGCTGCACCGATCCGCCTGTCGATCTCACGATCCACTCTTCCCTCACTCGTGAACAAGCTCCGAGGTACTTGAACTCCTCCACTTGGGGCAAGATCTCTTCCCCAACCCGGAGATGGCACTCCACCCTTTTCCGGGCGAGAACCATGGACTCGGACTTGGAGGTGCTGATTCCCATCCCAGTCTCTTCACACTCGGCTGCGAACCGATCCAGTGAGAGCTGCAGATCTTGGCCAGAAGAAGCCATCAGGACCACATCATCTGCAAATAGCAGAGACTTAATCATGCAACCACCAAACCAGATCCCCTCAACGCCTTGACTGCGCCTAGAAATTCTGTCCATAAAGGTTATGAACAGAATCGGTGACAAAAGGCAGCCTTGGCGGAGTCCAACCCTCACTGGAAACGTGTCCGACTTACTGCCGGCAATGCGGACTAAGCTCTGACACTGATTATACAGGGAGCGGACTGCCACAATAAGACAGTCCGATACCCCATACTCTCTGAGCACTCCCCACAGGACTTCCCGGGGTACACGGTCGAATGCCTTCTCCAAGTCCACAAAGCACATGTAGACTGGTTGGGCAAACTTCCATGCACCCTCAAGGACCCTGCCGAGAGTATAGAGCTGGTCCACAGTTCCACGACCAGGACGAAAACCACGCTGTTCCTCCTGAATCCGAGGTTCGACTATCCGGCGCAGCCTCCTCTCCAGTACACCTGAATAGACCTTACCGGGAAGGCTGAGGAATGTGATCCTACGATAGTTGGAACACACCCTCCGGTTCTCCTTCTTAAAATAAAAATTTGCATATCACTAAACATGAAGTACACGTTTGTGTACTTATGGACTAAGTGCGTCGACCTCGAAGCTATTTTATTTGGTACATGGTGTAATGATGAGTGTGACCAGTCACACATAAGAGATAAGTGTAGGCTGCAATGTGACTCAAGGAAACAACACCAATATTGTATATGTTCCATTGAGAGTATAGAACATTACACACGGCACTCAAAAATCTATCAAAATGTTTTAGTACGACTTTGGTAAGCTATGAAGTCGCACCGCTTGATGGATTGTACTGTGCTTCAACATGTGAGTATTATTCTGGTGTGTGTATAAGGTAAGACATATTATCTGCCGTATTGTTTCGCAATAATATGCAAAAGCAACTCTTCTTACCTTCTGGTACCTGCTGATCTGTATTTGGGATCTGCATAAATCCTGAAAATGTGCGCGCCTTTGTAGTCCGTGCCGACATCGTAGTCGATAAGCTTCTTCTTTTTCTGTATCTTCTTGTTATGGGACATTCATCCTCCGCTGTTGCCATTTCTAATATAAAGTAGTGTAGAATTCTTACTTATATCTGTCAGTAAACTCGCCATGAAAGCGCTAAAATATACAGGTGTAGTGGGTTTACATTATTCACCCAAGGAACTTTAGTTATTAGAGAGTTCCGGTCGGACGTTTTTTTACGGGACACATTTCTGGCGGATGAGCAGATGCTGCTCTGTTATTGATTTAAGTAAAGTCTGAATGTCATCAAAACAGTTAGCTCCATCTTTTGACACTTCTTCCACCCCCGTCCTTGCACGCTACACCGCTACAACAAAGATGACGGGGAGAAGACGCTGCCGAAAGTGAGCCACGTAAATAAGACCGCCCACAAAACGACGCATCCTGCAGCGACTGACAGAAAGCGGCTTGAAGATGATCTGTAGGACAGAATCTATGCAACATTTTGACCAAAGAACCACCATCACATGTTATGTTGACCACAAGGAAGTGTTTTACATTTACACTCTCAAACACACTACTGAAACACTCTTATGCACACTACTGAAATGCTCTCACATAAACAACCAAAATGTTTTTCTCTAACGCACACTGCTGAAACACTCCCATACACGCTACCAAAACACTCTTATACACTACTGAAATGCTCTCACATAAACAACCAAAATGTTTTTTTCTCTCACCCACACTGCTGAAACACTCCCATACACACTACTGAAACACTCTTATACACACTACTGAAATGTTCTCACTTAAACAACTGAAATGTTTTTCTCTCACACACACAACTGAAACACTCTCATACACACTACTGAAACACTCTTATACTCACTACTGAAATGCCCCATCCATCCATTTACTACCGCTTATTCTCTTCGGGGTTGCAGGGGGCGCTGGAGCCTATCTCAGCTACAATCGGGCGGAAGGCGGGGTACACCCTGGCTCTCACATAAACAACTAAAATGTATAAGAGCGTTTCAGTAGTGTGTGTGTATTAGAGTGTTTCAGTAGTGTATGAGAGTGTTTCAGTAGTGTGTGTGAGAGAAGAACATTTCAGTTGTTTATGTGAGAGCATTTCAGTAGTGTATGTAAGAGGTAATTCCGAATAATGTCCTTCACGGCCCCTCACAGAAACATCTCACTTCTTACACTCTGTTTCCCCTGGCGGCGCCACATTTGACCGAATGAAGTTTGAGAAAAGTTTAGAGCGCGAAGAATTATCCCTATAGTTTGGATATTTGTATTTGACGAGCTCAAAAGAAGGCTGCTTGGTTGTGAGCATTGGGCTTTTTTGAGCCGAAAGGATGAAGAAGGAGGACTTAGACGAAGTGCTTTTAAAAGGTGACCTACTGCGCTCAGGCTCTCCAGCGCCAGGCGAGGCTGGAGTTGATGGGAACGCACCGTGGCCTTTTTGCACGAGCACATTCATCCCTCCGTCTTTTAAAGGCCCGTGATTTCAAGCATCCTCCAGAAACTTGTCGCACTGCAATTTAAAGTAAGACATAATAATGTAAAAGGAAACTCCTCCGCCAAATGAACAAATATGAGGCTAATGTAACTGTTCTTGTTACCTAAGTGATCTTTAATCAATCAGTCCCTAGTCTTTCCTATGGCAAACCTGCTGGGATTTATACGCACCTCTTTTTTTTTAAAGCAGGTAATATAGCAAACGGAGAAAAACTGCTAATTTCAACACAGCATCAACTAAGTGATAACTTTCCCTACAGAAAGAATGAAAAATAAGATCTGTCCACACATGTACCGCTTGCAGACAAACTAAAAAAATGGTGCATTCACACCAAAAGAATATCCAATACATGTACCGTATTTTCCGGACCATAGGGCACACCAATTATAAAGCGCACTGCCGTTGAATGGTATATTTTTTGTCTTTTTTCACATATAAGGCGCACCGGAATATAGGGCGCATTGAAGGAATCATATTATGATTTTTTTTCAAAATTTAAAACACTTCCTTGTGGTCTACATAACATGTAAAGGTGGTTCTTTGGTTAAAATGTTGCATGGATTACGTTTTACAGATCATCTTCAAGCCACTTTCTGACAGTCGCTTCAGGATGCGCCGTTTTGTGGGCGGTCTTATTTACGTGGCTCACCTTCGGCAGTGTCTTCTCCCCGTCATCTTTGTTGTAGCGGTGTAGCGTGCAAGGACGGGGGTGGAAGAAGTGTCAAAAGATGGAGCTAACTGTTTTAATGACATTCAGACTTTACTTAAATCAATAACGAAGCAGCATCTCCTCTTTCGGAAACAACAACAAGGAATTGAGTCCCATGAAAAACCGTCCGACCGGAACTCTCCAATAACTAAAGTTCCTTGATTGAATAATGTAAACTCACTACACCGGTAGGTTTTAGCACTTTCATGGCAAGTTTAATGACAGATATAAGTAAGAACTTTACACTACTTTATATTAGAAATGGCAACAGCGGAGGATGAATGTCCCATAACAAGAATATAGAGAAAAAGAAGAAGCTTATTGACTACGGTGTCGGCACAGACTACAAAGGCGGACTCGAGCAATTTTTCAGGATTCATGCAGATCCCAAATACAGATCAGCAGCACCAGAAGGTAAGAAAAGTTGCTTTTGCATAATATTGCGAAACAAAACGCCGGATAATATGTCTTAACTTATACACACACCATAATACTACTTGTATGTTGAAGCACGTCAAGCGGTGCTTTTTCATAGCCTACCAAAATCGTACTATAACATTTTGATAGATTTTTCCGCGCAGTGTGTAATGTTCTATATTTTCAACGGAACATATAAAATGTTGGTGTTGTTTACTTGAGACATATTGCCATCATATTGCAGTCTACACGTATCTCTTATGATTGACTGCCATCTACTGGTCACACTCTCTGAGACACTCGTGATTTAAGGCTATATAAGTTAACTTTGATTGATTGATTGATTGATTGATTGACACTTTTCATTACACCATGTACCAAATAAAATGGCTTCAAGGTCGGTAAGCAAAACCAGAATTATTCCGTACATTAGGCGCACCGGGTTACTGTCGAGTTTTGAGGGGGGATAAAAATGATTTTAAGTGTGCCGTATAGTCCGGAAAATACGGTATATCTAAACCAGTGGTTCTAAAACTTTTTATTTTTTTTAACAAGTACCACCACAGAAAACTCTTGGCTACATACAGTAGCGTAGTAGGCCTAAATATTCATCAAAGTTTTATTGAACAAGTCTATTTCATATTTTTGGCCACTGTAATATCACACACAGTTTGAACAGTAACACTGTGTTTGAATGTTAAAGTGATTCTTTGGCGTCCCACTTGATGTAGCCCGCGTACCACAAATCCCACAGTTTAAGAATCACTGATCTAGAGCGCAACAAAATCATCATAGGTACCCTTTAACTCAAATGTTTGCATTACATCTATCGTCAAAGTGTAAAAATATGTCAACCTCTTAAAGATATTTATCAAAAATGGTAAGTTTCACTGTATTTACGTTTTGTTTGAGGTATGCTGACAAAGTATTATTAAAATTATATCGATTTAAAAATATATTTTTTTGCCCACATCCCAAGCGTTCACTTTTATGTTGCACCGTAAATTAGGCTTTTTAAACTATATATATATTAAACGTAGCTGTAGTAACATTTATTGTTAACACTGATTTAAATCCAAAGATGTTAAAATAAAAATTATAATATTTAAAAAAGCAACTGGTTATCTATTAATAAAATTACCTCCATACATAACACCTGTGTGAAGTTTGGTCTAACTATTATAGTTTTTAAGTTATTAACGTTTTTAATTGTTACTGTTCAAACACCTGCCGCCTCTCACTCTGTTGTGCGCTACGCTGAGCAGACCTCGGGACACGCCTACGAGAGTTCCTATCCTGCAGCAGCCGCGCCTCCGCAACAATCAACACACCTGACGCTGATGAGATCTTCCCTGCCTTCCTAAGCCAGCATGTCCTGCGTTCCAGTGCCAGAACGTAGCTACTTGTACCTGTACAGTAAGCCTTACACGTCTATGGCTTCCTTGCCTATGTGCTTCCTATCTCTTTGTGTTCCCCCTCTTTTGTGCTCATCGTGTCTTGTCCTGTGTCATCATCCAGCAGCCCTATGTCATTCCCTGGTTTCGAGCTGTGTGTCTCGTCTCCCCGGATCCCCTCTGAACTTTACTGCTTCCTTCCCGGATCTCGACCTCGCGCCTGCCCCCGGACAACGACGCCTCGCTCCAGCCCCTGACCACCTGCCTGTCTCAGACCTCCGAGCCTGTCTTACCCTTTCTGGACTTCCGCACCGATATCAACACGCATCTTCAACACCACCCGGTAACACTCTACATATAATCGCTTCACATAGTCACACCTTTTCAAACCCCCCCCCCCCCCCCCCCCCCAAACCTGTTCAAATTGTTTGTGCTACGTTTGTGCTTCAAACATTTTTTGTCTAATTATTATAGTTTTAAAGTTATTAACGTTGTGTTGTTTTATGTAATTTACAGGTAATTACGTGTTATTAATCATAACTAGACCCCCCCTCCCCCCAACTATGTCCTATTCTCCTCAAACTTGTCCCATTCTTTTGTGTTAGATTTGTGCTGGTTTGTGCTCAAAACATTTCCGATCAAACTATTATAGTTTTATGTTATTAATTTTAATTTATTAATTGTATTATGGGCTTCACGGTGGCAGAGGGGTTAGTGCATCTGCCTCACAATACGAAGGTCCTGAGTAGTCTTGGGTTCAATCCCGGGCTCGGGATCTTTCTGTGTGGAGTTTGCATGTCCTCCCCGTGACTGCGTGGGTTCCCTCCGGGTACTCCGGCTTCCTCCCACCTCCAAAGACATGCACCTGGGGATAAGTTGATTGGCAACACTAAATTGGCCCTAGTGTGTGGATGTGAGTGTGAATGTTGTCTGTCTATCTGTGTTGGCCCTGCGATGAGGTGGCGACTTGTCCAGGGTGTACCCCGCCTTCCGCCCGATTGTAGCTGAGATAGGCTCCAGCGCCCCCCGCGACCCCAAAGGGAATAAGCGGTAGAAAATGGATGGATGGATAATTGTATTATTATTATTTTTCAATTTGTCACAATTTTATTATTATTATTTTTATTTTGCCATTTTTACTTTTAATTCGCCCCTTTTGACCGTATCTTGTTTAGCTCATTCATTGTTTATGTTCTTTGTTTGTTTTTTGTTTTGTTTTGTTTTTTGTTTTTTTTTGCTCTATACTTTTTAACCTGTAAGGCACTTTGGTTCAATTTAAAAATTGTTGTAAACGTGCTATATAAATAAAGTTGATTTGACTTGACTTAACTTAATAAAGTTTAATGTTAAATCATAATGTGTTAATAACTTAAAAACTAGGATAGTTAGTCCAACAATTTTTGCAGCACAAACGTAGCACAAACGATTGGGACACGTTTGGAGAGATTTCGAAATAGTTGGAGGGCCGGTTATGAATAATAACACGTTAATACCGTTAAAAGCATAAAACGTTAATGACTTAAAACCGTAACGGCACAAACAAACATTTTTGCAGCACAAATGACTCGGACAAGTTTGGGGAGATTTGTTTACATAGTTATGGTGCAGTTATGTTAAATAACACGTTAATAACATAAAACCATAAAAGGTCTAAAAACTATAATAATTAGACAGAAAATGTTTTATAGCACAAACGAAGCACAAACAATTGGTCCTAGTTTCGGGAGGTTTTGACAAGGTGTTGGGGTGGGGGGAGGGCGCTGGTTATTAAAATTACATGTTTTGGGGAGATTTTTCCATAGCTGGGTGTAGTTATGATAAATAACACGTTCATAACATAAAACCATAAAACGTTAATAAATTAAAAACTATAATAGTTACACAAAAAACATTTTGCAGCACAAACAAAATATGGACAAGTTGGGGGGTTTATATAATTACTAAATATTAATTACATTAATACTAATTATTATTATTATAATGGTAATGATAACAATGATTAAAACATACTGATATTATGTTCCAGGCAGAGCGATGAAATAAGTCATGATGAAAAATAAAAAATAATAATACTAATTAAACTGTTATAAATGTATTGTGTGTCGTGGCTTGTGCAGCCATTTGAGACATTTGTGATTAAGGGCTATATAAGTGAAATTCGATTGATTGATTGATTGATATTTCCTGTTTCATTTTATGAACAAAGTGCTTGGTCTTACTGTGTTTGTTTGACCACTTATGTCAAACATTCCTGCCAAATATGGACATGTTTACATGAGAACCCATCCTAGTATCAACGTTTTGATATTCTAGTCATGATCGTTTGCCAAATCACTAATATTAGTTAGTTGCTTTTTTTTTTTTACAAGATAGCTAGCTCCAGGGAGATGACCAGATGTTGGATGGATGGCTGAAGCAGCAAAGGCTTTGACCAATGATGTGGTTTCTCCTGAGAACCAACCTTTGATATGTTACCATGTGCTGGTATTTTCTTTTCCTGCACAATTTTTTTTTACAGTCCTAATATTGTTCAGTGACTGTAAATTATGCAAGGTTTTGTTTCGTTTAGACACATTTCATTCAGACCTTTTATGCGCGTTCCCACCAGAGGTTGCTTATCCTGCTGTGCACAAAAGTCCACTACACACATTTTTCTGTACTATTCCTACAAACTTCATCTGCGATTGTGTCTGATCGGAGTCCTCTCTCCCGCCGTCAGGCCCACTCACCGTATCAATCCCCAGGTCACATTTCCCTGTTAAGCCATCATCATTATCCTTGAGCAGCAAAGTGTAAATCCCTGGTCACCTTTCAGTAATACAAAGTAGATGAGATGAAGAGTTATTGGATTCAAAGTGTTTGTGAGGAGAATGATTATTTCTTGATTTCGGGAGCCGTCCCCGTCCATGCAGAAAAATCACGAGCATGGTTTTCTTTGCACAGCACGACCAAACTTTACCTGACGTCTTTCCTGCGTGACGGTCGGAATGGGCACCAAAACCTGGTTCCGTAATCGCACCAGTGTTAATGTAAACAGGAGCCAGAAGCTAAGAACTTAGCGCTGATATTATGCACCACGACAGTTACTATTAGCAAGGTTGCATTCATGAAAGCCCGGAATTATAAGTATCAACATTACAACATAAATTAAGGCCTATTTTTTTTGCACGTTCCCTGTATTGCCACAGTAATTATGACAATATGGCGTGTATTTTAATCCCTACTTAGTTAATTGGTACAATTGAATAATTTTAATTACCAGTCTGTTCCACTTGTATGTCACACAATCCCATAAAAATTGAAAAAAGTTTTTTTTTTCAACGTTTTTATTATTTTTATGTTTAAAATTCCGGTCCGAGCACAATTTTTAAAGTACCCATTTGACACTAGTATTGGTTAAAACGCTCCTGGATACGTTCGCACTGTACAAAAACACAAAGGGATACGAAAAACGAGACAAACTTTTGGCAAACATTTTGGTGGAAAGCCAAATCATGAGAAAAGTGCGGCTTACGAAAACTTTAGTGCCACTGTATAGCCTCCTGAGAACCAACTTTTTGGTCTGTTTCTTTTGTCAGTTACACATTTTTGGGAAAAAAAATAAATAAATACCAAAACAAAATACAAATGTCCACTGCAGGGGACGCTGGTTCTCAGAAGTATGTAGTTTATCCAGATGCGTCTAACAGTTTGTACACTTCATAGTTAGCCTACACTTTAAGTACCAGTAGAGTGGAAAAAACAATATGCCTTTATATTGAATCTTTTATCAAATATATCTGATTTATGACACCAAAAGACTTACAAAAGTTTGCGAATAAATAGATATGATTAAAACAGTATAGATTCCCGAGACATTTTGAGAGAGAATGAGGAAGCCAGTCACGTGATCCGTGACGTAGCATTAGAAACCACAGATCTCTTCCCCATCAACAACAATGCTAATCAAGCAGACTTTGTGAAAGCCATCAAAGATTACTTTGAGAAAATGTATGATCCAGAATCTTAAATTTTTGAGCCCGAATACAAAGAGGATGAGCAATACGTTTTAGAAGCCGAGTGTTAAACGGATGCAGCTTTATTGGGGCGGTATAGCTCAGTTGGTAGAGTGGCCGTGCCAGCAACTTGAGAGTTCCAGGTTCGATCCCCACTTCCGCCATCCTAATTACTGCCGTTGTGTCCTTGGGCAAGACACTTTACCCACCTACTCCCAGTGCCACCCACGCTGGTTTAAATGTAACTTAGCTATTGGGTTTCACTATGTAAAGCGCTTTGAGTCAAAAAAGCGCTATATATATATAATTCACTTCACACTTCACTATTGAAACACTATATAGAATCAACAGCATTGCTAGGTGCTAAACATACAAACTAACCATTATAAAACAAAGACTTATGGTAATATTTCCATTCTCGCTGGGATGTCGACCGACGGGAAGCTCACATAATTACGTTTAGATGAAGATTAAATCACAATCCTCACAAAGGGTTAAACAATAGTTCCTGCAAATAGCCTATTTTTAAAAAGTTAAAGTTAAAGTACCACTGATAGTCACACATACGCTAGGTGTGGTGAAATGACCCTCTGCATTTGACCCATCCCATTGTTCCACCCCCTGGGAGGTGAGGGGAGCAGTGAGCAGCAGCGGTGGCCGCGCTCGGGAATCATTTTGGTGATTTAACCCCCAATTCCAACCCATGATGCTGAGTGCCAAGCAGGGAGGTAATGGGTTCCATTTTTTATAATCTTTGGTATGACTCGGCCGGGGTTTGAACTCACAACCTACCGATCTCAGGGCGGACACTCTTAACTACAAATCTAAATAAGGATTTATTTATTTATTTGTTGATTTTTTGATTGTTTGAATTGTTGTTTTTAAACAAAATAATTGCTTGATCAGAGAATTGGTCTAATTACAAACTGCGAACCAGGAGAAAGGTCTGGACTACAGGCAGGTGCTCAGTTTTTTTGTCTTTTTCACCATCTCGCGGGGATGTCAAAGTCGACCAGCCTCTCGGTCCATGGTCACATCTGTCTCCTACCAGGTGAGAGTGTCATGTCTTTTGATCATGTTTTGTTTGGCTATGTTCTGTTTGGTTTTTGGACTCTTTTAGTTTCTGTTTACGCTCCATTGTTTTTGTCACCATAGCAACCCATTCACATAATTCATTTGGACTCACGCACCTGTTGCCAATCATGTCACTATTATTTAAGCCTGTCATTTTCTGTTGGTCGGCCTGGCGACATTACCCTTACTACCTCTGTTACCCATGTTACCTGATGATACCTCTGATATCCATGCCATAGTTCCATGCTTTCCAAGTAAGTTTTTGTTTATCTCATGTAACAGTTAGCAAGTTTTTGTTTCATGCCCATAGTCTGCCTAAGTTCTAGTTTTTGTTTTCTTAGTCAAGTTTTTGCCTCCGCCTTGTGCGCACCTTTTGTTTGTTCCTTTTTTGAGTAAATAATTAAACATGTATTTACCTTCACGCGTTGTCCAGTCAAGTCGTTTTGCACCCAGGGAAAGCAATCCTCGCAGTAATTTGCGAAATAGTCCACGTTTTGACAGAGAGGTGCATGAATTACAGTCGAGAATTTACTTCTAGCAAGTTTGAGACGAAGCAGAAGCAGCTGCCGGCTCAGTGTGTCAACAGTAGCAACGTAAGCTAGCATTAGCTTAATGCTATCAATGCGCCGCTAACATAGTCCATCTGCATTGCCACTTATAATAACAATATCACTCATATTTAGCTAATTTTGACATGCAAATGGAGTATTGTTGGCGATTTCTGTATATTTTTAGAGGGTTTAATGGGCGTAACACAGGACCCTCAATCTGTTGACTCAATTGTTAGCTATTTATTTACGATTTCGAATGCATACAAAAAAGCATGTGTTCTTGTCTTACATAATTATTGTGAATGATAAACAACACATATGTTTCCAATGTTTGTGTAATTCCAGTGTGACTGATCTGATACTATGGTCAGAGTGCAGAAACGTTACACCAGTGACGTACAGAATCTACGGAAATTTTCGAAGATATTCGGAGCGGAATATTCAAGATAGCCAACTGAATTTGTAGTATTTTGTGATGTTTAGACGTTTTTTTCCACATACTTTGCGGATTGTAAATACAATTGGATATGTTACGGCTCAAGCACCTACCGCCACACATTCAGCTGTGCGCTCCTCTGAGTGCACCGCTGGACACATCTCTCATGCTGCGGCTGCAATCAATCTGTGAGCAACACACCTGACGCTTCTTAAGCCAGCCTGTCCTGCGTTCCAGTGCCAGAACGTAGCTACTTGTACCAGTACAGTAAGCCTTACACGTCTCTAGCTTTCCTCCCCTATGTGCTTCCTCACTCTCTGTGTTTCCCCTCCTCTGTGCTCATCGTGTCTTGTCTTTTGTCGTCATCCTGCAGCTCCGCATCATTACCTGGTTTCGAGCTGTGTGTCTCGTCTCCCCGGATTCCCTCTGGACTTCCTGCTGCCTCCGCGAATCTCAATCTCTCACCTGCCCCTGGACTACGACGCCTCGCTCCAGCCCCTGACCACTTGCCTGTCCCCAGACCTCCGAGCCTGCCTTGCTCTTTCTGGACTTCCGCATCTTTCTCAACATGCACCTTCAACACCTTCCGGTAACACTCAAGATATAATCGCTTCACATAGTCACACCACAAGTATTTGGATTAATTACACACGTCATTCTATTGGATTAATACATACGCTGCAAGCTAAGCGACGTCCCTGTCTCCGTGCCGTCTCCTTATCCACTGTAGCGTTAAAGGACATGGTTTAATGTATACAATGAAACCCAATTACGCATATAAAGTCAACTGGTACTTTAAAAAAGCCTTGTCAGGAATTAAAATGGCAGCAAACTTTCCTGTTAAGTGAACGCACACAAACACCTCAAAGCTGTTCTCTGCTCTGTGTAACGCCACCAATGTGAGGGTTTTGGCGAAAAAAAACAACATTCTCAGCAGTGAAAGTGTTTTTTTGTTGCTTGGCAAAAGCTGTTTTGTTTTTTTTCCTTTTGACACAGGCGCTCGAGCAAGGAGCAATTTGTGAATAGGACAAGATATTAGTCATCGAAACATTTCACAAAGGCACAGCAAGAGACAAACGCGGCAATTTGGGAAACAAAAGTGAAGACGCTCGCTTACAAAAATGCAGACTCATAATAGCACTTGATATGTCTTCATGATTCGTTATTATCGCGACAATGCGGCGCCTTACTTTCAGAAAAAGTAATTTTCTCCAGTATGTTTTGGATGAACTCAGTGCCTTTTTCTATTTGGAGATCAGAAAACCAAACAAATAAGAAACAGGGGGCCTAATATACTGCGTTCCAAATACCTCGCGCTAAACAGCGTGTGCAATCTATAAAACGGCGTGTACTATGAGTGTGCCTGTGCAATTGAAAGTTTGGGGGTATGTGTGCATATGTGGCCATGGTCCATGGTGTGTGTGCTAAGTCTGTGGGCCTGGAATCGCTCTGCATGCGGTGGCAAAGGAACAGAGTTTACCTTTACAGGTGTTGTTGACAGCGAATGAGTTTGTTTCGGTGCTCAAGGGGAATCTCGAAGTAACAACCTTGCCAAGTCGCAGCCAGGGAAAACAATCAAGACTAGAAACTTTGTGACTCTTGATTGTCTATTTCTGGTCCTTAAATTCATCCTGCAGGGCAGAGGGTCTGATGCTATCCAAAATCACAAAAGTGAGTGTCCACAGTTCTGCCCGCATCCTCCAATCGTTTGTGGCAACTTTGGGGTACCTTGAATGGCTGCCAGCATTTTCCAATTTGTCGATACTGTACAGCAGGGGTGCCCATTACGTCGATCCTCAGGGCTGTGTACTCTCCCCCTGGCTCTTCTCCCTGTATACAAACTGCTGCACCTCCAGTCACCAGTCCGTAAAACTGCTCAAGTTTGCAGATGACACTACCCTCATCGGGTTCATCTCGGATGGCAATGAGACCGCCTACAGGAGAGAGGTGGACCGGCTGGCGTCCTGGTGCAGCCTCAACAACCTGGAGCTGAATGCCCAGAAAACAGTGGAGATGATCATGGACTTCAGGAAAGTTATAGCCCCACCATCCCCCCTCACCCTGATTGACTCTCCCACCCCCGTCTCCATTGTGGACTACTTCCGTTTTCTTGGGCACCGCCATCACCCAAGACCTCAAGTGGGAGCCGACCATCAGCTCCCTCATCAAGAAGGCCCAGCAGAGGATGTACTTCCTGCGGCAGATGAGGAAACTTAAGGTGCCGACCGAGATGCTGGTGCAGTTTTACTCAGCCATCATTGAGTCCATCCTCACCTCCTCCATCACCGTGTGGTTCCCCGGCGCCACAGTCCAGGATAAGCATCGACTGCAGCGCATCGTACGTGCTGCTGAGAAGGTGATTGGCTGCAAGCTCTCATCCCTCCAGGACTTGTTCTCCTCCAGGACCAGGAGGTGTGTGGGTCGGATCACAGCTGACTCTTCTCACCCTGGACACAAACTTTTCTCCCCTCTCCCCTCAGGCAGGAGACTACGGTTCATCCAGACCCACACCTCCCGCCACCTGAACAGTTTTTTCCCCTCGGCCATCAGGCACATGAACAATAACTCCAAACAGTAGCTCCTTTGAATTTCTTCGAAGTCTATAACAAGATCTGATAGCTCAGTTACAGCTCTTGTTATTACCAAATCTGTGTTATATGTGTTTTATGCAGTGTTGGAGGTTTGATCCGCGGTTTGATATATGAAACAAAAAAAAAAAGTTGTTGGCACGTTCAGTCCACACACAGCGTGGTCATGGCGAGCGCAATAACGGAGGAGCTTGAACGCCCAGCGCCATTGAATCGGTGTGTTTATAAGTGCAGATTCGGTTGTGCAAAACGAGGGTTTTAAACACATGCTGAACGTGCTTGAACCACGTTACGACATCCCGTCGCGCACCCACTTCAGCAATAAGATTGTGCCAGATCTTTATGAGCAGGAGAAGAAAAAAGTTGTGGATGAACTACCCCGAGCATCATCTGTTGCGCTCATGACAGACGGCTGGACGTCCAGCGGAACTATAAGCGCTCACTTCATCACAGCAGACTGGGAGATGAGAAGACACGCCCCCTCTACGAGAGTCACCTTGCGCAGGTACTGACACAAGCAGTGGAGGAATGGAAGATAAAAATATCCCAGTCACACGTGATAATGCCAAAAATCAAATAATTACAGAGAATGAGGCAGGACTGGGACCACAGATAGGTGCTTTGCACATGTAGTGAATTTGGCATCACAGAAGGGAATCTCAGTCAATAGGATGGAGCGCCTCTTTGGGAGGATCAGGAAGGTTTCTTACTTCCACCCAAGCACAACAGCTGCTCATGTGCTTAAGACAAAGCAAGAAATGCTAAAGCTGCCTGCTCATACATGATGTCCCAACGAGGTGGAACTCCACTTATGATATGTTGGAGCAGCAGGCAGCTATATACTCTGCAATGACCCACAACACCCTGAAGACAAATGTCACCCTGTCTGATGATGATGTGAGAGTGGCAGATGAGGTCCTCTAGGTGCTTAAACCCCTCAAAAGTGTTACATCTCTACTGAGCACTGAAACTTCACCATCTGTGTCAATGATCCTGCCACTGAAAACAAGGATTCTACAATCCATGGCTCCAAGTGTGGAAGACAGCAGCATCACTCCAGATGTCAGCCTTTATTTCACTACCTATGTTTCAAGGAAGATGATGTTTCTTCTTATGTTGCACTTAAACTTGTTTTTTATTAATGGTCATTGGTCCAAGTTTAAAGAAAGGAGGAATGCCTTTTTATGTTGCACTGTTTTTCATTAATTATGTTAAAAGGAAAATAAAAATGCATGTCAAGTTGATCAACAGATTGTGCAATAACAGTACTGAAATGAAGGCAAAAAGGGCATTAATGGGAGCTTTAAAAAAAAAAGAAGAAAAAAAGAAATAACTAAATAGTTACTTTTCACAGTAACGCATTACTTTTTGGTGTAAGTAACTGAGTTAGTAACTGAGTTACTTTTGAAATAAAGTAACTAGTAACTGTAACTAGTTACTGGTTTTCAGTAACTAACCCAACACTGGTTTTATGTTGCACGATTGCACCAAAAAAAATTCCTAGTTTGTGAACCCGTTCTCAAACAATGGCAATAAAACTATTCTGATTCTGATCGCGATCTACCGGTCGAGCGCGCAGGGTGTGTCAGTCGATCGCCAGCCAGGCATTGAAAAAATAGACTTAGAAATTAGCAATCATAAATCTTCCTTAGGACGTTACTTGATTGACATTCAAGGCACCCGAGGATCTTGTGAGATGACGCTGGCTGCAGCCAGCTCAGTGTGAAGGAAAAAAAGACCGTCAGGAAGGTGAGAAACAGTTTTTATTCCAACCGTACCATCAATAGTCTAAAGACTGACCGCACAGTTCCTGTCTTCACAATAAAAGGGCTGCTCAATGCTGCCTGCGCTAACAAAATAAGAGTCTCCGAAAGCTAGCGCAAACAAGCTCGCAAGCCACGGAGTTTTCCGTCAATGTATTTCTTGTAAAATGTATAAAAACGAGTATGGAAGCTGGACAAACAAGATGCCAAAACCAACCACTTCAATGTGGTATTGGACAGAAAGGAGGACTTTTTTTTCTCCTAAACCAGGGGTCGGGTACCATGAAAGCCAGATATTTTAAAATGTATTTCCGTGAGACCCATATAATATTTTTTAACACTGAATACAACTAAATGCGTGCATTTTTAAGTAAGACCAACATTTTTAGAGTATAATAAGTGTATTCTTCTTTTTAATAACATTGTTATTCTGAAGCTAACCAATAATGAATAAAATAGTTCTTACCATTAATGCGACTTCTTGAACAGGTGCGGTAGAAACGGATGGATGGATTAAAATGCATGAGAATGTTTTATATTTTGAACGTTATTTTTATCACTGTCATTACCAGCGGAATGTATTCATTACTTATCGCTGTGTTTTTCAACCACTGATACAGTCTGGTGTGCCTTGGGAGATTATGTAATTTCACCTAATTGGGTTAAAAATATTTTTTTGCAAACCAGTAATTATAATCTGCAAATGTGCCTTTGTTGAGTGTCTGTGCTGTCTAGAGCTCGGCAGAGTAACCGCGTAATACTCTTCCATATCAGTAGGTGGCAGCAGGTAGCTAATTGCTTTGTAGATGTCGGGAACATGGTTTGTCGTGATCACAATATGCGGGAGGCAGCGTGTAGGTAAAAAGGTATCGAACACTTAAACCAAAAATAAACAAAAGGCGAGTGCCGCTAAGTGCCGCTAAGAAAAGGCATTGAAGCACAACAAAACTAAAACTGAACTGGCTGCAAAATTATCAAAAACAGAATGCTGGACGACAGCAAAGACTTACAGCGTGCGGAGCACACGGCGTCCACAAAGTACATCCGTACATGGCACGACAATCAACAATGTCCCCACAAAGAGGGATAGCGTCCGCACAACTTAAATAGTCTTGATTGCTAAAACAAAGCAGGTGCGGGGAATAGCATTCAAGGAAGACATGAAACTGCTATAGGAAAATAACAACAAAAGAGGAAAAGCCACCAAAATAGGAGCGAAAACACCAATGTCACCGTGATGTGACAGGTCGTGACTGTACACCTACTTTGAGACAAGAGCTATAGTGATGCATGCTTGGTTATGGTTTGAATTCATATCCAACACTTGCGAGAACGACTTTTTATTGTCAGTATCGGCTACTGAGTTTCATTTTTTAATTTTTTCTGCTGCCTCAGAATTTTTTCAATGAAAAAAATGTGCCTTGGCTCAGAAAAGGTATAAAATCGCTGACTTATCGTGTTAAGCAATGTCAGCTAAGATTTATCTGAGAGCCAGATGCGGTTATCAAAAGAGCCACATCTGGCTCTAGAGCCGTAGGTTCCCTACCCCTGTCCTAAACAATGTAAAATCGAAATTGTGTAAGTTGTCAGCACGACTGTGAATCTTGTCTGATTACAATCCATGCAAGACATCAGAATCAGGTAATACACCAACTTATATTCTTGTCTTCATGAAAGATGGGAATCTATATTTTAAACATGCATGTGTTTTGTACACCTTTAACATGTGAACAAAAACGGCAAAAAAATAAAAAATATATATATTCATGTATATATATTTATATGAGGCAGACCACCTCGACTAGGTCATTTAAAAAGTAGCTCGCCTGCTGAAAAAGTGTGGGCACCCCTGCTGTACAGTGTGTGATGATCCGTTGCCCGGTTTAAGACTCCTTTAGTTCTGTTTCAGCACCCCTAGGTTTGTGTTTCTTGGTTGTCATGGGTGCTGATTATTTTCACCTGCCTCTGATTAGTGTTCGGGACGCTCACCTGCTCCCGGGCACTAATCAGAGAGCTATTCATTCCTGCCTTTCACCACACTCGGTCTAGCTGTCTTGTTTGCTTCGTGCAACATTACTTTTGTCACCCATGCTTTTGATTCCTGTGCTAAGTTTCGCCTTAGCTCCCCGTGCTATCGGCATGCTGTATTTTTCTATTTGGAACGATTTATGGAGAATGAATCTATGTCTTACCTGCACCTTGCCTCCGGAGTTCCTGCTGCATCTTGGAAGAACGACCCGCGCATCACCATGTCAATTTTGTTGAGAAGTGAGTTGATCAATTCCATTGTTTAGATTTGGGGAGCAGTGCAAAAAGAGGCAACCGGAAAGTTAAGACAAGACGAAACAAAGAAGCAGGCAGGGCAGACACGGAGAGGGAGCGCGGCCGTCTTTGCCAAGAGCCAAGAAAGAAACTTGTGTTTTAACGATGTAAACATGTTTTAATAAGCTTAACTTCAGCATAGTAATTTAAAAACAAGTGGATTGTTCATTGTGTTGATCAAGGTAATATTATTTATATGATGCTGGGACACCCATGATTTTAGCCTTTCAAAGCTTCTCTTGGACCATCATTTTTAGACCCTGGTATTTGTGAAAATCTGGTAACGGCCCTGAGTGCATCTGCATTAAAATCATTTATTTTGTATTTTTATTTTTTACCATCGAAGGGGCGCTAATTGGAGAAAGAGGCTGCACTTACTCCACTCGAGACGCAAACAATTGGATACTTAAAGCAGTTTCTTTATAATAATATACAAAACCCAAAACCAGTGAAGTTGGAGCGTTGTGTAATTTGTAAATACAAACAGAATACAATGATGTGCAAATCCTGTTCAACTTATATTCATATGAATAAACTGCAAAGACAAGATATTTAATGTTTGAACTGAGAAACTTGTTTTTTTTTTGCAAATAATCATTAACTTACAATTTAATGGCAGCAAAACATTGCAAAAGAGCATTTGTACCACTGTGTTACATGGCCTTTCCTTTTAACAACACTCAGTAAACGTTTGGGAACTGAGGAGGCCAATTTTTGAAGCTTTTCAGGTGGAATTATTTCCCATTCTTGCTTGATGTACAGCTTAAGTTGTTCAACAGTCCGGGGGTCTCGGTCGTGATATTTTAGGCTTCATAATGTGCCACACATTTTCAATGGGAGACAGGACTGGACTACAGGCAGGCCAGTCTAGTACCCGCACTATTTTACTATGAAGCCGCGCTGTTGTAACACGTAGCTTGGCATTGTCTTGCTGAAATAAGCAGGGGCGTCCATGATAACGTTGCTTGGATGGCAACATATGTTGCTCCAAAACCTGTATTTACCTTTCAGCATTAATGGTGCCTTCATAGATGTGTAAGTTACCCATGCCTTGGGCACTAATACACCCTCGTACCATCAGTTTATTTAACTGAATATAGGTTGAAAAGGATTTGCAAATCATTGTATTCTGTTTTTAATTACGATTTACACAGTGTGCCAACTTCACTGGTTTTGGCATTAAAAATCATTAAAGAATACCAAAACGCATAAATTTGGTACCGGTGCCAAAATGTATTTCAAAACTTTTCGGTACTTTCGATACTTTTGTAAATAAAGGGCACCACAAAAAATGGCATTATTGGCTTTACTTTAACAACAAATCTTACAGTATATTAAAAACATATGTTTCTTATTGCAAGTTTGTCCTTAAATATAATAGTGAACATACAAGACAACTTGTCTTTTAGTAGTAAGTAAACAAACAAAGGCTCCTAATTAGTCTGCTGATGTATGCAGTAACATATTGTGTCATTTCTATTATTTTGTCAAAATTATTAAGAATAAGTGGTAGAAAAACGTGTTCATTTACAGGATCATACAGAGGTCATATTCAAAGTCTTCATGTGTTCCCGGGACATATTTCTTGAGTATATAAACATAATAAAAATAAAACGAAAAAAGATTTTTTGTTGCTAAAAAATATCGATGTAATCATAGTAGTATCGACTAGATATGCTCTTGTACTTGGTATCATTACAGTGGATATTAGGTATAGATCCACCAATGGCGTTTGTTTACATTGTGGTACCGGTGAGCTACGGTGTGTAGTGAAACATGCTTAGCTATTCCTCGTCCTGCAGGGATGATACTTGTAAGAAACGTACTTTATTTGTTGCCATGGAGACAATGATTAATGATTTAGAAGTAGCTAAAACACTGCAGGTTCTAGCTAGCCATGTCTTAAAGCACTTCTTCCTGAAGGCGTTTCAGTGTTATAAATTCACCTTATATCTTTAGTTTTTAGACCAAAATACATCTGTTGTCCCTTTTCTGTCTTCACACATTGTCTAATTGTAAGTACTCCGTGATTGTGCGCTGCCGAACATGCTCCGTGAGGACGGTGGAGGGGTGGTGGACCGGTAGTATCGAATATGATTCATTTGTATCACGGTGCTATACCAATACCGGTATACCGTACAACCCTACATTGAACTTGTGAAGGGTGGAAATGACGGTGCAGAGCGGTGATGTCATCAGAATTTAAAACTTTTTAAAAGGTGGCACACATTTGGACCTTTTCTCAGTTGTGGCTACTTTAATACAGAAAATAATGATTGTATTATTGTACATATGACATGTTTTGTGGTACTTATTTCGAGAACACTTACTTTCTTAAAGCTTGAAGTACACTTTATTTATGTTTTTTTTTGTCTCTTTTGCACCGACAAGAAAGCCAATAGCTGCTCGTGGCGCCACAGATTATTTCTGTCATTTTCGGAGAAAAAGTGTTGGACGTGGACTTTTTGTGCAGACAGCTGTGCACACACAGCGTGATGGTGTTTCTAAGGTTATTGGATTCGCCAGTGTGTACTTTGCGCCCGGACTTACCAGCCGACTCACGGCGGTACAAGGAGCGACCTTAGCAGGATGGTAAATGGAAGCTTTCAGTTTTATTAGCTGCCTGCGCTCGGCTCGCCATAAAAGCTTAGTGTGGCCAAAATACAGACACACTACAACATATGAGCATCTTTGTTTCTTCTTATTCATACAGCACTCCTATTTCAAATGTATTGAAAATGAGTGTATATGGACACACACCCACACACACACACATATATATAACTTATATTCAATTGAATACACTGCAGAAAAGATATTTAATGTTCCAACTGTTTTTTTGCAAATAATTCATGAACTTAGAATTTAATGGCAGCGACACATTGCAAAAAAGTTGGCACAGGGTCATTGTTACCACTGTGTTACATGGCTTTTCCTTTTAACAACACTCAGTAAACGTTTGGGAACTGAGGAGACCAATTTTTGAAGCTTTTCAAGTGGAATTATTTCCCATTCTTGCTTGATGTACAGCTTAAGTAGTTCAAAAGTCCGGGGGTCTCCGTTGTGGTATTTTATGCGTCATAATGCGCCACACATTTTCAATGGGAGACAGGTCTGGACTACAGGCACTCTTTTACTATGAAGCCACACTGTTGTTACACGTGGCTTGGCATTGTCTTGCTGAAATAAGCAGGGGCGTCCATGAAAAGACGTTGCTTGGATGGCCTTTTAGCATTAATGGGGCATTCACAGTTTTGTAAGTTACCCATGCCATGGGCACTAATACACCCCCATACTATCACAGATGCAGACTTTTGAACTTTGCACTTATAACAGTGGTTCTTTTCCTTTTTTGGTCCGGAGGACACAACGTCCACAGTTTCCTAAAAACATTTGAAATGTGGACTCGTCAGATCACATAACGCTTTTCCAATTTGCATCAGTCTACCTTAGATGAAGTCGGCAGCGTTTCTGGGTGTTGTTGATGAATGGCTTTCGCTTTGCGAATCTGATCGTTGGGTTGACGATTAAATTCCGAATTGGTTCTCAATTCAACGCAAGTCTCGATTCAAACCATTTCTCACAATATTTATAGTGATAAAAAACATATACTTAAATAAAACCTTTATAAAACAAGTTGCAGGTTTCAAAAGCTACCAACGGCTGCTAACGTAAACACGAGAGGTGTCAAAAAAAAAAAAAAATTTCAGATTGATAGTGATACTTATTTGTAACAATTATTAATCGATTAAAAAAAAATTAAAAATCGATCACTCATATCTGCTGGACAGATTTACTTTAGAAAAGAGAAGTGTGTAATACTTTTGTTGTTGCCTTATTTGTATTTTACTTTATTAAACATTTGAGTAGCATTTTCTTCAACAAAAACAGTTTCCTTTTAAGTAATATAGAAATATATCAGAGCTGTTTATCTATTTTATGGAGGAATGTAGTTAATTATAGAACTGGCATCCAATGTTATTAAAAAAGTATAGATTTTATATCGAGAATCGATTCTGAATCAAATCATTACCCCCAAGAATCGAATCGAATTGTGTAGTACCCAAAGATTCACAACCCTAACAATAACTAAACGAAAGTAAAAACTACTCATTTAAATCATTTGGTTTTGGCCCTCAAGCTCCTCCGGGGTCCACACTTACATATAGTATTTAAGTGCCTTAAAAACATATTTTCCCCAAAAAATTATATTAAAATAAATTTATACTTTTTAAGAATATTTGATTCTTAAAAAGTTATTTTTCT
Source organism: Nerophis lumbriciformis (assembly GCF_033978685.3). NCBI lineage: Eukaryota > Metazoa > Chordata > Actinopteri > Syngnathiformes > Syngnathidae > Nerophis > Nerophis lumbriciformis. The sequence goes on along the minus strand of NC_084579.2, from coordinate 16,408,368 downwards.
TTCATTCACTTTTGAAAATTATGAAGAGTTTCAGAATCGGATTGAATACGCATCGCAATTCAGATGTGAATTGATTTTTTTCAGCACTCTTACTACGCAGTGTTAGGTAGTAAGTTGTCCTTTATCAATAAAAAGTTGGAAAATCATGCACTGTGAGTAGGGGTGAGCGATACCGCAGATTTTAATAACAATCCGATACCAAGTGAACACATATATAAACATAAATATAAAACGATACAAATACAGTATGTGAAAATAAATAAACTAATACGAGACAAAATAGATGGGAAGTCAACAAATGCTTATTTTTGAAAATGTAATTTTGTTTAGAGATTTTATGCAACCTGTTGCTGTGTTTCCTAATTTGAGTGTACAAACCCCGTTTCCATTTGAGTTGGGAAATTGTCTTGGATGTAAATATAAACGGAATACAATGATTTGCAAATACTTTTCAACCAATATTCAATTGAATGCACTACAAAGACAAGATATTTGATGTTCAAACTCATAAACTTATTTTTTTTTGCAAATAATAATAAACATAGAATTCCATGGCTGCAACACGTGCCAAAGTAGTTAGGAAAGGGCATGTTCACCACTGTGTTACATGGCCATTCCTTTTAACAACACTGAATAAACGTTTGGGAACTGAGGAGACACATTTTTTAAGCTTCTCAGGTGGAATTCTTTCCCATTCTTGCTTGATGTACAGCTTAAGTTTTTCAACAGTCCGGGGGTCTCCGTTGTGGTATTTTAGGCTTCATAATGCACCACACATTTTCAATGGGAGACAGGTCTGGACTACAGGCAGGCCAGTCTAGTACCCGCACTCTTTTATTATGAAGCCACGTTGATGTAACACGTGGCTTGGCATTGTCTTGCTGAAAAAAGCAGGGGAGTCCATGGTAACGTTGCTTGGATGGCAACATATGTTGCTCCAAAACCTGTATGTACCTTTCAGCATTTATGGCACCTTCACAGATGTGTAAGTTACCCATGTCTTGGGCACTAATACACCCCCATACCATCACAGATGCTGGCTTTTCAACTTTGCGCCTATAACAATCCGGATGGTTCTTTTCCTCTTTGGTCCGGAGGACAGGACGTCCACAGTTTCCAAAAAGAATTTGAAATGTGGACTCGTCAGACCACAGAACACTTTTCCACTTTGTATCAGTCCATCTTAGATGAGCGCAGGCCCAGCGATGCCGACGGCGTTTCTGGGTGTTGTTGATAAACGGTTTTCGCCTTGCATAGGAGAGTTTTAACTTGTACTTACAGATGTAGCGACCAATTGTAGTTACTGACAGTGGGTTTCTGAAGTGTTCCTGAGCCCATGTGGTGATATCCTTTACACACTGATGTCGCTTGTTGATGCAGTACAGCCTGAGGGATCGAAGGTCACGGGCTTAGCTGCTTACATGCAGTGATTTCTCCAGATTCTCTGAACCCTTTGATGATATTACGGACCGTAGATGGTGAAATCCCTAAATTCCTTGCAATAGCTGGTTGAGAAAGGTTTTTCTTAAACTGTTCAACTATTTGCTCACGCATTTGTTGACAAAGTGGTGACCCTCGCCCCATCCTTGTTTGTGAATGACTGAGCATTTCATGGAATCTACTTTTATATCCAATCATGGCACCCACCTGTTCCCAATTTGCCTGTTCACCTGTGGGATGTTCCAAATAAGTGTTTGATGAGCATTCCTCAACTTTATCAGTATTTATTGCCACCTTTCCCAACTTATTTGTCACGTGTTGCTGGCATCAAATTCTGAAGTTAATGATTATTTGCAAAAAAAAAAAAATGTTTATCAGTTTGAACATCAAATATGTTGTCTTTGTCGTGCATTCAACTGAATATGGGATGAAAATGATTTGCAAATCATTGTATTCCGTTTATATTTACATCTAACACAATTTCCCAACTCATATGGAAATGGGGTTTGTACATAAATGAAGGTGTGTGTTGCTGAGCCCGACCTGGACGTAATCTGGACTGTACGTAAATGTTTATTTTGAAAATGTAATTTTGTTGATATATTTTATGCAATCTGTTGTTGTTTTCCCTAATTTGATTGTACATAAATGAAGATGTGTGTTGCTTAAGACCCCTTTAAACAGTCTAATTTCATTGACAACCTGGTCTGGTGATGATAATGTCCTTTATCTTAAAAAATAAATAAATAAAAACATAAATAAATAAAAAACATTTTCTTGAACAAAAAATAAATTTAAATAAAATAAAAACAGCTACATAAAAACTATTAATTAATGGAAATTAGTCAAATTAACTGTTAAAGGTTAGTACTATTTAAAGTACCAATGATTGTCACACACACACACTAGGTATGGCAAATTTATTCTCTGCATTTGACCCATCACCCTTGATCACCCCCTGGGAGATGAGGGAAGCAGTGAGCAGCAGCAGTGGTCACGCCCGGAAATAATTTTTGGTGATTTAACCCCCAATTCCAACCCTTAATGCTGAGTGTCAAGCAGGGAGGTAATGGGTCCCATTGTTATAGTCTTTGGTATGACTCGGCCGGGGTTTGAACTCACAACCTACCGATCTCAGGGCGGACACTCTAACCACCAGGCCACTGAGTAGGTTTAGTGGAAGTAGAAGCACACACAATCATGTGTGCTTCACGGACTGTATCCCTTGTAGACTGTATTGATAGGAGGAAACAAACATTTTGTGTGAATGATTGTGAATGAGTGAGATTGAGTGTAAATAGGGGAGGAAGGGTAAAAAAAATAAAATAAAATAAAACATTTTCATCACATTGCGCTACTATCGGTACTACACTTGCTAATGATACGATTGGTACTTGGATCGATCAATGCATATACTTCCAATGTAATTAGATATTAATGAAAAAAAAACAAGAAAAATCCTTATTGTTACTTAGTTCATTCATTCATCGGCGGTCACTCGAACGAGTATGACGATCCTCCAGGTAGGGGTGTATCCCTTCACGGAGAATGCCTGTGCGTGACTTCGTTTTATGTGGGGAGACTGGTGCACAGACAGTCACCACACGATCCTTGACAGAATCGAGTCAGGGTCCAGCGGCATGTAGTCCAAGACGACTGGCGACCCTTTTCTGCTGCAGCCTTCTTCTGCCATTGCAACCGTTGTGGTAGTACTTAAATCTACCGTCTTCCGCCTGCTCCGCCGTTGAGGTCTTCATCGTATCCCTGGCTATGGGGGCAGTCAGGTACTAGGCCTTTGCCAAGGGCCACCAGGGGTAACAGTAGTAAAGGGGTTAACCTCCTAGTGCCCCAAGACCCCATAGAGGAGCCTCCACTGCCGGATGCACTTTAACCTCATGCCCAGGACACTGTTACTTAGTAACTCTATTTGATACCTGCGTACCACCAGGGTGGTACACGTACTGTACCAGTCACGGCGACCCCTGATTTAATTGTTTGTCTTTTAGCCAGACTTCTCGTTGTGTGCTAACATTAGCACGAGTGCTAAATCTTCTGTACAGTTCAGACTCTTGAGCAGAGCTTTTAAGGACTCAAAGATTCCACGTTATGTTTAGCAAACGGCTTCTTTAGTAGTTCTCAGACGGTTGACAGGAAAAAGCAAATGTTCAGACTGGTTTGACATATTGTTAGTCCCCAGTGTGGCCGTTTGCCAGGTGGATTTCCACTGTCCCACTTTTAGCACCTGATGGATAGAATGAGGCAGTTTATTTACATATCGATGACCAACAACCTAACCCCGTCTCATGTTTTTAGTTATTTCTTTATTTTTAACAAAAGCAAGCGCTGCCTCCTCTCGACGGCCACGGGCCAGATTGATGGCTGCGACTCTAAAGTTTTATTTCCGGCGACGCTCCCCTGACGATATTCTGCGAGCTGCTTACGCTGGCGACTGTTGCCGTGTCTGGCTCTGTCAGGGGACGCATACTTAATAATGACACTACGTAAACACTTCGACGGCGGACTTGGGGGGGAGAAAAGGCGTAAAATGATGTGAAAACCGTTCCATCATGCATTCAAACGTCATAGCCTCAGGAAGAAACGGGACACAAAGAATTGTTAAGTGCCATATTTGTTATTGTTCGCCCATCCGTTTGTGAGGAAGTAGGCTACATCCTGGTTACCATTTTTCATTTTGGTGTGTGAGGGAGGTACTGTTTTCATCTCGACTTAAACATGAATAATAGTTTTAGTTGTTCTAAGTTAGCAAGTTGGTGTCATGATGATTTTAGACGAGCCTGTTACCGCGTACATTTTTGAATGTGTTTTTGTTTTCTGTCCATTGGTTAGCTAGCAGGCTACTTCCTGTTTTTAAGGCTGTACTTAGAAATTGACTTCGAAATTACTGTATGTATTTTTGTTTTCTGTCGATTTGTCAGCTAGCAGGCTACTTCCTTTTTATTAAGACGTCTGGGGATAGGGATGTAACATTTATGCATTTTTATTTTCTGTCCATTTGTTAGCTATGAAGCCCACTTCCTGGTTTTTAGAACATACGATGACTGGGACTCACCATTTATTTATTTCAGTTTTCTGTCCATTTGTCAGATTTGTTTTAGTTTTTGCGATGACTGAAGCTTATCATATATGTATTTTTGATTTCTGTTCATTTGTTAGCTAGCAGGCTACTTCCTGTTTTCTAGGACGTATGGTGACAGGGATGTATCTTTTATGTATTATTGTTAGATAGCAGGCTAACTTCTGGTTTTTGGCAGGTACGACAAAGACGATTTAGGTAGTCTTGTTTTCTGTTCATTTGTTAGCTAGCAGGCTACGACCTGGTTTTTAGCACATACTTCAAAGGAGATGTAGGTATTCTTGTTGTCTGTCCATTTGTTAGCTAGCTTGTCCTATTGTTTTAGTTGTACAATGACTGGGACATACCATTTATAGTATGTGTTTTTGTTTTCTGTCTATTTATTAGCTAGAAGGCTACTCCCTAGTTATCAAGACATCTGACGATGGGGATGTAACTCTTATGCATTTTTATTTTCTGTCCATTTGTTAGCTATGAGGCCCACATCCTGGTTTTTAGAACATAATAATGACTGGGACTCACGATTTATCTATTTCAGTTTTCTGTCCATTTGTCAGCTAACAGGATATATACTCTTGTTTTTAGTATATACGAGGACTGAAGCTTACGATATATGTATTTTTGTTTTCTGTTCATTTGTTCGCTAGCAGGCTACTTCCTGTTTTCTAGGACGTACGGTAACAGGGATGTATCGTTTATGTATTATCATTAGATAGCAGGCTACTTCCTGGTTTTTAGCACGTACAACGATGGGGATTTAGGTCATACTTGCCAACCCTCCCGAATTTTCCAGGAGACTCCCGAATTTCAGTGCCTCTCCCGAAAATCTCCCGGGACAACCATTCTTCCGAAAATCTCCCGATTTTCAGCCGGACAACTATGTTGGTGGCGTGCCTTAAAGGCACTGCCTTTAGCGTTGTCTCTCACCTTAAAAAAGGAGACTATTATATATGTGTCCGTTATCCATAGGTTTATCTATAACTCATAAAGTGGCCAGGCACAGAGCTATTTCTCAGCGTGTGTTTATTCCAGCCGACACGTTAATACTGTAGCGCCTGGCTACGGGGTGTTAGCCAATGACTTTGGCTGGGGGGCGGGACTTCCGGGAGAGATAGGGAAATTACGTTGTTAATAGGGAGTGGGTGTTCGAGTTTTGCCGGGAAAAAGGATATAAACACATTTGGAGCTGTTGTGTGGTTGAATTACATCTTGTGCAATAAAGACAAGACAAACAAAAAAGTCGTATGAGCCTACATTCCTGGGATTATTAAAATACACTGACACACAACATCCGCGATTCCCATCATTCTGTTCTCATTTGCGGATGTTTTCAACAAATCCGTGAAGGATATGTTCCCGGAATCAGAAATCGCTCGCCAGTACTCAAATGGCAGAACAAAAGCTACTCAAATAGTGAAAGGTGAGTGTTATTTAAAAAAAAAAGTAAGCAGCATGTACAGTACAGTTAGAAGAACTGTGTTTTCATTACTGTTTACTGTACTATATATATATATATATATATATATATATATATATATAAAGAAATACTTTAATTTCAGTTAATTCTAGCTATAAATATACTCTTCCCCCTTAACCCCTCCCCCCACATGTCTGGCGATAGGGATGTAACATTTATGCATTTTTATTTTCTGTTCATTTGTTAGCTATGAGGCCCACTTCCTTGTTTTTTAGAACATAATATGACTGGGACCATTTATTTATTTCAGTTTTCTGTCCATTTGTCATCGAGCAGGATATACACTCTTGTTTTTAGCATCTAAGAGGACTGAAGCTTACGTAATACGTATTTTTTTTTTTCTGTTCATTTGTTAGCTAGCAGGCTACTTCCTGTTCTCTAGGACGTACCGTGACAGGGACGTATTATTTATGTATTAGTGTTAGATAACAGGCTACTTTCTGGTTTTTAGTACATATGACAAAGGGGATTTAGGTATTTTTGCTGTCTGTCCATTTGTTAGCTAGCCTGTCCTAATTTTTGGGTCGTATAACGACGGAGACAACCATTTATGTATTTTTGTTTTCTGCCCATTTATTAGCCAAGCAGGTTACTTCCTGTTTTTTAGTACGTACAATGAAGGGGATTTAGGTATTATTGTTGTCTGTCCATTGTCCATTTGTTACTTAGCTTGTCCTAATTTTTGGGTCGTACAACGACGGGGACAAATCATTTATGTATTTTTGTTTTCTGCCTATTTATTAGCTAGCAGGCTACTTCCTGGTTTTTAATACATAGGACAAAGGGGATTTAGGTATTCTTGTTGTCTGTCCATTTGTTAGCTAGCCTGTTCTAATTATTGGATTGTACAACGACTGGGACATACCATTTATGTATTTTCGTTTTCTGCCCATTCATTAGCTAGCAGGCTACTTCCTGTTTTCTAGGACGTACAGTGACAGGGACGTATCATTTATGTATTATTGTTAGATAGCAGGCTACTTCCTGTTTTCTAGGACGTACAGTGACAGGGACATATAATTTATGTATTATTGTTAAATAGCAGGCTAATTCGTACGTACAATGAAGGGGATTTAGGTATTGTTGTCTGTCCATTGTCCATTTGTTAGTTAGCTTGTCCTAATTTTTGGGTCGTACAACGACAGGGACAAACCATTTATGTATTTTTGTTTTCTGCCCATTTATTAGCGCAGGTAACTTCCTGGTTTTTAGTACGTACAATGAAAGGGATTTAGGTATTCTTGTTTTCTGTCCATTTGTTAGCTAGCTTGTCCTAATTTTTGGGTGGTACAACGAAAGGGACATACCATTTATGTATTTTTGTTTTCTGCCCATTTATTAGCGAGCAGGTTACTTTGTAGTTTTTAGGATATACAGAGACAGAACGTAAATGTATGTTTTTGTTTTTTTTCCCCATTTGTTAGCTCACAGGCGAAACTTGGAGGACTTAAAGGACGTATGAAACAAAAAGAGAAAATTATTGTGGTGTGTTTGTATGTTTTTTGTCTATCCATTAGTTAGCGTGCTACTTTCTAATTCACGGAAAATATGATACAAGACGCTATAGGCTAGTGTTTACATTCTGGAGAAAAATGGAGATAAAAGAAAACAACTGTCCTCTCATTTAAAGGACAGTAACAGGACACACGAGGATGAAGATGTCAAAGACAAAAACAAGTTATTTTACATATTGCAAGGGGTCACTGCGCTACTTTTAATAAGAACTTGTGTCTGTTTTAGCGACATGTTTCTCCTTGGGGGTTGAGGCTAGTTCTTTCTGTGCTAAATGCACAATTAACCTTGCGTGACCCAGGCACATTTTCGCAAGTTTAGGTGATTCCCGCTTGGTTAAGAATAATTAATTAATTCAACGGGAAGGCACGGCTCTGTTCAGGCGGCGCTAATCAATGAAGATTGTGCTTAAACGCAGCAGATGATAATGACGGCAGTTATTGTGCTCATAACAGTCGTTTTAATAAGTCGGCATTCGTCATATTTGTTGCAGTAACTTCCCAGCACACCCTGGAGTCGTCGCCAAGGCCAGGCTGGCTGCTGCTGCCCCCCCTCTTGGGAGAGCACACAGTTTTGCCATCTGCCGCCAAAATGGAGCAGGTTTAATGTGCGCCTCTCGCTGCTCGCACCAACAGCCAGGAAGCAAGACTGCGGCCAATCAATGAAATCATGAAATAGGACATTGCTGACTCGGCCGCCTGCACGCCGCATGAAACAGCAGATAGATGACAGCTTTTCAGAATCATTCTGTAAAGTCATATAAAGTTCAGCGGGTAAGTCTTCTCATGGGTAGGAACTTACTGAGAAAATAGTCGAAAAAAACGTTCAAGCCTTTTATAAAAATCAAGACTGTTAGGACCATACTTGCCAACCCTTGCCAACGACTCCCGAAATTCAGCGCCTCTCCCGGGACAAATTGTCTCCCGAAAATCTCCCGAAATTCAGGCGGACTCAGGTCCATGCGGACCTGAGTCCGCTAACCCACAATATAAACAGCGTACCTGCCCAATGACGTTATAACTGTATAATGATCGAGGGCGAGTTCTTGGTTTCTTATGTGGGTTTATTGTTAGGCAGTTTCATTAACGTCCTCCCAGCGCGGTAACAACACACAACAACAGCAGTCACGTTTTTGTCTACCGTAAAGCAGTTCGTCTGCCGTAAACAGCAATGTTGTGACACTCTTAAACAGGACAATACTGCCATCTAGTGCATTTGATGAAAGCACTTTTGTGCGTGCCACAAAGCAATGCATCATCAAAGAGGGTGTTCAGCATGGTTCGAAAAATAGTGACAAAAAATAGAACAAGGATGGACAATGCAGCCCTTAACTCAACAATGTGAGTGTTATGTGTATGTATATGTGTAAATAAAAGAACACTGAAATTCAAGTATTTCATATATATATATATATATATATATATATATATATATATATATATATATATATATATATATATATATATATATATATATATATGTATATGTATGTATGTGTGGGAAAAAAAATCACAAGACTACTTCATCTCTACAGGCCTGTTTCATGAGGGGTTCCCTCAATCATCAGGAGATTTAAAATCTCCTGATGATTGAGGGAACCCCTCATGAAACAGGCCTGTAGAGATGAAGTAGTCTTGTGATTTTTTTTCCCACACATACATATATTGCGCTCTACTACGGTATCGAGCACTATTTTTTAGACAACCTTATTAAGACATATATATATATATATATATATATATATAATAAAATAAATATATATTTATAGCTAGAATTCTCAAGGTTGGCAAGTATGGTTAGGACTAGGAATGTCCGATAATGGCTTTTTGCCGATATCCGATATTCCGATATTGTCCAACTCTTTAAATACCGATAGCGATATCAACCGATATATACAGTCGTGTAATTAACACATTATTATGCCTAATTTGGACAACCAGGTATTGTGAAGATAAGGTACTTTTTAAAAAAAATAAAAAAAATAAGATAAATAAATTAAAAACATTTTCTTGAATAAAAAAGAAAGTAAAACAATATAAAAACAGTTACATAGAAACTAGTAATTAATGAAAATTTGTAAAATTAACTGTTAAAGATTAGTACTATTAGTGGACCAGCACAATCATGTGTGCTTACGGACTGTATACCTGCAGACTGTATTGATATATATTGATATATAATGTAGGAACCAGAATATTAATAACAGAAAGAAACAACCCTTTTGTGTGAATGAGTTTAAATGGGGGATGGAGTTTTTTTGAGTTGGTGCACTAATTGTAAGTGTATCTTGTGTTTTTTATGCTGATTTAATAAAACAATAAAACAATTTAAAAAAAATAATAAAAAAAAAACGATACCGATAATAAAATAACCGATACCGATAATTTCCGATATAACATTTTAACGCATTTATCGGCCTGCCGATATTATTGGACATCCTTAGTTAGGACGTTGTTCTGCTGAGGATTCTTTCGTTCAAATGTTTTGACAAAAACAGCAAATTAATATATATATATTTTTTTTCTGACAACAAAAAGTGCCGTATATGGTTCGCAGTTTGTAATTAGACCAATTCTCTGATCAAGCAATTATTTTGTTCAAAAACAACAATTCAAACAATCAAAAAATCAACAAATAAATTAATAAATAAATCATTATTTAGATTTGTAGTTAGAGTGTCCGCCCTGAGATGGGTAGGTCGTGAGTTTAAACCCTGGCCGAGTCATACCAAAGACTATAAAAATGGTACCCATTACCTCCCTGCTTGGCACTCCGTATCGAGGGTTGGAATTGGGGGTTAAATCACCAAAACGGTTCCCGAGCGTGGCCACCGCTGCTGCTCACTGCTCCCCTCACCTCCCAGGGGGTGGAACAAGGGGGTGTGTCAAACGCAGAGAGAAATTTCACCGCACCTCGTGTGTGTGTGTGTGTGTGAGAGACTATAAGTGGTACTTTAACTTATACCAATCCAATCCAATCCACTTTATTTATATAGCACATTTAAACAACAACATGTTTCCAAAGTGCTGCAAAACAATATTAAACACAATTAAAAACAATATAAAATAAATACGATTAAACACGATTTTAAAGGGTAAAACCAATTAAAACAGTAAAAAGAAATCAAAATGTTAAAAACACAGAGGACAACAGAGGACCACACAACTCACGTAGTCCTGTGGTAAATTTTAAATGTGCTTTATAAATAAAGTTGATTTGATTTGATTTGTTAAAAGCCAGAGAATAAAAGTGGATCTTAAGACGAGACTTAAAACACTCCACTGTGGGAGCAGTTCGAACATGGAGGGGCAGAGTGTTCCAGGGCTTAGGGCCGACCATGGGTGTCCAAACTTTTTCCACTAAGGGCCGTACGCTGAAAAATCAAACGCAAGGGCCATTTTAAAATGTTTCATTTTTAAAACTAATACAACAATATAAATTGTTTTTTTTACCCTTCATGGCTTACATCAATGTTGGTCCCAAGTACCTGGAAGGGTCTCAGTCCTAAAAATGTTAAAAAAAAGTCATATATTATTATTATTATTTTTTTTTTCCATTTGCTCTTGATGCTCGATATCAACTTCTATTGTTGATTTTTTTTTTTCCTTCTTTTTTTCATGTTTACACCCTTTTGGGTCAAAAAACCTTGTTTGTATGGCAAACACACACACTATGAAACATTTCCCTCCAAAATATGTTCTTAATGGAGTATTTGATGTGAAGTAATTGGAGCCTATGCCAATAATTCATAACAACAACAACAACAACAATTAAATACGCCAAATATATATATATTTTTTTTACTTTTAACCCTTAAGTCGGTAGATCAATTTCAGATATATCTGTTGATTAAACGTTTTAACTGTTTTTTTTTTTGGTTTTATGCCCTTTTTGAGAAAAAAAACTGTTTTCCACACAAAATATGCAATATTTGGAATTGCTCGTGTAAAGTAATTGGAGCCTTCAATAAGTCAATAATTTATAAAAAAAAAAAAATATATGAAAAAACAATCTGCATGGCAGCTTTGTGTTGTTAGTGTCAACAATGGACATGTTTCTCATTACATTTCACCTATTTGCTCTTTTATTCCACTTTTTAATGTTTTTTTTATTATAGTATTTTTAGAATGTGCCACGGCCCGTTAAGAATTTAGCTGGCCCATTAGCCGCAATTTGGACACCCATGCCTTATACAGTCGTTCCTTGCCACATTGCGCTTAAAATATCCCAGATTTTTTGTGGATATTTTTATAAATTTTAAAGCATATTTTACGGTCCTAAATTAAGCCTCTTTAAGCATTAAAATGGCTAAATAGACTAAAAAACTGTTTTAATAACCACTAGAGGAGACTAAACCAAACAGAGTGCACTGTTTAGTATTAAGGCCACTGATTGGCTCAGCCTCAGCCAACATGACTATATTGGATTAATAATGTGTAAAGGTGACTACAGAGTGTTATTTCATGTCTGGAGGGTGATGATGAAATGATGAAAAACATATTCAGAAGATGATAAACACGTTTTTTTATGCTGTAGTTATGAAAATATTTGATTAATAATTAATGGTTCCTACTTCGCGGATATTCGTACTCACATTCTTGTCCGGAACCAATTTACAGGGATAAAACGAGGGATGACTGTACTGAAGGTTTTTTTTTTAGTTAATTTGCTTTGCAAAGTTGAAATCATCGACAATTTCGAACAATGTTAAGAAATGGTGAATTTGAAGGTACATATAATCATCAAACACATATTTAAAATATTTAAGAGTTTCACTTTTTGATCAGTATTCCATAGGGGTGTATTACATATAAGTACTAAAATATAAAAGTTGTCATGATCCCTCATGACAACAACGTTTTGCACTTGTTTGTTTAATTGGGTTCTATTTCCTGCCCAGCGCTCTTATTTTCTTAAGTTGGCATGTCAGTGCTGCAGTTTTACCTTCACTGGTTCTTCAGCTGTTCCTTGATTAGGCACTCAGTAGGAGGCACACCTGGCCCGGATTGCCAATGTGGAGGGTTTCTAATTCTGCAAACGTATTCCATAGTTCTGGACCTAAAATGATGTCCACAGATAAAACGTCCCCCAAAATACGAACAGTAATAATTTGAGTCATTTTCTGATGGCAGACTTTTAAGTTTCAGCCACATTTTACTACTTGATGTGGGCATTAACCTGCTTCTGTCTCCTCTCATAGAGGATGTTTTGTTATTTTCTCGCTGAATACCCTCAAGGGGAACAAGACCGCTGCAAAAAAAAAGACATTACGTGTCGTACACGTTTTTGACACTAGCCGTGGAAAGCGGCCAGGACTTTGCACACTTCCTCCTCGTCTTGTGGCTTCATGCGACACGCAAGTGAAGCTCTGCGACTCTGCATGCGTGTGCACTCCTGCAGCAAACTCCAGCATCGCGCCAGCGCTCACAAATGAGAAGAAAAGAAGGTAAGCAGCTAATGTTCTATTTTGCGTCCTCTTCCACTGATGGTTTTTCCCCGCCTGAATTCTACCTGCTTGAGAAAATGCTGAGAGAGCATGAGGAAACCCAGGCTATGGAGGCTATATATTGTATTTCATATATTGTTTTGCACATAATATTAACCATGTCAGTTTTTTTAAGTAGCCATGGCCCGAACAACATGCAATTAAGTGATCAAAATAATAGTTTTACATGCATTCATCCACACTGTCTATGTGGGATTTTATAAAATCTCCTGACGAGCAGGGAAACCTGTGAAACAGGCTTGTAAGGATGATATAGCCTCTTGTGTTTTTTTTCCTGACCTAGCGTGTATATAAGTTTGGGAACCCCTGGTCTATGCACTGCAAAAACTGAAATCTAAGTAAGATTAAATATCTCAAATAAGGGTGATATTTGCTTATTTTCTGTCTGAAAAGATACTTTTTCTCACTAAGCAGATTTTATGTTAGTGTTTTACTTGTTTTAAGTGTTTTGGTCCTAAATGATCTCAGTAAGATATTACAGCTTGTTGCTGAGATTTTATGACCTATATTGTGTAAAACATGCTTGAAACTAGAATATAAAATGTTGCAAAGCTGTCATCAACACTCACAAGTATAACAATATTTTTTTTAAATAATAATTTCTTATTTCAAGCATGAAATAAAAAATCATGACTTTGACAATTGTGACTCATACTTAAAACAGATGACAGCCAAATGGACTTTGCTGTTTTATTTTCAATGAAACAATAGAAAATATGTACTCATATAGTAGTACAGTTGGCACAGTACAGTAAACGGACAGTTAATATTTAAACATTTGACATTTCAAACAATTTTTAACAGAAATAGTTCATGCACATTCAGATAAATTCTTCAAAATTACAATACAAAAAAATAAAAATTGGCCGGGGGCCGGGCTGTGTGTAATATATATATATATATATATATATATATATATATATATATATATATATAAAAAGAAATACTTTGAAAAAAAAATATATATATATATATATATATTTTTTTTTTCATGTATATATTCATTTCACCTTATATTCATTGCACTTCTATATTTTTTATATTTTTATATATTTACACATTGTTTTTTTAGCATGCACACATTGCACTGTATGGAATGGCCTCAATCTCGTTACTCTGCGTAATATATATATATTCCTTGCGCACTAATTGACTGAAAGAGCACGCACTTGGCGCGATGATGTCATGTTATCGATGGGAAAATGCATTTTTAGACAACAAGCGGTTGCCTTGTTGCCTTTCCATTAAGAAAAATAAACTAGTTTTTAGTACAAGTTTGCTGGTTTCAAGAAATGTAATGCCGAGCGCATATCATTATGTCAAGATAATGGCATTTACTTAATTTAAGAATATTTTTCAACATTGAGAAAAAAGGTCTCACATTTGTTTTTTCTATCCAGAAAAGTGCACTTGTTATTAGTGAGAATGTACTTATTTTAAGGTATTTTGGGGTTCATTGAGGTTAGCTAATTTTACTTGTTTTGGAAAGTCTTGACAAGCCAAATGTTCTTGTACTATTGGCAGATAATTGTGCTTAGATCAAGTAAAATACCCCTATTTTTTTTGTTTTTTCCTTGTTTTTGAACACTGACTTTTTGCAGTGTGCAGTGAGGTCCATCGATGTCTACACACAAAGTTGTCTTCCTATTGCTCAAAAACTGAATATTGTGGGAAATTCAGTTTGTACACGGATAACTTGTTGGTGAAATAAAGACACCTCGATAGTATAGCAGTCCTTTAAGCCAGTGTTGTCAGACTGTTTGTTTTTTGATGACCTCGTTGGTCTACTGCTTCGTCTACACTGATGCAACTTTTGTTTTTATGCCATAACTATTATTTTACCTGCACGTCGCCTTCCGTCCCTGCAACCTGGGGTCACACCGTAACCTTAAGCACGCTTCACATTTTTACTAATTACGGTATCTTTTTTGTACAATTTACATTGAAACAAGATTATCTCTACAGTATAATGTAAAGGTGACATAACTCACACATCAGATTAATTAAATTAAGATAAAGTAGTTCAAGTAATCCAGCCTCATTGGCTAATGTCACCAAAGTACAGTCTGATCATTTGAGTCTTCCATGGATAAACGAACCTTTAGCCACGTTTACGTTACTTTTCATATCAACTATTGCTCCTATTTTGAATCCTTTGCCCTCCGCTTCCACTTTCTGCATTCAATCAGTCATGATGCGATTCCTCACTGGTGTAAGAGTGAAGCACCCCAGGGGGGCTTCCATCAAAGGGGGCTGCCAGGGAAACAAAGACGCTTGGCAGCCCTTTGCTCGCAGCAAATGCCCTTAAAAGGAGGACTTTGGCTGGCAATGCCACCTTTGATCAATCCACCATGACTTTATTTCCCACGGCAGCTGCATGGTCGGAATTGACTGACTGATGGCTTTTCTGTAATGTGGCAGTAAAAACAACTTTATAGTTTTAGGTTGGCCCAAATCAAAACACTTGCCTTGTTTCGTCTTTCGAGATGACTTTATTTTTTATTTATTTTTTATACACACTCTGGAATCCATTTGGATTCAGAGTATTCCTTTTAAACTTTTAACACCAAGCAATGCAATCCACTGAAATAACATGTTTTTACCCAACAATAAAATAAGTTACATTTTATAGGATGCAAGTAAAACTAGACTTATCACCAAAACATTTAGATGGACAAAATATTACCGGATATTTTTCATAAACTTTCAGTCACATGTTTTCACCGGAATGAAGCAAATGTATTAAGAATAAAATGTTTTTTTTTTTTTGTTTTTTTTTGGGATGGAGAACAAACCCAGAAATGTTCAATAAAAGACTAACCATATTTTATGTAATCATTTATTGTAAAGTTTAAAAAGCAATTGTGTTATAAATAACTATACAATACTAATGAAATATATTCACAACTTGGGTTGTACAGTATACTGTTATCAGCCAAAACTTATGTAAAGTATCAAACAGAAAAATAAGTGTTACTTACATTTTAACAGAAAAGTACACGAAACATGTTAAAACAGAAAAGAACCAGATATTAAAAGTAAATAAATAAATATATTCATAATACATTTTCTACCACTTTTCCTCATATTTTTAACAAAATTAGAATGGGAAATGACACAATATGTTACTGCATACATCTGCAGGCAAATTAGGAGCCTTTCTTTGCATATCTACTACTAAAAGTGAAGTTTTCTAGTATAATCACTATCTTATTTAATGCCAACATTGTTCTTTGATTGCAATAAGAAACAAATGTTTAATGTATCATAAGATTTTAAAATAAATAAAATAAGGCCAATAATGACTTTTTCTTGTGGTACCCTTTATTTAGAAAATAATCAAAATACATTTTGGTACCAGTACCAAAATATTGGTAGCGGGACAACCCTACTAATAATCCTATCACAAATATATATTACAATTTTTTAATACATAAATCATATACAAAAAAAATAAATTTTAAAGTAATTCTAAAAAATATGAGATGTCAATTTTTTACTTTCCCCTTTAAATAATAAAAAAAATAATGTTTTAAGAAAAACTTAAAACAAAATCAGTGTTGAATGACACAAAATACAAATATTTAAGAACATTTAAGTTACTGAAATGAAATATTATAAATACAAATATTTAATATAGAAAATAGATTCGATCTGAATTGATCTATATTTCCTTTTTAAATCCTATAATTTTGAAAATATATTTTGAAATGTTGCAACCTGATTTAAAAAGAAAAAAGTTAAGCGCTGAAAATGCTATAATATGCATTCAAAGCCTTAAGTTGGCGATGTGACTTCATAAAGAAACACAACCTACCTACACACCCCAAGCTTGTGTCTTGTGAATTATAAGACGTATAATTAAAGAAGTCCCACTCAAAATAGTCGTATTTGAAGGAGGTTCTGTACGACCTGTCAATCATTGGTGAACTTCCCTTTTCTACCTGCAGGGATGATTTAAATTCATGATGAAGCATACTGACGCTGACATCTCTGCGGGGGGCGCACAGACGTTGGAAGGAGGGTCGTCTTGCTTCACGCAGAGCCGGGTTGGCTTTTTTGATATGGCAAGGTCAGGCGGCGGTCGAGGCCTCCCGCTGGCCGGGCGCAAGGGCGGATAGTGCAGCGTCAGTGGAAAGCCTCCCGCTTCTTTCTCCCGGCCGGCAACTTTCCTTCTCGCGGGTCCGCCGTTAAAACGACCGGTGAGCGAAAGGATAGGAATATGTGTGTGAGTGTATGTGTGTGTGTGTGTGTCCCTCCCCTCCATCTGGTACCGCACGCCTCTGTCAGGATGTCAGCCCGCACCCCCGTAATGAAGGGTGTCATCAAGGTTACTGCAGCCTGGAATGGTGCCCGCTTCCTCCTCCGGCGTGCCATCCCGGTATCCATTTTGCCTTATCTCATGTGACACAAAATGCCTATTTGGGAAGTTGCTTATTAGGGTTCTTATGTTTTATGGACGTTGATCCATCCTTGGGTAGCACAGAGCACCACGCGGTTCGTACGATCATGGCTCAGGAAGACGGTACCTTATTTTCCGGACTATAAGGCACACTTAAAATCATTTTTATTTTCTCAAAACTCGACAGTGCGCCTTATAACCCGGTGCGCCTAATGAAATAAATGCGTTTGGTTGAGCTTACCCACCTCGAAGCTATTTTATTTGGTACATAGTGTAATAAGTGTGACTAGTAGATGGCAGTCAAACATAAGAGATAAGTGTAGACTGCACTATGATGGCAATATGTCTCAAGTAAACAACACCAACATTTTAAATGTTCCATTGAAAATAAAGAACATTACACACGGCGCTCAAAAATTGATCAAAATGTTTTGGTACGACTTTGGTAAGCTATGAAGCCACACCGCTTGAACGATTGTTGGCGCATTAAAGGGGAACATTATCACCAGACCTATGTAAGCGTCAATATATACCTTGATGTTGCAGAAAAAAGACCATATATTTTTTTAACCGATTTCTGAACTCTAAATGGGTGAATTTTGGCGAATTAAACGCCTTTCTAATATTCGCTTTCGGAGCGATGACGTCACAACGTGGCGTCACATCGGGAAGCAATCCGCCATTTTCCCCAAACACCGAGTCAAATCAGCTCTGTTATTTCCCGTTTTTTCGACTGTTTTCCGTACCTTGGAAACATCATGCCTCGTCGGTGTGTTGTCGGAGGGTGTAACAACACGAACAGGGACGGATTCAAGTTGCACCAGCGGCCCAAAGATGCGAAAGTGGCAAGAAATTGGACGTTTGTTCCGCACACTTTACCGACGAAAGCTATGCTACGACAGAGATGGCAAGAATGTGTGGATATCCTGCGACACTCAAAGCAGATGCATTTCCAACGATAAAGTCAAATAAATCTACCGCCAGACCCCCATTGAATCTGCCGGAGTGTGTGAGCAATTCAGGGACAAAGGACCTCGGTAGCACGGCAAGCAATGGCGGCAGTTTGTTCCCGCAGACGAGCGAGCTAAACCCCCTATTGACCCTAGCTTCCCTGGCCTGCTGACATCAACTCCAAAACTGGACAGATCAGCTTTCAGGAAAAGAGCGTGGATGAAGGTATGTCTCCAGAATATATTAATTGATGAAAATTGGGCTGTCTGCACTCTCAAAGTGCATGTTGTTGCCAAATGTATTTCATATGCTGTAAACCTAGTTCATAGTTGTTAGTTTCCTTTAATGCCAAACAAACACATACCAATCGTTGGTTAGAAGGCGATCGCCAAATTTGTCCTCGCTTTCTCCCGTGTCGCTGGCTGTCGTGTCGTTTTCGTCGGTTTCGCTTGCATACGGTTCAAACCGATATGGCTCAATAGCTTCAGTTTCTTCTTCAATTTTGTTTTCGCTACCTGCCTCCACACTACAACCATCCGTTTCAATACATGCGTAATCTGTTGAATCGCTTAAGCCGCTGAAATCCGAGTCTGAATCCGAGCTAATGTCGCTATAGCTTGCTGTTCTTTCCGCCATGTTTGTTTATGTTGGCTTCACTATGTGACGTCACAGGAAAATGGACGGGTGTTTATAACGATTGTTAAAATCAGGCACTTTGAAGCTTTTTTTAGGGATATTGCGTGATGGGTAAAATTTTGAAAAAAACTTCGAAAAATATAATAAGCCACTGGGAACTGATTTTTAATGGTTTTAACCATTCTGAAATTGTGATAATGTTCCCCTTTAAACATACGAGTATTATCATGGTGTGTGTGTAAAAGGTAAGACATAATATCTGACGTTTTTTTTCACAATATTATGCAAAAGCAACTTTGCTTACCTTCTGGTACCTGCTGATCTGTATTTGGAATCTGTATAAGTCCTGAAAAATTGCGAGCAGCTCTGCCGACGCCGTCGTCGATAAGCTTCTTCTTTTTCTCTATCTTCTGGTTATGGGACATTCATCCACGCTGCCATTTCTAATATAAAGTAGTGTAAAGTTCTTACTTATATCTGTCAGTAAACTCACCATGAAAGCGCTAAAACATACCGGTGTAGTGAGTTTACATACAAACGTAAATCACCCAAGGAACTTTAGTTATTAAGAGTGCCAGTCAGTCGGTTTTTCACGGAACACATTTCTTGTGTTGTTGTTTCCGGATGAGGAGATGCTGCTCCGTTATTGATTTAAGTAAAGTCTGATAGTCATTAAAACAGTTAGCTCCATCTTTTGACACTTCTTGCACCCCCGTCCTTGCACGCTACACCGCTACAACAAGGATGACAGGGAGAAGACGCTGCCGAAGGTGAGCCACGTAAATAAGACCCTTCATAGTTTTGATGCCTTCAGTGACAATCTACAATGTAAATAGTCATGAAAATAAAGAAAATGCAATGAATGAGAAGGTGTGTCCAAACTTTTGGCCTGCACTGTATCTCCGATTTAAAATGTTTTTTTAATTAATCGTATTTCAATCAAAGTTTATTTATATAGCCCTTAATCACACATGCCTCAAAGGCACAAACCACAACATAGTGAGGCCAGCAGTGAATCCTCTTGTATGGAGACAAGTCGTCACCTAAGACTAGATGTGACCAGTGTAAGGCTAAGACTAGATGTGACCGATCTAAGTCTAAGACTAGATGTGACCAATCTAAGTGTCAGACTAGATGTGACCAATCTAAGTGTCAGACTAGATGTGACCAATCTAAGACTAGATGTGACCAATCTAAGACTAGATGTGACCGATCTAAGTCTAAGACTAGATGTGACCGATCTAAGTCTAAGACTAGATGTGACCGATCTAAGTGTCGGACTAGATGTGACCAATCTAAGACTAGATGTGACCAATCTAAGTGTCAGACTAGATGTGACCAAACTAAGACTAGATGTGACCAATCTAAGACTAGATGTGACCAATCTAAGACTAGATGTGACCGATCTAAGGCTAAGACTAAATGTGACCAATCTAAGTATCAGACTAGATGTGACCAATCTAAGACTAGATGTGACCAATCTAAGACTAGATGTGACAGATCTAAGGCTAAGACTAGATGTGACCAATCTAAGTCTCACACTAGATGTGACCAATCTAAGAGTAGATGTGACCAATCTAAGACTAGATGTGACAGATCTAAGGCTAAGACTAGATGTGACCAATCTAAGAGTAGATGTGACCAATCTAAGAGTAGATGTGACCAATCTAGGACTAGATGTGACCAATCTAGGACTAGATGTGACCAATCTAGGACTAGATGTGACCAATTCTAGGACTAGATGTGACCAATTCTAGGACTAGATGTGACCAATTCTAGGACTAGATGTGACCAATTCTAGGACTAGATGTGACCAATCTAGGACTAGATGTGACCAATCTAGGACTAGATGTGACCAATCTAGGACTAGATGTGACCAATCTAAGACTAGATGTGACCAATCTAAGACTAGATGTGACCAATCTAAGACTAGATGTGACCAATCTAAGACTAGATGTGACTGATCTAAATCTAAGACTAGGTGTGACCGATCTAAGGCTAAGACTAGATGTGACCAATCTAAGTCTCAGACTAGATGTGAATCTAAGACTAGATGTGACCAATCTAAGACTAGATGTGACCGATCTAAGGCTAAGACTAAATGTGACCAATCTAAGTATCAGACTAGATGTGACCAATCTAAGACTAGATGTGACCAATCTAAGACTAGATGTGACCAATCTAACACTAGATGTGACCAATCTAAGACTAGATGTGACAGATCTAAGGCTAAGACTATATGTGACCAATCTAAGTCTCAGACTAGATGTGACCATCTAAGTCTCAGACTAGATGTGACCAATCTAAGAGTAGATGTGACCAATCTAGGACTAGATGTGACCAATCTAGGACTAGATGTGACCAATCTAAGACTAGATGTGACCAATCTAAGACTAGATGTGACCAATCTAAGACTAGATGTGACCAAACTAAGACTAGATGTGATCGATCTAAGGCTAAGACTAGATGTGACCAATCTACGTCTCAGACTAGATGTGACCAATCTAAGACTAGATGTGACCAATCTAAAACTAGACGTGACCAATCTAAAACTAGACGTGACCAATCTAAAACTAGATGTGACCAATCTAAAACTAGATGTGACCAATCTAAATCCAAGACAAGATGTGACCGATCTAAGGCTAAGACTAGCTGTGACCAATCTAAGTATCAGACTAGATGTGACAAATCTAAGTCTAAGACTAGATGTGACCAATCTAAGTCTCAGACTAGATGTGACCAATCTAAGACTAGATGTGACCAATCTAAAACTAGATGTGACCAATCTAAAACTAGATGTGACCAATCTAAAACTAGATGTGACCAATCTAGGACTAGATGTGACCAATTCTAGGACTAGATGTGACCAATTCTAGGACTAGTTGTGACCAATTCTAGGACTAGATGTGACCAATTCTAGGACTAGATGTGACCAATTCTAGGACTAGATGTGACCAATCTAGGACTAGATGTGACCAATCTAGGACTAGATGTGACCAATCTAGGACTAGACGTGACCAATCTAGGACTAGATGTGACCAATCTAGGACTAGATGTGACCAATCTAAGACTAGATGTGACCAATCTAAGACTAGATGTGACCAATCTAAGACTAGATGTGATCGATCTAAGGCTAAGACTAGATGTGACCAATCTACGTCTCAGACTAGATGTGACCAATCTAAGACTAGACGTGACCAATCTAAAACTAGATGTGACCAATCTAAAACTAGATGTGACCAATCTAAATCCAAGACAAGATGTGACCGATCTAAGGCTAAGACTAGATGTGACCAATCTAAGTATCAGACTAGATGTGACAAATCTAAGTCTAAGACTAGATGTGACCAATCTAAGACTCAGACTAGATGTGACCAATCTAAGACTAGATGTGACCAATCTAAGACTAGATGTGACCAATCTAAAACTAGATGTGACCAATCTAAAACTAGATGTGACCAATCTAAATCTAAGACAAGATGTGACCGATCTAAGGCTAAGACTAGATGTGACCAATCTAAGTATCAGACTAGATGTGACCAATCTAAGTCTCAGACTAGATGTGACCATTTTAAGAGTAGATGTGACCAATCTAGGACTAGATGTGACCAATCTAGGACTAGATGTGACCAATCTAGGACTAGATGTGACCAATCTAGGACTAGATGTGACCAATCTAAATCTAAGATGAGATGTGACCGATCTAAGGCTAAGACTAGATGTGACCGATCTAAGGCTAAGACTAGATGTGACCAATCTAAGAGTAGATGTGACCAATCTAGGACTAGATGTGGCCAATCTAGGACTAGATGTGACCAATCTAAGACGAGGTGTGACCGATCTAAGTCTAAGACTAGATGCAACAGTCTAAGTCTAAGACTAGATGTAACCATGTAAGTCTAAGACTAAATGTAACAATCTAAGTCTAAGACTAAATGTAACAATCTAAGTCTAAGACTAGATGCAACAATCTAAGTCTAAGACTAGATGTAACAATCTAAGTATATGATCATGAACTGATGAAATCTACTCAGATGAGCGGTGAAACGTCTGATAACCTCAGGAGAGGGGGGCAGACCAAACAAGAGAGACGGCAGACCAACTGGTCTAAAAAAGGGGGTCTATTTAAAGGCAAGGGTGTATAAATGAGTTTTAAGATGGGACCTTAATGATTCTACTGAGGTAACATCTCTAACTGTTACTGGTAAGGCATTCCATAGTACTGGAGCCCGAATAAAAAAATGTTCTATAGCCCGCAGACTTTTTTTAGGCTCTGGGATTCACTAATAAGCCGGAGTTCTTAGAACGCAGATTTCTGGCCGGGACATATGGTACAATACAATCAGCAAGATAGGATGGAGGTAGACCGTTGAATATTTTATACGTAAAACCTTAAAGTCAAATCTTAAGTGCACAGGAATCCAGTGCAGGTGAGCCAGTATAGGCGTTATATGATCAAAGTTTGTTGTTGTTCTCAAAAGTCTAGTAGCAGAATTTTGTACCGACTGTAATATTTTATTTAAATCTGTCCTGTTCAGCCACTCAGGCAAATTGACATATTGTTGATGTAGATTGTAGATGCTTATATCTGCTGTACATAGTTGCTTTACTAAAGAGAAGTGTGGTATATTTCTCCTGTTGCCTTTTTTGTATTTGACTTTATTACATTTTTGGCTATATTTAGTGTTTGATGGGACCGGAGTGGGGCGGATAGAAAGAAAAAAGACAGGGGGGGGGGGGGATTTTTGGGACCACAAAAAAAGAAGAACCAGATCAGCAAATACACTATATACACAAATGATAGCAGAAATTATAAAGTAAAGCAAATTACAGAGTGAAGTAAGATAGTATGAACCTTAAAGGCCTACTGAAATGCGGTTTTCTTATTTAAACGGGGATAGCAGGTCCATTCTTTGTGTCACACTTGATCATTTCGCGATATTGCCATATTTTTGCTGAAAGGATTTAGTAGAGAACATCGACGATAAAGTTCGCAACTTTTGGTCGCTGATAAAAAAGCCTTGCCTGTACCGGAAGTAGCAGACGAGTAGCGTGACGTCACAGGTTGTGGAGCTCCTCACATCTGCACATTGTTTACAATCATGGCCACTAGCAGCGAGAGCGATTCGGACCGAGAAAACGACGATTTCCCCATTAATTTGAGCGAGGATGAAAGATTTGTGGATGAGGAAAGTGAGAGTGAAGGACTAGAGGGCAGTGGGAGCGATTCAGATAGGGAAGATGCTGTGAGAGGCGGGTGGGACCTGATATTCAGCTGGGAATGACTGAAACAGTAAATAAACACAAGACATATATATACTCTATTAGCCACAACACAACCAGGGTTATATTTGATATGCCACAAATTAATCCCGCATAACAAACACCTTCCGCCTCCCGTCCATACAACCCGCCAATACAACTCAAACGCCTGCACAACACACTCAATCCCACAGCCCAAAGTACCGTTCACCTCCCCAAAGTTCATACAGCACATATATTTCCCCAAAGTCCCCAAAGTTACATACGTGACATGCATATAGCGGCACGCACGTACGGGCAAGCGATCAAATGTTTGGAAGCCGCAGCTGCATGCGTACTCACGGTACCGCGTCTACGTATCCAACTCAAAGTCCTCCTGGTAAGAGTCTCTGTTGTCCCAGTTCTCCACAGGCCAATGGTAAAGCTTGACTGTCATCTTTCGGGAATGTAAACAATGAAACACCGGCTGTGTTATCCGGCACAACACCTGCCGCAATACACCGCTTCCCACCTACAGCTTTCTTCTTTGCTGTCTCCATTGTTCATTGAACAAATTGCAAAAGATTCACCAACACAGATGTCCAGAATACTGAGGAATTTTGCGATGAAAACAGACGACTTAATAGCTGGCCACCATGCTGTCCCAAAATGTCCTCTACAATCCGTGACGTCACACGCCGTCATCATACTGAGACGTTTTCAGCAGGATATTTCGCGAGAAATTAAAATTGCACTTTAGTAAGCTAACCCGGCCGTATTGGCATGTGTTGCAATGTTAAGATTTCATCATTGATATGTAAACTATCAGACTGCGTGGTCGGTAGTAGTGGGTTTCAGTAGGCCTTTAAGCTGCTATGAATCTTCTGAGTGTTAACTTCCTGTTGTCTATGTTGTTTTTTCTGAGGTTTAGTAAACCCTTGGGATTCTTCCAATAACTAAAAGCTCTGAATGATCAATTAATCCTAACTACTGTATAATCATGACTGCATGGTTCTTTAAGCCCAAATAAAGGAGGTTAAGGAATGAGTATTTAGGACCCAGCCGCCGCCGACAAAGGACTAAATGAGGTGCAAAAACACGTCTCTTCAGGTCAATTAAGTCGTTATAATTGTTGATCATTTCGGAAAGTTGTGTCCTTCCTCTTCCTAAGTCCCACATGACAAACGACCGGTTGGCCTCCACTTTCTGAGGCTGCTCCAAAGTTGGTTTTTCACACTACAAAGTCTACTAGTGTTCATGTTTGCTCGGGCAGCACAGGTGAGTCCAAGGCGTCCATGATTTCCCCTGGGGGATCAGTGCGGTCTAGATGTCAGGCACCCAGTACCGCCACAATCTTTCTTCCTGCTCACGTCAGTAAATACAATCAGCAGAGTGTCTTACCACTCCTAATATTGACTTCCTTTGAGTTCAGCCTACATTGGACAAAGTCTTCACTTCTCCGGAAATGAAGGAGGACATCTTCAAGTGAAGAAATATCGTTATATTGAAATATTGTTCAAGAATACTTCAACATGTTTACTAGCAATTTATAAGCCATATATGTAACCCTTGGGGACATTCCGTTTTATTTTCACTTCAAAACCGAACAAAAAAGTCCTTAAATTGTTGTGTAAACTTTCGATTCTGATTTTTTTTTTCTTCTCAAATTTTAGTCCTAAAAAAAAGAAATATATATTAAAAAAATATATATATTTTTATGGATTTTTCATTCATCACATTAAGCAACATTTTAAAATTTTACAATATAACTAAAACAATTCATACTTACAAAACCATCCCATGTGTGATGTCTGTAGGAGTGTTTCCATGCATATATTTGTACATGCTATCATAATGTAATGAAGCTACTGTCGTTAGCATTAGCTAATATGCTAACACGTTTACGAGGGGCATTCTTGTTGTATTGTTTCAGTTACGTAAATCCACCAAAAAACATCAGTTATTGAGTCTGTTTAGCTGATTGGAGAGCTAGCCTCTGCAGCTGGTGGGTACATGTCGGACTTCTGTTTTGTTTGATCAGCCATTTCACTGCTGTGTTGCAGGCACCTTTTGGTAACACTTAAGGTATGAAAAAAAATGTTTGTGTATAACTCATTTTACAATGGATATAAAACATTGACTTATAGTCCGGCAGGGAAAAAAAAAAAGTTCTTCCAATATTTAGTAGGTGTGGCTTATATATATAAAATGCGGTAGTAAAATGCAACAAGAAAGGTATTGTTATGACCCCGTTTGTCACGGTTTACCTGACACATGAAACGTAATGATAAGGGGATAGTGTTTGATGATATCTATTAAACAGACAAGAAGCAAGGAATCATGCAGAGGCAGAGTTGAGTTTAGCTCATGAGGAGAACACATGGAGCTGCACACTTAGTCACTGTTTCACCCTATGCTCTAAGGTACAGCTCCCGCGTCCCTCTATTTATTCAGGAGTTCCCCAGTCAACATCACTGAGGCCGCCTCTAAAAGGAGTGGTCACACATATGCAAAGCAACTCCAGTACGCACAATACGTGGCGGAATGTGCTGGGGCCTTGTCTCTGCTTCGTCTGCGTGCTGTCATCTTATCTTCGTTGAGGTCCTT
Organism: Nerophis lumbriciformis; assembly: GCF_033978685.3. Lineage (NCBI taxonomy): Eukaryota > Metazoa > Chordata > Actinopteri > Syngnathiformes > Syngnathidae > Nerophis > Nerophis lumbriciformis. The sequence goes on along the minus strand of NC_084579.2, from coordinate 16,381,502 downwards.
GAGTTCCTTGGCTGTTAGCGGGCTAAAACAAAGATAACATCTCCGACTGAGGCCACCCCTCAGACAATAGGTTTTTGTCCTTGCACAGATAGAAAAAGTACAGCTTGAGCACAATAGCTAATAAATGCAGCAACGGACTTTAAGCATACTAAAGTTGTGTGATAATATATACATGACTATTCTAACAGCCACTTTAGCCGCCAGATGGCAGTAGAGTGTTGAATATCTAAAAATGTCTTTTTTGGCAATTCCAACTTTGACCACAGCGTCAGTTGCTATGTCGAGTGGCACTTTCCATCATTTTCAGCAGACTGCATTGCAAAAAATGATTAAACCCCCACTCCTTCCTCTCACACAATATCCACCCAGAACTAGGGCCATATGAATCCCTTCCCTACTGTGACTTAAGTTATGAAAATTTGCACAAATTGAAAACTGACATCTTTAGAAAAGGCTTTCAACATGTAAAAAAAAAAAAAAAAAAAAAAAAAAAATGTTGGGTATTTTTTTGTTTTGGGTTGAAGTTGATTGAGAGATTTGAGGGAAAAAAGTAAAATAGGAATCCAAAATGTTTTAATGCCCATTTTCTGTTTGCCTTTGTAGTGTGTATTGTATACAAGTGAAAATAACTGGACTGACATAAAAAAAAAAACACTTTTAGAAAAACGCATAATCGAGCACGGAACAAAAATGATGGCCCAAATACAGCAAAAACTGTGCTGTTGTCACCTGAGGGTTAAATATGTGTGTATTATAGTTCTGTTCTCGTAAGAAATAAGGAAAAGTGTTGCCTCAAAAAGTCTATTGTTTCCACATCTTTTACACACTTCTCCAATACTGCCTTCTTTGAGTACTAATGCAGGCCAAGGTGAGTTTGTACGACCCCGCCAGGCAGTAAAGGGGTACACCTGTGCCGAGCTTTTAAAGAGCCATTACTGTCATAGGCAAATGTGTGACACAAAGGTGAGTACGCTTTAGAGGGGAAAAAACGCCACAACCTTGACTCTTACGGACAAGCACAGATATGCTCTAATGGCTCTGGGAAATAAAAGGCCAGGCTGTAGTCTACTGAAAGGTAGACGAATGGAACACAAAGTTTGTTTGGAAATAATCCTTTTTATTATTAGTCGATATAATGCATAACCTCAGCCAGGAGGGTCATTTTTTTTTACCAGTGGCTGATGTCTTAGTGCAGTAAAAACCTGCGCCAGGCAGTTTTGTATTTGCTGAGGCTTGTCTAAGTTATTTATTTCGGGGGTCTCAAACTCAATTTAACTGCATACCGCTGAAGGTAGAGTCTAGGTGAGGAGGTGGAGTGTGAAGTATTCACTTCATTATCATGTTTTGACCACGCGGTGACTAAATGTGTTCACTACTCCTACAAAACTCAAAAACCAGTGAAGTTGGCACGTTGTGTAAATAAAAACAGAATACAATGATTTGCAAAACCTTTTCAACCTATATTCAATTGAATAGACTGCAAATACAAGATATTTTAATGTTCAAACTGAGTAACATAATTTGTTTTTGCAAATAATCATTAACTTCAAATTTAATGGCAGCAACACATTGCAAAAAAGTTGGCACGGGGGCATTTTTACCATTGTGTTACAAACCCCGTTTCCATATGAGTTGAGAAATTGTGTTAGATGTAAATATAAACGGAATACAATGGTTTGCAAATCCTTTTCAACCCATATTCAATTGGATGCACTACAAAGACAAGATATTTGATGTTCAAACTCATAAACTTTATTTTTTTTTTTGCAAATAATTAACTTAGAATGCTAAAGTAATTGGGAAAGGGCATGTTCACCACTGTGTTACATGGCCTTTCCTTTTAACAACACGCAGTAAACGTTTGGGGTCTGAGGAGACCAGTTTTTGAAGCTTTTCAGGTGGAATTCTTTCCCATTCTTGCTTGATGTACAGCTTAAGTTGTTCAACAGTCCGGGGGTCTCCGTTGTGGTATTTTAGGGTTCATAATGCACCACACATTTTCAATTGGACACAGATCTGGGGCCGTATTTATCAAGCGTCTTAGAGTGCCATTTTACACTTAAGTCCTGAGAATTTGCGAAATTTAGTCCTACTCTCAAACTTAAGAATAAAAGCTATTTATCAACTTTCTTAAGTCTAAGAATCACTCCTACTCTCCACGATATTTAAGAGACCTTCAGAGGTGTCCTAAGTGGTTAGGAGTTGCCAGCGGGGGATGGCACTGAGGCGAGAGAGAAGGGAGCGGAAGGATGTCTTGGCTTTGTTTGATGACGAGCAGCTGATCAAACGGTATCGTTTGGACAGAGCGGGTACTATTTTTGTCACAGATTTAATAATAAGGGGCGTCATCTCATCAGCAACATCACGCAGCAGAGCTTTCACAGCAGAACTAAAGGTCATCACAATGCTTCCATATCTCGCCACTGGGAAAATGAATTGGAAAGAAAAGAAAACATTTATTTTTGATTCATTGCCAATATTGTTTGTTTGTTTTGGTTTTTTTGTAGTTTATTGTCAAAATATACACTCCCATTGTCCACTTAAATATTTCTAAGATATTTCTTTATTCTTAGACAAGGGATTCCCTTCCGTGATTGGTCATTTCTATGGACACAGAAATGACGTCACCTAAAATTCCGTTTACGGCACATAGTAATGTCGTAATTCAGCTCTGAGTGTGACACTTAAGATTCAGTCCTACACTTCGCTGAAAGTGTGAGTAAGACGCTTGATAACTAACTTTTAAGTGCAGCTTTCAGCGAAGAATTTCTTTACTCATAAGTCAACTCTTAGCAGACTTCTTAGGAGTAATTCTAAGACGCTTGATAAATACGGCATTTTTTACTACAAAGTCACACTGTTGTGACATGCAGAATGTGGCTTGGCATTGTCTTGCTGAAATAAGCAGGGGCATCCGTGGAAAAAAAAAGTTGCTTGGATGGCAACATATGTTGCTCCAAAATCTGTGTGTACCTTTCAGCATTAATGGTGCCTTCACATATGTGTAAGTTACCCATGCCTTGGGCACCCCCATACCATCACAGATGCTGGCCTTTGAACTGTACACCTATAACAATCTGGTTCTTTTTCCTCTTTAAGTCCATAGGATACGGCGTCCACAGTTTCCAAAAACAATTTGAAATGTGGACTCGTCAGACCACAGAACACTTTTCATCAGTCAATCTTAGATGAGCTCGGGCCCAGCGAAGCCAGGGGTGTTTCTGGGTGTTGTTGATAAATGGCTTTTGCTTTGCATAATAGAGTTTTAACTTGCACTTACAGATGTAGCGACAAACTGTAGTTACTGACAGTGGTTTTCTGAAGTGTTCCTGAGCCCATGTGTTGATATCCTTTACACACTGATGTCGGTTTTTGATGCATTGCCGCCTGAGGGATTGAAGGTCATGGGCATTCAATGTCGGTTTTCAGCATTGCTGCTTACGTGCAGTGATTTCTCCAGATTCTCTGAAACTTTTGATGATATTACGGACCGTAGATGGTGAAATCCCTAAATTCCTTGCAATAGCTCGTTGAGAAATGTTGTTCTTAAACTGTTTGACAATTTGCTCACGCATTTGTTGACAAAGTGGTGACCCTCGCCCCATCCTTGTTTGTGAATGACTGAGCATTTCATGGAAGCTGCTTTTATACCCAATCATGGCACCCACCTGTTCCCAATGAGCCTGTTCACCTGTGGGATGTCCCAAATAAGTGTTTGATGAGCATTCCTCAACTTTCTCAGTCTTTTTTGCCACATGGGCCAGCTTTTGAAACATGTTGCAGGCATCAAAAGAGTGGATGACTGACAAGTGTTCACTTCGTTGAGTCTGATGCAGAGAGTGAACCCTCTTACAAAATGTTTGAAAGTGACAAAGGATCATGATAATTTATTTTATCCTTTGATCAATTACCTTTTTATGTATTTGGTTATGTCAGTGGGGTTTGTCTGTTAGTTGGCAACATAGCTTGAAATGTTAATGAGTGAATTTTGATAAAACATTCAGGAAATGTCAGATATAGGATAAGGATCAAGTGATTTGTAAATGATTGTTTAATAATGGTTAAGGCCTGGCGGAGGTCTGCGCTCTGAGTGCTTTTCTAGTTATGCAAATATATTGACTATGAAAATTAAATGGATTTGATTAAATTAAGAATAAAAAAATAAAAAAATAAGATGTAAAAATACATTTCAATTTTGAAATTGTTGAAAAAAAACTAAAGACCCCTACTAACTAAATGTATGTAGTTAATAGTAAATAAAATATATAGAAACATATGATTCTACTATACTTAAATACAATATAATATTTTAAATACAGAAAAATGTTCTAGGTTGTGGGAAATATATCAGTTTTTTTCTCCAAAATTATGGGTTGCCACATCGAGTCAAACCTGTGATAAATTTGGCTTAGTTTTATGCTGGATGCCATACCTCACATCTCACCCACTTATTCAAGCTTGGGATCAGCACCGGACAGCTCCAGTAGTTATAACCATTTAAAAATGCATTTGTTTAAAACAAATGCATACAAAACTAATAAATTCACATGTAGTTTGTTTGTATATGTAAAAAATATTGATTGTTTAAACATGTATTTCTTTTTTTTTTTTACAAATTGAATTTAAACAGGTACTGCACTTTTTGGGGAATTTTGCCTATCGTTCACAATCACTATGAAAGACATGACGACTGATGTTTTTTATTTTAATATGCATCCTAAATATAAAATAAACGTAAATAAAGTCTGCTTACAGTTGAGCCAATGTGAGCGCCACTATTCCGCCTAAAAATCCCAATATATAACCTTTCAAAAAGCGCCAACAATACTCAATTGACAATTTGTGACTTGAATATTAACCAAGTATTAGTGATGTTATTGTTATAAATGCTAAAGCAGACAAACTATTTATAGCAGCATCGCGTTCACTTCCTTGTGTCCCTATGTTTACATCATCAAATTGTCTGCTGCTTCCTCGCTTCCCTGCTCCCTGTACGTTTATTGTAGATCATAAATTATGCCTCTCACCTAAAAAGTAGATGACTGAGGAAATAATCCAGCGAATTGGGAGACTTTGACGGCCATATAGGACGTAGAGCTGGCCAGGACGACACGAAAAGCGCTTGTTCTCCCCTTCTTTGTGAGGATTATGAGACATTCTTCATCCAAACGGTAATATATGAACATCGTAGCAGTCGGCAGCAGACGTACTGTAAGTGATGTTTTATGTTTTTTGGTTCAAAAAAGTCTGCAGTAAGTAGTAATCAGTGAAGAAAAAAATAAGTAAACATTGTGATAAGTTTTGAAATTAATGCGTTGTGTATGCTTAAAATGATGAAAATATGTAAATATTACAAATGTGCCCATTACTACATTACATATACACTTGTGTCATGTGTATAAAACTCTAATTAAGGTTTTTGGATACTTTTTTAGGGGCATTAGAGGCAGAATTGAACGGCTCCCGTAGGCTTCCTTGTAAGCAAACTTTTTAACATATTTACTTAATATTTAGAATGCATAACAATTTGTAAAAAATAGGCAACATTAAAAAAAAAAAAAAAAAAAAAAAAAAAAAGTGCAGTTCCCCTTTAAAATTAACTTAACTTTTTTGAATTGAATTCAAAATTGTTTATCTTAAAACAAAGTTTAAAAATGTACATCATTGATCATATAGTCTCAGTGAAGTACAGTACATCAAAAGAACATGCATTTGAATATAATACAAATCCAATGAAATCCCCTGCAGTGTATGGACGTATAGTATGTTAAAATGTCTATAGTTTTTTACTTTTTAAAATGTATCAAATGAAATCATTCGGCATTGATAGGAAACACAGTGGACAAAATTGTTTGGATTGAAAACATGAAAGGCATTATCAGCTACATTTTATCGGAAATTGGAGAAAAATCTAATGCAGTATAAAAGGTAAGACCATAAACCTTCAGAAACCTCCAATGCAATATTATAAAAAACAATAATGGGGGAAAAGAAAATCCGCATAACAACTTTATCTCACAGCGTTTAGGGATTATGGGACGCAACCTATCCTTCTTCACTCCCCAAAAAACAAGATTAGGATGAGCTGGAGAAGGAAATTATTAATGGAGGACCGAGAGCTTTGTGGCAGTTAAACCTCTGGCCTAATGGACTGTATTGACCACATGAATAAAACAGGACGCGTGTTCCTAATGTCCTCGTCTGAGTGCATTAGACTGAGGTTGTGTTTGTTTGTCTGAATGGCCGCGCACAACCCAAACTCTAAAATGCATTTATCGCTGAATCGCGTCAAAAAAGATGTGGCGAGAAAAGGGCTTTAAAAATGTTTGCAAAATGCGCTTTGTGCACCAGACCCGTAATTGACGTAAAGTTCTCATTCGAGTTAATCATAAATTGAAAAGTGGCTTTGTGCAGAAAGTACAGAAAAACCTTCAAACATATATATATTTTTTTAATTGTGAACTTTTTTTTGTGTTAGCCGTACAGGACACGCGTGGGTACAGCTTTGTCACATGTCCTTTTCTGGTCTATCGCATGTCTCCTCTTTGCCATCACTGATGCATTCGCAAGAAAAAAACAACTAAAAACTCGTAACAGATGTATCATTTAAGGGCAACTGCACTTTTCTGGAAATGTTCCTATAATTCACAATCCTTATGAATTGTGAATTATAAGTCTTATATATTTTTTTTGTTAATGCATTATATCACGTAAATAAAAGTCAGCTAACAATGGTGCTAATGAAAGCCACAATGTCATTGCAACTATTGTGCCCATAAAACACACTTAAAAAAATAAATTAAAAAAAGCGCCAATAATACCCTGTTTATTTTGTAACCTAAATATATAAGTATTAACAATATTATTATTATTATTATTATTATAAGCGCTAATGTTAAAGACCTACTTTTAGCGGTGCTTTTATCACAGTGAGGTTACGATCTTATGTCATACTTGCCAACCCTCCCGAATTTTCCGGGAGACTCCCGAAATTCAGCACCTCTCCCGAAAATCTCCCGGGACAAATGTTCTCCCGATTTTCGGCCGGAGCTGGAAGCCACGCCCCCTCCAGCTCCATGCGGGCCTGAGTGAGGACAGCCTTTTTTCATGATGGGAGGACAACAGGGTGACAAGAACTAAATCATCCAGACTAGAGATAAATTGTATTATTATGTTTATTGTACCTAAAAATAAATATATTTATTAATTAAAAAAATAAAAAAATAAATAAATACCTTTTTACTATATTTTGCTAAAAATGTCAAAATTAATTGTATTTTTATTTGTATTTTTTCATGACTCCTTATTACATCCAGCCATAGAATTATACATTAAAATAAACATATTTGAAATAATTGATTTTAAATTATCATAATAATTCATTTAAAATGACCATATTTAATTATTAAAATAATTGCTTGTTTATCAACAACTTTAGCATTTTATTCATTACATTTTGAAACTCTCAGAAGCCAAGTTATGTTATATTCCTTAATATTTATTTATGCAAGTTTGAAGTATCAATTATCTAAACACAGTTTTGTTTGCATATTTTCAGAATGTGTGTGTGTGTGTGTGTGTGTGTGTGTGTGTGTGTGTGTGTGTGTGTGTATATATATATATATATATATATGTGTGTGTGTGTGTGTGTGTGTGTGTGTGTGTGTGTGTGTGTGTGTGTGTGTATATATATATATATATATATATATATATATATATATATATATATATATATATATATATATATATGTCTGTGTGTGTGTATATATATATGTGTGTGTGTATATGTATATATGTATGAAATACTTGACTTGGTGAATTCTAGCTGTCAATATACTCCTCCCCTCTTAACCACGCCCCCACCCCCCACCTCCTGAAATCGGAGGTCTCAAGGTTGGCAAGTATGGGTGAGCTGCTGCATCACCTCTGAGCTGGCGAAAGTTAATTGTAGATTATAAATCATGCCTCTCAGCTGGATACTAGGTTGTAGCCATAAACCGAGAAGTCGGTAAACTCTGACATCCAACTCAGACCCGGAGATGGCGAGAAAGATGTGAAAAGATGAACGTTTTGCACCCACTTTTGATTTTTTTAACCCTTCTCTATACAATTATTCATCTAAACAGGAGTATATGAACATCCCATCAGTCGACAGGATTCGGCTCTTGCTTGAGAGAGGCGCCACCCACATGGCCGCTTTGCCGCACATTTGCCCCTCGGCTGGCGGCTTGAGCAAGATACACCCGAGAATGGGGCCATATGAATTCACTCCCCACTGTACTTTGACTGTTTCAAAGGAACTAAGGTTGTCCCGATACCAATAGTTTCGAAAAGTATCAAAATACATATAGTTTGGTACCGGTACCAAACTATATGTATTTTGATACTTTTCGATACTTTTCTAAATAAAGGGGACCACAAAAAATGGCATGTTTGTCTTTATTTTAACAAAAAATCTTACGGTACATTAAATTTATGTTCCTTATTGCAATCGAAGAACAATTTTGTCCTTACATAAAATAGTCAACATACTAGACAACTTATCTTTTAGTAGTAAGTAAGCCAACAAAGGCTCCTAATTTAGCTGTCTGGGCCTGATTATCTAATCACCTGTCGCTCTGTTAAAAGGCAGCAGCCGGGGAGGAGAGAGGTGTTGGAGTTGGAGCGAGAGAGAGACAGACAGACACGAAACAATTGCTGAAAAGCAAGAACATTTATTGCAAAATAAAACTATATTGTGAACCTGATCCAGCTCTCATGTCAGTGCTTGGTGGTCCGAGGAACCCGGAGGGGAGAAACTTCCACAATCACTTATTCTTCTATTGCTTGGATACTTTAGTTTTGGATGATACCACAAATTTAGGTCTCGATCCGATACCAAGTAGCTACAGGATCATACATTGGTCATATTCAAAGTCCTCATGTGTCCAGGGACATATATCCTGTTAATAAACATACTAAGAATTCAAAAAAATGGAAAACAGATTTTGTGACGATAACAAATATCGATGTAATCATGGTAGTATCGACAAGATACGCTCCTGTACTTGGTATCATTACAGTGGATGTCAGGTGTAGATCCACCCATGGCGTTTTTTTACATTCAGTAGCGCTATATTTTGTCAGTGGTGATGCCGGTGAGCTATTCTATCCTCCTACGGTGTGTAGTGAAGCATGTTTAGCTATTCCTCGTCTTGCAGGGATGATACTTGTAAGAAGCTTACTTTATTTATCGCCATGGAGGCGAGAATTAGTGATTTAGAAGTAGCTAAAACCCTGCCGACTGTGGATGGACGTTAGCTGCTAGTTAGCTCGCCATGTCTTAAAAGCACCTTTTCCTGAGAGCGATTCAGTGTTATAACTTCACCTTTATCTTTATTTTTTACGCCAAAATGCGTCCGTTCTCCCTTTTCTGTTTACACACTGTGTCTGCTTGTAAGTACTCGGTGATTGTGCGCTGCCGAACATGCTCCTCTGCTCGTAAAACTGGCAATGTCACGACGTGACGATGTGGCCCGTTAAAGAAAAAAGGGGGGAAACCGGTACTTTTCAGTGTATAGTACCATTTTTGATTCATTAGTACCGCGGTACTATACTAGTACCGGTATACCGTACAACCCTACAAGGAACTAATCAGCGCTAATTAATCGGACTGAACAGTTAATCAGATTTTCAGCACAATCACATTCAAATTGTATGCATTAAAACATTTTTTTAGCACTTTTACAACTAGTGTTGTGCAACTTACCTACTCAGTGGCCTAGTGGTTAGAGTGAACGCCCGTGAGTTCAAACCCCGGCCAAGTCATACCAAAGACTATAAAAATGGGACCCATTATCTCCCTGCTTGGCACTCAGCATCAAGGGTTGGATTTGGGGGTTAAATCACCAAAAATTATTCCCGGGCGCGGCCACTGCTGCTGCTCACTGCTCCCCTCACCTCCCAGGGGGTGATAAAGGGCGATGGGTCAAATGCAGAGAATAATTTCGCCACACCTAGTGTGTGTGTGTGACAATCAGGGGCGCCGCTAGGGATTTTGGGCCCCATGAAAAGAATCTTTACAGGGCCCCCAACACAGTGTCATTATTTTTTCTGTATTATAATTTCATCATCATTAGGGGCCTCTCTGGGCCCCCCTCCATCATGGGCCCCTAGAATCCGTCTCCTTTACCCCCCCTTTTTGGTGCCCCTGGTGACAATCATTGGTACTTTAACTTTAACTTTGACTTACCAAGTTCAACGGGACCAAAGAGGAGAGAGAGTACTTTGGTGTGTTTTTCAAGGTCCAATCTCTCAGCTGATGACATATTCAACATTATATTTGTAGTACGAGAACTTTGGGGTTATAGAAGTGATTTTTTTTTTTCTTCAAAAGTTTGCTGCTTTTATTTATTTATTTTTTTGTAAATTGTCGCCGCTTCAAGTTGGAAGTGTCAGTGGAGGTGATAGCAGGATAGTACTTCCCCAGGTGCACAATTCCATGTTTCTCTGCCCCAAGCGATGTTGAACAACGCCGCACACTTTTACAATTAGAATCCTGCAGAAGAGAGAAGATTTTGATCAAGAGTGTCAGCCGGTTCTGCAGGTTGGTCATCTCTGTTTGGTCTCCGAGATTTCTACATCAGGATTCATCGGAGTGTGTGTTGGTGTGCAATTTAAAAGTACACACCGGGCGCAGCGCGGTCGCTCCTTGCCCATTTGTGCGAGTGCACAAATGTTTTTTTTCTGCTTCTCCTGTCAGCTTCGCTCAAAGACTAATAGGAAAAACTGACACTTCTGTCACAGTCCCGGGAAAAAAATAAATAAAAAATTGAGGCTTGGGGATAAAAAAATAAAAAAATGGTAAAAAGTTGGGAAATTTAAAGAAAGTGTTCACAGATGGACGCCTGCTGTAAGTTCATTCACCCACACTTGCCGTCTGTTGCTCATCACATTTAAAATAGTTGTGCATAAACATTACTAATCACTCAAACTTTTGTGTTTTTGCCGTACAGTGTGAGAATGTTATAGCAAGCTACTTGGAAAATGTAGTATGCTAAGCTACAAGTTACTCTTGATTAAATGTAGCTAAGCTACACTAAATTTCCAAAAGTATTTGGCCACCTGCCTTGACTCAAATGTGAACTTGATATTCCATTCCTAACCCAATATGATGTGGGTCCACCTTTTGCAGCCATTACAGCTTCAACTCTTCTGGGAAGGCTGTCCACAAGGTTGCGGAGTGTGTTCAAAGGATATTCTCGACACTGATGTTGGTCGAGAAGGCCTGGCTCTGTCTCCGTTCGAATTCATCCCAAAGGTGTTCTATCGGGTTCAGGTCAGGACTCTGTGCAGGCCAGTCAAGTTCATCCAGACCAGACTCTGTCATCCATGTCTTTATGGACCTTGCTTTGTGAACTGGTGCACAGTCATGTTGGAAGAGGAAGGGGCTCGTTGCAAACTGTTCCCACAAGTTTGGGAGAAATGGAATTGTCCAAAATGTTTTGGTATCCTGGAGCGTTCAAAGTTCCTTTCACTTGAACTAAGGGGCCAAGCCCAACTCCTTGAAAAACCAACCCCACACCATAATTCCTCCTCCACCAAATTTCACACTCGGCACAATGCTGTCCGAAATGTACCGTTCTCCTGGCAACCTCCAAACCCAGACGGGTACATCAGATTGCCAGATAGAAAAGCATGATTCATCACTCCAGAAAACGCGTCTCCACTGCTCTAGAGTCCACTGCATCCGACGCTTTGCATTGGACTTGGTGATGTATTCAAGATGATTTATTGTCAATTCTTAACATGCACAAGACACATAAGAACTGAAAAGTATATTTTCGGCACAGTCCCACTTAGAGCAGACATACGTTACAGGGAGACAAGACAAGACCGCCGACGGAGCAGCCATTTTTACGGCGCTCCTTAAAAAAAGATGAGAAAAAGGTGATATTGGGAAATATCAGTCAAAGGCTGGATCCGCAAGAGGGGGTTCAGACTGTGTCCAAGGAAAAAAAAACGTATTTGCAATGCCAACATAAACACGTTACATTTAGTCACAACAAACTCGCAACAGAGGCAGGGGGAGTTGGAGCAAACAAGCGGTGGTGAAGGCGGTGGTTGGGGAAGGGGCGGGTGCGTGCGTGTATGCCCAATCAACTTGGGTGTGATGTTGAAGTGTTTTTGTGGACTTGGGCCGATATCAAAGTTCAACACCAGGTGCTTGTTAAGTTCAGACAGACAAAATGAAGAGAGCAAGCTGGGAAGGAGGGAGCGGAGAAAAATGTGACCACCCTCACCAGAGGCGAGACAGAAAAAATGTATCGTAAAAATGTATGGCTTCGATGCAGCTGCTCGGCCTTCGAAACCCATTCCATGAAGCTCTCTGCGTACTGTACGTGGGCTAATTGGAAGGTCACATGAAGTTTGGAGCTCTGTAGCAACTGACTGTGCAGAAAGTCGCCGACCTCTTTGCACTATGCGCTTAAGCATCTGTTGACCCCTCTGTCAGTTTACGTGGCCTACCACTTTGTGGCTGAGTTGCTGTTGTTCCCAAACTTTTCCATTTTCTTATAATAAAGCCGACAATTGACTTTGGTATATTTAGGAGCGAGGGAATTTCACGACAAGATTTGTTGCACAGGTGGCATCCTAAAACAGTTCCACGCTGGAAATCACTGAAAGCGGCCCATTCTTTCACAAATGTTTGTAGAAACAGTCTCCATGCCTAAGTGCTTGATTTCATACACCTGTGGCCGGGCCAAGTGATTAGGACACCTGATTCTGATCATTTGGGGACAGCGTGGCGCAGTGGAAGAGTGGCTGTGCGCAACCCGAGGGTCCCTGGTTCGATCCCCACCTAGTACCAACCTTGTCATGTCCGTTGTGTCCTGAGCAAGACATTTCACCCTTGCTCCTGATGGGTGCTGGTTAGCGCCTTGCATGGCAGCTCCCTCCATCAGTGTGTGAATGTGTGTGTGAATGGGTAAATGTGGAAGTAGTGTCAAAGCGCTTTGAGTACCTTGAAGGTAGAAAAGCGCTATACAAGTACAACCCATTTATCATTTATTTGGATGGGCGGCCAAATACTTTTGGCAATATAGTGTATAGAAATATAATTTATTATGATTAATATTATACTCTCCTAAGAACCAGTGTCCACTGTAGTGGATCTTTGTTTTTTGCAGAGTTACAAATATTGGGGGGGGGGGGGGGATTGCTCGTTCACTGCAGATGACGTTGGTTCTCAGGAGTGTTTTTATTTTTATTTTCCCCATATAAATCTGATCTATCGTTATTAAAACTAGCTTTGTAATTTTTTTTTGCTGTTTCTTGATCTTTTTATGGCTGTGGTTGACCTATGTTTAAAATTGTGACAACGGTCTTAAAAAAAAAAAAAAAAGTTGTCAATCGTCACGTTTACTTTTTTTTTTCAGTTTCACAATAGTGTAGAAAGGCAATGGTGGCGTAACGGTGCACACCGTTCCCTTAATGGCAGAGCGCGTGGGTTCAAATCCCGGCCACCAGTGTAAAAAACAATTGCAAACCGTTCATGCGATTGCCCCGCCGTGGTGAACTCTGACAGGGAAAAGCCATAAGTCAGGGAAAGAAACGATGAAGAATGTCAAAATGTTACTTGAGATATTGCTGGTATAGTTAATCAATTTAACAACTTTTTAAATGTTTTAGATAAGATATATTTCTGGTTCCAGGTTGAGGAGTTTATATTTTTATTTTTGGGAAATATAAAATTAGTTTGACACACTTGCTTTACTGTTTTTATCGGGGGCCACATGGAGAAAAATCTACTCCCAAGTGGGCCAGACTGGTACAATCACGGCACGATAACTTAAAAATAAAGACAACTTCAGATTGTTTAAAAAAATTAGAACAAGCACATTCTGAAATTATACAAATTATAATGTTGTTTTCTTTTTTTACAATTACCTGTTGTGGTTAATTGTATGTATACTTAAATTATACAGAAAATATAAATAACGACAAATATTGTGATAATGTTCATGAGTCAACTAGGGATGTTCGATAATATCAGACTGCCGACATCGGCCGATAAATGCTTTAAAATGTAATATCGTAAATTATCGGTATCGGTTTCAAAATGATCTGTATCGCTTTCAAAAAGCAAAATGTATGACTTTTTAAAACGCCGCTGTGTACACTGACGTAGGGAGAGGTACAGCGCGCCAATAAATCTTCAAAGCACTTCCTTTGCGTGCCGGCCCAGTCACATAATATCTATGGCTTTTCACACACACAAGTGAATGCAAGCATACTTGGTCAACAGTCATACAGGTCACACTGAGGGTGGCCGTATAAACAACTTTAACACTGTTACAAATATGCGCCACAGTGTGAACCCACACCAAACAAGAATGACAAACACATTTCGGGAGAACATCCGCACCGTCACACAACATAAACACAACAGAACAAATACCCAGAAACCCTTGCAGCACTAACTCTTCCGAGCCGCTACAATATACACCCCCCGCTACCCCCTACCCCCCCTCCACCTCAACCTCCTCATGCTCTCTCAGGGAGAGCATGTCCCAAATTCCAAGTTGCTGTTTTGAGGTAGGTTAAAAAAAAAAATGCACTTTGTGACTTCAATAACAAATATGGCAAGGACATGTTGGCATTTTTCCCATAACTTGAGTTGATTTATTTTGGAAAACCTTGTTACATTGTTTAATGCATCCAGCGGGGGATCACAACAAAATTAGCCATAATAATGTGTTAATTCCACGACTGTATATATCGGTATCGGTTGATATCGGAATCAGTAATTAAGAGTTGGACAATATCGGAATATCAGATATCGGCAAAAAAGCCATTATCAAATTACAGTATGTGGCCTAGTGGTTAGAGTGTCCGCCCTGAGATCGGTAGGTTGTGAGTTCAAACCCCGGCCGGGTCATACCAAAGACTATAAAAATGGGACCCATTACCTCCCTGCTTGGCACTCAGCATCAAGGGTTGGAATTGGGGGTTAAATCACCAAAATGATTCCCGGGCGCGGCCACCGCTGCTGCCCACTGCTCCCCTCACTTCCCAGGGGGGGATCAAGGGTGATGGGTCAAATGCAGAGAATAATCTCGCCACACCTAGTGTGTGTGTGACAATCATTGGTACTTTAACTTTAACTTTATGTAGTTTGAGCATTTTCCTCGACTGATGTACTAACATCATGTGGTTTATTTTGTACATATGTAGCATCATCTACAAAGATACTAAGAACTACTGTTTCTTTCATTCACAAATTGCAGGTTAATTTTTATACTTGGCAAACTCGTCCCTGATAAAACCTGTTGGCGAGCCTGATCCGGCCCTCGGGCCGTACATTTGACACCCGTGTAGTAAAGTAACCACAAAAAAAAAGGGTATTTAAAGCTGCGCTATAAAGAACACATTTATGTGAGTACAGTAGTTTTAATAATTGAGAATAATTTCCTAATTAATTTTGAAACATTTTCCTTGCATGTGCTCCACTTCCTGTCGGTGACAGCCGTGTCTCATGAGTTTAACGCCTGACTCATCACCTGTGTTGTGTTCCTTTTTTTCTCCCAGCCAATCAGCCGGCTTCCTTTTAGTTCGCCTCACCTGTTTCTTGCTGAGTCATCACATTTATTCCCCCTGTTTGACTTTGCTCTTGTTCTTTGCTGTTCTCCTTCTTTGTGCACGCTCTTATAACTTTTATTTTATTTTTTTTATTATGGGGGCTCAGATGGGACAGAATGAAATCCAGTTAATCTGTATATAATTACTCAAATGTTTCATCTAATTCAATTGGAATTGAATACATGTGAAAATTGAAAAATGTGTCAATAATTGAATGCAAATTTTTTAAGTATTTAATAATTTAACAATTGAATGAATAATTTTACAATTTGAATGATTTATTTCACAACTAGTTTAATGATACAGTAGGGTTGTATCGCGGTAGTAATGAATCAAAAACGGTACTATACTCTGTTTGAAAAATACCGGTTCCAGGGCATGACGGCAGCGCACAATCACAGAGTACTTACAAGCAACCACAGTGTGTAGACCAGACCTGGGGCAAATTAAGGCCCGGGGGGGCCACATACAGTATTTCAATCTGGCCCGCCGGACATTCCCAAATATATTTTTTTAGATCTTTAAGATGGAAAGTGTAGCTGCCATTATGATATTGCAGTGATGTTTTCAAATGACCAAGTATTTAAATGGTTGGAATCAGCGCTTTTGCATGATGTTTTAGTTACTATGGTAATTAATTAGTTACTATGGTAATCTAAGTCACAGCAGCTCAGACGAGGCACCAAGCAGTGGGGGTCGGGAGCCTTTCCACATGGTGTCAGCCTGAAATGTTGGTGTCAGGGACAGACGTGGAAGGAGATTTTCACAACAAAGTTCTAAAGCTTAGTTATATATAATATTTAATATTGTATTTTTACCCTTTGCGTTCATATTTCCCTGTTTGTCGCATTTCTGTCGCGTTTTTCTTGATTGTAAAACATGTGGATCGATAGGGGGTTCATATGTTGTCAATATTCAGTGTTTTATCGTTCATAGAACAAACGTTTTTTAAGGCGGTCTGTCAAAATGTTTTTAGCATTCAATCAGACATTATTGTGAGGTTTTGTATTAGTGTTCCTAAAAATAGATATAACGGCCCTCAGACACATTTATTTCTCTAAATTTGGCCCCTTGGGCAAAGTAATTGCCCAGGCCTGGTATAGACAGAAAAGGAAGAACGGACGCATTTTGGCCTAAAAACTGACTGTAAAGGTGAAGTTATAACACTGAAACCTCAGGAAGAGGTGCTTTTAAGACATGGCTAGTTAGCTAGCTAGCAGCGAACATCCATCCGCAGTCGGCAGCATTTTAGCTACTTCTAAATCACTAATCCGAATAAAGTAAGTTTCTTACAAGTATCATCCCTGCAGGACGAGGAATAGCTAAACATGCTTCACTACACACCGTAGGAGGATACAATAGCTCACCGGTGTCACAATGTAAACAAATGCCATAGGTTGATCTACACCTGACATCCACTGTAATGATACCAAGTACAATAGCGTATCTTGTCGATACTACTATGATTACATTATTTTTTTATTGTCACAAAATCTTTTTTCCATTTAAAAAAAATCACATTATGCTTATAAACTCAGGAAATATGTCCCTGGACACATGAGGACTTTGAATATGACCAATGTATGATCCTGTAACTACTAACTAAATCGGATTGATACCCAAATTTGTGGTATCATCCAAAATTAATGTAAAGTATCAAACAACAGAAGAATAAGTGATTATTACATTTTAACAGAAGTGTACATAGAACATGTTAAAAGAGAAAGTAAGCAGATATTAACAGTAAATTAACAAGTGGATTAATCATTCATTTTTACAGATTGTCCCTCATAGTTTTGACAAAATAATAGAATGATAAATGACACAATATGTCACTGCATATGTCAGCAGACTAAATTAGGAGCCTTTGTTTGCTTACTCACTACTAAAAGACAATTTGTCTTGTATGTTCACTATTTTATTTAAGGGTAAATATGTTCTTCGATTGCAATAATGTGTGTGTGTGTGTGTGTGTGTGTGTGTGTGTGTGTGTGTGTGTGTGTGTGTGTGTGTGTGTGTGTGTGTGTGTGTGTGTGTGTGTGTGTGTGTGTGTGTGTGTGTGTGTGTGTGTGTGTGTGTGTGTGTGTGTGTGTGTGTGTGTGTGTGTGTGTGTGTGTGTGTGTGTGTGTGTGTGTGTGTGTGTGTGTGCGTGCGTGCGTGCGTGCGTGCGTGCGTGCGTGCGTGCGTGCGTGCGTGCGTGCGTGCGTGCGTGCGTGCGTGCGTGCGTGCGTGCGTGCGTGCGTGCGTGCGTGCGTGCGTGCGTGCGTGCGTGCGTGCGTGCGTGCGTGCGTGCGTGCGTGCGTGCGTGCGTGCGTGCGTGCGTGCGTGCGTGCGTGCGTGCGTGCGTGCGTGCGTGCGTGCGTGCGTGCGTGCGTGCGTGCGTGCGTGCGTGTGCGCGTGCGCGTGCGCGTGCGCGTGTGCGTGCGTGCGTGCGTGCGTGCGCGTTTTTAATGTACCGTAGGATTTTTACGAGGGTTCTTTGTTCGAATCCGCTTCCGCGATCCTATCTCTGCCGTTGTGTCCTTGGGCAAGACACTTCGCCCACCTTTCTCCCAGTGCCAGCTACACTGGTTTAAAAAAAGCTTAAAAATGGAGATAATGTGTTTTACAATGTGCTTTGAGTGTCCAGAGAAAAAGCGCTACATGAATATAATTGATTTCAAAATGATTTATTTCACATTTCAATTAATGTGTAGTAACTATTTAATGATTTATTATTGCATTATGTATTCCATGAAAATGTGTGGCAGCACTATTTTCTTTATCTGTCAAGCACAGCCGTCTAAGTCTTGACATATAATACAAAAGGTGCATGAAATAAAAATTTATTTTTAATTATTTAATGAACAATTAAATACATAATTAAATTGTGAAATAATGAAATCATGAAATAATTAATACATAGTGAAATGAATCATTAAATTGGCAAATGGCTAAATAACTAAATGATTTACTAAATATTTAAATCCAAAACCAGTGAAGTTGGCATGATGTGTAAATGGCAAATAAAAACAGAGTACAATGATTTGCAAATCCTTTTCACCTTATATTCAATTGAATAGACTGCAAAGACAAGATATGTAATGTTCGAACTGAGATGCTTTTTTTTTTTTTTTTGAAAATAATCATTAACTTAGAATTTAATGGCAGCAACACATTGCAAAAAAGTTGGCACAGTGGCATTTTTACCACCGTGTTACATGGCCTTTCCTTTTAACAACACTCCGTAAACGTTTGGGAACTGAGACCAATTTTTGAAGCTTTTCAGGTGGAATTATTTCCCATTCTTGCTTGATATACAGCTTAAATTGTTCAACAGTCTGGGGTCTCCATTGTGGTATTTTAGACTTCATATTGTGCCACACATTTTCAATGGGAAACAGGTCTGGACTACAGGCAGGCCAGTCTAGTACACGCACTCTTTTACTATGAAGCCACGCTGTTGTAACACGTGCAGAATGTGTCTTGGCATTGTCTTGCTGAAATAAGCAGGGGCGTCCATGATAGCGTTGCTTGGATGGCAACATATGTGGCTCCAAAACCTGTACGTACCTTTTCAGCATTAATGGTGCATTCACAGATGTGTAAGTTACCCATGTCTTGGGCACTAATACACCCCCATACCATCACAGATGCTGGCTTTTGAACTTTGCGCCTGTAACAGTCCGGATGGTTCTTTTCCTCTTTGGTCCGGGGGACACCACGTCCACAGTTTCCCAAAAAAAATTTGAAATGTGGATTCTTCAGACCACAGGACACTTTTCCACTTTGCATCAGTCCATCTTAGACTTAGATGAGCTCGGGCCCAACAAAGCCGGCGGCGTTTTTGGGGGTTGTTGATAAATGACTTTCGCTTTGCATAGTAGAGTTTTAACTTGCACTAACAGATGTAGTGACAAACTGTAGTTACTGACAGTGGTTTTCTGAAGTGTTCCTGAGCCCATGTGGTGATATCCTTTACACACTGATGTCGCTTTTTGATGCAGTACCGCTTGAGGGATCGAAGGTCCGTAATATCATCGCTTATGTGCAGTGATTTCTCCAGATTCTCTGAACCTTTTGATGATAAGACGGACCGTAGATGGTGAAATCCCTAAATTCCTTGCAATAGCTGGTTGAGAAATGTTGTTCTTAAACTGTTTGACAATTTTCTCACCAATTTTTTCACAAAGTAGTGACCCTCGCCCCATCCTTGTTTGTGAATGACTGAGCATTTCATGGAAGCTGCTTTTATACCCAATCATGGCACTCACCTGTTCCCAATTAGCCTGTTCACCTGTGGGATGTTCCAAATAAGTGTTTGATGAGCATTCCTCAACGTTCTCAGTCTTTTTTGCAACTTGTGCCAGCTTTTTTGAAACATGTTGCAGGCATCAATCAGTTTAGTTAAGTATGTTGTCTTTGCAGTCTATTCAATTGAATATAGGTTGAAAAGGATTTGTTTTTATTAACGATTTACACAACTTGCCAACTTCACTGGTTTTGGGTTTTCTAATAATGAATATAATAATAATTAAATATACACATATATTATGATTAAATACATTACAGGACACATTAAATAACAAATTTAGTGTCTTTATTTCCATTTTAATTGAGATACTTTTGTTAAAATAGTGTCTTAGGCCACCTGCCTTTACTCACATGAACTTGAAGTGCCATCCCATGGAATTGTCCAACATATTTTGGTATCCTGGAGCATTCAAAGTTCCTTTCACTGGAACTGAGGGGCCAAGCCCAACTCCTGAAAAACAACCCCACACCATAATTCCTCCTCCACCAAATTTCACACTCGGCACAATGCAGTCCGAAAAGTAGCGTTCTCCTGGCAACCTCCAAACCCAGACTCGTCCATCAGATTGCCAGATGGAAAAGCGTGACTCATCACTCCAGAGAAGGCGTCTCCACTGCTCTAGAGTCCAGTGGCGACGTGCTTTACACCACTGCATCCCACGCTTTGCATTGGACTTGGTGATGTATGGCTTAGATGCAGCTGCTCGGCCATGGAAACCCATTCCATGAAGCTCTCTGCGTACCGTACGTGTGCTAATTGGAAGGTCACATGAAGTTTTGAGCTCTGTAGCAACTGACTGTGATGTATGGCTTAGATGCAGCTGATCGGCCATGGAAACCCATTCCATGAAGTTCTCTGTGTACCGTACGTGGGCTAATTGGAAGGTCACATGAAGTTTTGAGCTCTGTAGCAACTGACTGTGCAGAAAGTCTTTGCACTATGCGCTTCAGCATCCGCTGACCCCTCAATGTCAGTTTACGTGGCCTACCACTTGGTGGCTGACTTGCTGTTGTTCCCAAACTCTTCACTTTTCTTACAGTAAAGTTGACTTTGGAATATTTAGGAGCGAGGAAATTTCACGACTGGATTTGTTGCACAGGTAGCATCCTATGAGAGTTCCACGCTGGAAATCACTGAGAGTGGTCCATTCTTTCACAAATGTTTCATTCTGTCCCATTTGATTATCCATACTTTAGTGGCATAGCTGTAATAGTTGTTAATACGCTTGGTAAACCCTGCAATACACTTGAACATATAACTAGCAGATCTTAACGAAGCAAAAAGAGACCAAGCAGTCTTCCCGATACGTTTCTGCGAGGGATCATCCTCTGAATAGCACATCTTTTATTTAACTTTGCAATTAGCTTTCTGTAGAA
Source organism: Nerophis lumbriciformis (assembly GCF_033978685.3). NCBI lineage: Eukaryota > Metazoa > Chordata > Actinopteri > Syngnathiformes > Syngnathidae > Nerophis > Nerophis lumbriciformis. Next base: position 16,360,211 of record NC_084579.2, on the reverse strand, counting down.
TGTTAGTGTAAGACACTCGGGGGTTTGATCCTTCACAGAGGCTTAAGATTTCTGGATAATATTTCTAATCTTCTCATAAGTGAGTCCATGGAGGAGACTTTATCGCGCACGCGGTGAAATGCAGAACATCTGATAGGAACTCTCCGACAATGCCGACATTTTCCACGCCGTTTCTTGCACCGCCGAGCCTGGTGCCGCTTCGTCGTTTTTAGCAGTGTTCGAGTCTCGCCGTACCTCTCGCCAGGCTAGAGAATGTTGTGACCTTCTATCGGGGACCTCCCGTGAATGGAGATCATTGCCACAGCTTAGGGATTTGTCCGAGGATCGGTCAGACCGAAGCAAGGGGAAGAAGTGGCCTTCTTTCCTTTAATGCTGGCACTGAAGCCATGTTTAAAAGAGCCCCCAGGGCCTCGACAGCAAAGACCTTTTCTCTCAATTAGATTGATTCCAAAGCCGGTGGGCTTAACCTCCATAGAAACACCATTTGCTTCATTTTGCAGAGAACGTCTGAAAAGAGAGAAAAAAAAAAAATCCTTGCTCTTTTTGACATTTCCACTTGGCATGCATGCTCCATATTGTATTTAGTCACAATGCACCACCAAGTAACCTTTAACTGCTTTGTCAGTATTCTGATTGGCCGAAATGTGAATTTAAATGTTTTGTCGTAGACATTTTTTTTTTCAATCTCCACATATGTGGATGCAGACCTTTTTCTTTTTTTTTTTTAACACAGATTTGGAGAAAATATCACTGTTCTTGTTTACATGGTCATAGTTTGGTTGTTTTTTTCAAAATTATGACTGTAAACGCTCCAGATATGCATGCCGGGCCAGTAGTAGTCAGCTTCTAAAAATACTATTGCTGTCAATTTTTTCTGGATTATAGAGCGCACCGGGATATAAACCGCACCCACTCAATTCTAGGAAAAAAAACAAAAAAACATGCATCCATATATTAGCCGCACCGGACTATATATAAGCCGCAGATACAGTATATACGTTGTGAAATTAGTTATTTACACAGGAATATTCTGTAAACGTTGTCGGAGGCAGATATTTACATATATTCGTATTTAAGTGTTACTTCTTTAAATTTCATAATCATATTACAAAACAGCTAGTGTTTTTCTTCCAATTGTGGTCTTTTGGTTGTCTGCAAATACTGTGTGCTAACCTTGGGTATGGAATGTAAGAAAGAGAGATACTCCTTCTTTTATCTCTTCTTATGTCCAGGTGCGGAGGACAATGGGCATGTGTTTGGGCTGGAAAGACAAGACAGCAAGGGTGGGAGGGAGAGAGACTTTATAGAATAGAAGGTTTCCATTTTTTAGATCAGACCATCTTAGCTGCGCGATTGAATGTTCTATGCTGGACTGGTCTCATTATATTTACAAAGATTTGCAAATATATTACAAAATACCTATTCTGTCTCTGGTGGTTCTTTTACTCAGCTTTAAGTGTCGTAAAGAGCTTGGGAGCGACGACCAGAAATTGATTTCCCTGGGAGGAACAACTGGTCCAAACGCAACAACGTTTATTTACATACCTTTAATTGTTTCGAAACGGTTTCCTGTAACATGGCAGTAAAACGGCTGATCAAACAAAACAGAAGTCATCGTCATGGACGAAATCATTCAATATTTTAAATTATTTTGCTGCTATCGGATCCATATCCGATATCCGTGTCGGATCGGGACAGCCCTATTAACACACTCAATGTTGCATCAGATGTTTTAAACAAAGTTGTATAAAGCACAACACAAATGCCAGCACTTTGACAAAGAAGGTGAGAAACACTGTTGAATTCAATACAGATAAAGGACGGCGGTTTGCCAACAAGTGTCTGTAATAAAGTAATTTTAAATGTTCATGCATCCATTTTATTCGTCTCAGATTTATTTCAAATTGTTTTCTACATGTAAAACTATAATTTGTTCTGTATTAATGATTTTGGGTGTGTGGAACTAAATATATTTGCATTATTTCATTATTGGTTTAAATTTTCCTCTGCGATGGGGTTTTTATAGGTACCGACCAAAGTCCGTCGGTACTAGCGGGTACCCATTCTCATAGAATCAAACGGTGCCATATTTCGATACCCTAACGGGCCGACAATCCATCAAGCGGTGCGGCTTCAAAGTCATGCTAAAACATTGTTGACGGATTTTTGAGCGCCGTGTGTAATGTTCTTTATTTTCAATGGAACCTTTAAAGTTTTGGTGTTTACTGGCGTCATATTGCAGTCTACACATATCTCTTATGTGTGGCTACCATCTACTGGTCACACTTATCATTACACCATGTACCAAATAAAAAGGCTTTGAGGTTGGTAAGCACTATAAAAATGGGACCCATTACCTCCCTGATTGACACTCAGCATCAAGGGTTGGAATTGGGGGTTAAATCACCAAAAATGATTCCCGGGCGCGGCCACCACTGCTGCTCACTGCTCCCCTCACCTCCCAGGGTGTGATCAAGGGTGATGGGTCAAATGCAGAGAATAATTTTGCCACACCTAGTGTTTGTGACAATCATTGGTACTTTAACTTTAACAACCAGAATTATTCTGCACATTAGGCGCACCAGGTTGTAAGGTGCACTGTCGATTTTTGAGAAAATGAAAGGATTTTAAGTGTGCCCGGTATCATTACACCCTGTACTAAATAAAATTGCTTCGAGGTCGGTAAGCACAACCAGAATTATTCTGTACATTAGGCACACTGTCGATTTTAAGTGCACCTTATCCAATCCAATCCACTTTATTTATATAGCACATTTAAACAACAAAAATGTTTCCAAAGTGCTGCACAACAATATTAAAAACAATATTCAAATATTATCCTTAGCTTCACCAATGACTGAATAAAAACAAAAAATATATAAATATAAAAACAATATAAAAATAAATATGATTAAAAACAATTTTAAAGGGTAAAACCAATTAAAACAGTAAATAGAAATCTAAATTAAAATAAAAAACACAGAGGACCACACAACTCACATAGTGTTAAAAGCCAAAGAATAAAAGTGGGTCTTAAGACGAGACTTAAAACACTCTACTGTGGGAGCAGTTTGAACATGGAGGGGCAGAGTGTTCCAGAGCTTAGGGCTGACCACAGAGAAGGCCCTGTCTCCCCTGGATTTAAGTCTGGTCTTGGGCACCACGAGCTGGAGCTGGCTCTCGGACCTCAGAGCACGTGCAGGAGTGTAAATTTGGATGAGGTCCGAGATATACTGAGGTGCCAGTCCATGTAAAGCTTTAAAAACAAACAGCAAGGTTTTAAAATCAATTCTAAAATAAAACTTGATATATCGACTTTTTAAGATATATCGATATACTTATATTCCGAAAAATACGGTAACATTCATGAACACACACAAAAGTACCCACAATTGTTAGAGTACTGGTGTTGATTCATCAGTACTGAAATTTGAAAACAACCTTTTTTTTTTTTCCCATGATGTCTCTGGAGTTCTAATTAGAGTCCAGTTTCTAGTGTTCAAATGAAAGCGTTTTGGGGGGGGGGTGTCCTTTTTGACGGGCAAAACGACACTTTTCATCAGTTTTCATTAAAATATATATATATTTTGTCAAAGTTGTCACTGGTTGTGATCTTGAAGACACTGATTGTGAGTCTGTTTTCTTCTGCTCCGGTTTGTAATGGCCTCCTAAAAGTTGCAACTTTAATGTCAAAGATTTCCTCAGGGCTTTGTCTTATCACGGAGCAGATTGGCAGCCGTTTCCTGTCTGCTAAAGCCGTCATTACCAACTTAAAGTAAAATAAGATGAAGGCTTGGGAAGGCACCCTACATTTACCTCAAAAGGGCAGTGGAGTAAAGCCAAGAAGATGCGTCTTGAAAAGGAAAATGAAAGCTCTAACAATACCTTGATGTCACAATTGGCGGTTTTGAAAGGCGACGGGCCTGTTTAGCACACAGAGCAAGTAGAATTATTTCCCCCTCGGTGACGCACTCCCAAGTGCAGTCTTGTGTGAAAGCGGCTGACGGGCTCTGATCGCAATCACGCCGTCTCATAATCATTCAAACGTCGCAGGTGCCGGGATCTCCTCGAGCGTCTCTGATCCAGCGTTAAATATTTTCCTGTCTCCACAACTTTTTGGAGGAATTTGAACCCAAACGTTATTCAATTCAGCATTGTGATAGTGCTTCAAGTTTGAAGTATATACAGAGAAAGGAATAAAAAGGATAATACACTGTGGAAGTCGCTTACACACGTCACAGGAGCCAGGCGTGCAGTTTTTAACAGAGTTTTAATGTTCATCATTTTAAACAAATGTTTTTCAGCAGGTCGTGACTTTTCAGTCACTCCAAATCCTCCTCCTCTACTGTTCCGGCCGCCACTGTTAAAGACAACAGGTGATTGGATGGGAGACCTAATCACCTGTTCGGCTGTGTCTCGCCGTCTGCACTGCCACGCCCCCGTCCAATGGTGCTCTGTCCTCAGCACCATGGACAGAGGCGGTGACCTCCGCTCCCGCAGGCAGCGCTGGCCACACCTCCCTCCACATACACGTTGACATAACAAAACATAATACTTAATAACTTAAACTATAATAGACGAAAAAGTTTGCAGCACGAACAAATGGGACCATGTTGGGGAGCTTTTGACCAAGTGGATGATGTCACTATTCAGAAAATGTGTCTTGCAAGACCGTATTTTTCGGCCTATAATGCGCACTTCAAATCCTTTCATTTTCTCAAAACCCGACAGTGCGCCTGATAACCCGGTGCGCCAAATATACGGAATCATTTTGGTCGTGCTTACCGACCTCGAAGCTATTTTATTTGGTACATGGTGTGATGATAAGTGTGACCAGTAGATGGCAGTCACACATGAGACTCAGTAAACACAATTTTTTTTAATTTTTTTTTTTTACATTGGGACCAATAGGGTACCATGGAATTAATACTGAGTACTCAAACATACCAATTTTTGGTTAATTTGTTGATAAATGTTAAATATTTAATATTTTATTCACCATTTAAAACTGATAAAAACTGGGCTGTCTAGTTATGTCTTGTTTTTTTCACACTTCTCTGTCTAATTTGCAAGTAATATATTGTAGCCTTTGCATGCAGTTGTAATTCCAAGACATCTGTTAAGAACATATCAGAATACATATTTAATGACCACACACCATACACCCCCCCCTACACATTTTCTATTACATATAAAATGTCTGGGTCCACTGGACCCGGGACTAATAGAAGTGTGGAAATTGATGTTCTCTGTACCACACACACACACACACACACACACACACACACACACACACACACACACACACACACACACACACACAGCAGGTCTAGACAGGAGAAGGACAGAGTGTAGGTACTGTCGGAGGCAGATATTTACATATATCCGTATTTAAGTGTTGCTTCTTTAATTTCATAATCATATTACAAAACAGCTAGTGTTTTTCTTCCAATTGTGGTCTTTTGGTTGTCTGCAAATACTGTGTGCTAACCTTGGGTATGGAATGTAAGAAAGAGAGATACTCCTTCTTCTTATCTATTCTTCTGTCCAGATGCGGAGGACAATGGGCATGTGTTTAGGCTTGAAAGACAAGACAACGAGGGTGGGAGGGAGAGAGACTTTATAGAAGAGAAGGTTTCCATTTTTTTAGGGCAGACCATCTTAGCTGCGCGATTGAATGTGCTATGCTGGACTGGTCTCATTATATTTACAAAGCTTTGCAAATATATTACAAAATACCTATTCTGTCTCTGGTGGTTCTTCTACTCAGTTTTAAGTGTCGTCAAGATCTTGGGAGCGACGACCAAAAACTTGAATTCCCTGGGAGGAACAACTGGTCCAAACGCAACAGTACACAGAACATCAGAGGGTCAAATGTGCGAGAAAATGAGAGCAGACAGTGTTGACAAACAATGTTGCAACCTTGTGTGGGAACCGCAGGTGCAGAAACACAAAAGAAAAATCCCTGTGGGATGCAGAAACTGGCAGATAAATTTTCTGTGCAACATTCATATTGTTGTTACTCAGCCAGCGTTTGTGGGTCTGATAGACTCGTTGCATTTTGTGACTTTTAATGCCTCACAATCAAACACTTTTATGGTAAAATACTGAACAGATGTTTATTGGGATAAGGTAAACATCTGTTCAGTATTTTAACATAAAAGTGTTTGATTTTGAGGCATTAAAAGCCTCACAATATGAACAACATCATGAACATTACACAAAGGTTAGGAAAAATATATCGAGATATACTTTATCGTCCATATCACCCAGCCTGAGTTTGAGCATTTTTCAATCAGGCATACTGGATTTGTTGGCATGGAAAATTGCAACGTTACCCGGAAGCAGTCCGGCTGAGTCCAGTCAGAGTACTGCTTGAGTGATTGTTTCCGCGCCAAGTGTTTGAGCTGAGGCCCCGAGTCCGCAACAGGACGTGACGTCACGTGCAACAAACGCGTCGAAATATAATACCGCTGGATTTTACGTGACAAAATTCGGTCCCCATTCCTAAACGCGAGTATCACACTATTGGCAAAATTTTAAAGTGCAGGTAACAGAAGTAGACGAGGCAGCTGCGTCCTGACGAGTCACGACGTCAGGTAATAAGGTATTAAAAACTACAGCCTACGGACACGAAGTAGATAGCCTGGTCGTTACTTTCCCTTGACAAACCGCTAAGTCCAGATATCTTATAAAGATATCAAGGTAGTATTATCAAGGAAGTGGTTTCAAAAGACCGCAAGACAAAAGACGACCGGTGGCGAGTCGCGACCTCTTGACTCCTTTCTTTGGATACGCAGTAACGAGGCCGCGCTAGTGTGTGACCTATTATGTGGATGATATACTAATAGTCCTAACCTCCCTTTAAAATTACATCTAATTAACACAATTTACACTTCTTGCTGGCGAGAACGAGAAGGACATGCCGCCGTGGGAGTAATTGCAGCATCCATTATTGCTGCTGCGGGCTGACAAGGTGCATATTTCCTGAATAAAATCAATGTTAGCCCTGGCAGCCGCGGCAGCTGAGGGTTAACGCTACAGCCAGAGTGTAGTTGGGGTGTCGGTACCAGACGTGGGTAGTAGCGCGCTACATTTACTCCGTTACATCTACTTGAGTAACTTTTGGGATAAATTGTCCTTCTAAGAGTAGTTTTAATGCAACATACTTTTACTTTTACTTGAGTATATTTATAGAGAAGAAACGCTACTTTTACTCCGCTCCATTTATCTACATTCAGCTCGCTACTAATTTTTATCGATCTGTTAATGCACGCTTTGTTTGTTTTGGTTTGTCAGAAAGACCTTCAAAGTAGGATCTATGCATGCCTGCGTTTCACCAATCACATGCAGTCACTGGGACGTTGGACCAATCAAACAGAGCCAGGCGGTCACATGACCGTCACACGTGGACCCCCGACTTAAACAAGTTGAAAAACTTATTGGGGTGTTACCATTTAGTGGTCAATCTACTAATAAAAGTTTCAATCAATCAAACAAAAGTGTGAAGTAAAAAATTGACTTTTTTTTATTTCAACCGTACCTCTCTCAAAAGCCTAAAGACTGACCGCACAGTTCCTGTCTTCACAATAAAAATGCTGCTCCATCGCGCCTGCGCTAACAAAATAAGAGTCTCCGAAAGCCAGCGCAAACAAGCTAGCAAGCTACGGAGTTTGCCGCCAATGTATTTCTTGTAAAGGGTATAAAAACGAATATGGAAGCTGGACAAATAAGATAACAAAAACCAACCACTTTCATATGGTATTGGACAGAAAGGAGGAACTTTTTTTCTCCTCCATTTGAAAATGTGGACGTTATCATCACTGCTGTATGATTTCAATCAATGCAAGTCATCAGAATCAGGTAATACACCAACTTATATTCTTGTCTTCATGAAAGAACGGAATCTATATGTTAAACATGCTTGTATGTTCATTAAAACACCTTTAACATGTGAACAAAAACGACAAAATAAATAGATATAAATTACATACTGTATATATAAATTTGTGTGTGTGTGTGTGTGTGTGTGTGTGTGTGTGTGTGTGTGTGTGTGTGTGTGTGTGTGTGTGTGTGTGTGTGTGTGTGTGTGTGTGTGTGTGTGTGTGTGTGTGTGTGTGTGTGTGTGTGTGTGTGTGTGTGTGTGTGTCTATATATACAGGTAAAAGCCAGTAAATTAGAATATTTTGAAAAACTTAATTTATTTCAGTAATTGCATTCAAAAGGTGTAACTTGTACATTATATTTATTCATTGCACACATACTGATGCATTAAAATGTTTATTTCATTTAATTTTGATGATTTGAAGTGGCAACAAATGAAAATCCAAATTTCCGTGTGTCACAAAATTAGAATATTACTTAAGGCTAATACAAAAAAGGGATTTTTAGAAATGTTGGCCAACTGAAAAGTATGAAAATGAAAAATATGAGCATGTACAATACTCAATACTTGGTTGGAGCTCCTTTTGCCTCAATTACTGTGTTAATGCGGCGTGGCATGGAGTCGATGAGTTTCTGGCACTGCTCAGGTGTTATGAGAGCCCAGGTTGCTCTGATAGTGGCCTTCAACTCTTCTGCGTTTTTGGGTCTGGCATTCTGCATCTTCCTTTTCACAATACCCCACAGATTTTCTATGGGGCTAAGGTCAGGGGAGTTGGCGGGCCAATTTAGAACAGAAATACCATGGTCCGTAAACCAGGCACGGGTAGATTTTGCGCTGTGTGCAGGCGCCAAGTCCTGTTGGAACTTGAAATCTCCATCTCCATAGAGCAGGTCAGCAGCAGGAAGCATGAAGTGCTCTAAAACTTGCTGGTAGACGGCTGCGTTGACCCTGGATCTCAGGAAACAGAGTGGACCGACACCAGCAGATGACATGGCACCCCAAACCATCACCCAACCATGCAAATTTTGCATTTCCTTTGGAAATCGAGGTCCCAGAGTCTGGAGGAAGACAGGAGAGGCACAGGATCCACGTTGCCTGAAGTCTAGTGAAAAGTTTCCACCATCAGTGATGGTTTGGGGTGCCATGTCATCTGCTGGTGTCGGTCCACTCTGTTTCCTGAGATCCAGGCTCAACGCAGCCGTCTACCAGCAAGTTTTAGAGCACTTCATGCTTCCTGCTGCTGACCTGCTCTATGGAGATGGAGATTTCAAGTTCCAACAGGACTTGGCGCTTGCACACAGTGCAAAATCTACCCGTGCCTGGTTTACGGACCATGGTATTTCTGTTCTAAATTGGCCCGCCAACTCCCCTGACCTTAGCCCCATAGAAAATCTGTGGGGTATTGTGAAAAGGAAGATGCAGAATGCCAGACCCAAAAACGCAGAAGAGTTGAAGGCCACTATCAGAGCAACCTGGGCTCTCATAACACCTGAGCAGTGCCAGAAACTCATCGACTCCATGCCACGCCGCATTAACGCAGTAAATGAGGCAAAAGGAGCTCCAACCAAGTATTGAGTATTGTACATGCTCATATTTTTCATTTTCATACTTTTCAGTTGGCCAACATTTCTAAAAATCCCTTTTTTATATTAGCCTTAAGTAATATTCTAATTTTGTGATACACGGAATTTTGGATTTTCATTTGTTGCCACTTCAAATCATCAAAATTAAATGAAATATACATTTGAATGCATCAGTCTGTGTGCAATGAATAAATATAATGTACAAGTTACACCTTTTGAATGCAATTACTGAAATAAATCAAGTTTTTCAAAATATTCTAATTTACTGGCTTTTACCTGTATATATGAGGTAGATCACCTCGACTTGGTCATTTATTAAGTAATTGATTAACGTTGAAAAACTTTTTGGGGTGTTGCCATTTAGTGGTCAATTGTACGGAATATGTACTGTACTAATACAAGTTTCAATCAATCAATCAATGAATGCCCACTGAGCCTATATAGTGCTGTTAAGTTATTGTGGCTCAATTTGCCTTAATTTTTATTTTTTATTTTAATGTATTATTATGTAATATATATTATTGTTTTAGTTGCTTAAGAGATATTCCTGGCTCTGAATTTGCTCTTTTCTATTTTTATGTTTTTGTGCATTATTTGTTGCCGTCATCATTAAACAAACACGTTACTCATCAGTTACTCAGTACTAGAGTAGTTTGTTTCACAACATACTTTTTACTTCTACTCAAGTAAATATTTGGGTGACTACTCCTTACTTTTACTTGAGTAATAAATCTCTAAAGTAACAGTACTCTTACTTGAGTACAATCTCTGGCTACTCTACCCACCTCTGGTCGGTACAAGAGGTTAATAGGAGTAGCAGTAAAAGTTTTTGGGTGACTAATAAAAAATGTATTGTATTATATGTTCCAGTTATTGCCAATATTCTATTCAAATCTCACAAGAACATTTAAAGTACCGTAGGGGGGTCAGCATCTACTTTTCCATGCGAAATTACAACATTGGTTCTGGTTGCTGCTCTGTTCAATATGTGTTGATACAAATAAATATGTTCAAAGAGAGCTACATTTTCCTCTCCACTTCATTTCAAACTACAAGTCATTATCCAAATAACAGAAACATAAATTAGCAAAAAAAATTGCTGCTGCGGTGTTTGTGGATTTAACAAAAGCATTTGACACAATTAATCATAGCATCTTAAACAAATTAGAAAGGTATGGAATCAGAAGGTTGGTCCTGGACTGGGTTGGAAGCCACTTAACCAGCAGGAAGCAATACGTGAAGATAGGCAAACGCACTTCTGCAGAGCTGAAAATATTTTGTGGCATACCTGAGGGATCAATACTAGGACCAAAATTGTTCAATCTCTATATAAGTGACATTTGCAAAGTTACAAAGGACTTAAAGTTAGTATTATTTGCAGTTTTGTTCAGGAGAGAACACACGGAAGATAATACACATAATAACAGAAGAAATTAACCAATTAAAAAGATGGTTTGACAAAAACAGACTATCTTTGAATCTCAGTAAAACTATAATAATGCTATTTGGTAACAGAAGAAGAGAAAGTTAAAATGCTCAGCAACTGTTACCAAGAATCTTTTTTTTGTGTGTGTTATATGATTATTTTTTAAGATACTTGATGTTTTGCACTATAATTGGTGGGTTAAAAATCTCAGCACAGTCATGTTACCTAATTAATTTTATGTTACAAGTTTTTTTAAAGACATTTTTGATGATTTTTGCACTATAATTAGTGAGTTCAAAATCTCAGTGGCAGAGTCCTGTTACTATTTTTTTTGTGTGTCAACATGCTATTAACATGCCAAGTACAGTATTTTACGGACCATAGGGCACACCAGATTATGAGGCACACTGCCAATGAATGGTCTATTGTTGATCTTTTTTTATTAATAAAGCGCACCAGATTATAGGGCGCATTAAAGGACTTATAATTATTATTATTTTTTTTTTAATGTAAAACACTTCCTTGTGGTCTACATAACGTGTAATGGTGGTTCTTTGGTCAAAATGTTGCATAGATTATGTTTTACAGATCATCTTCTGACTTTGATGTGCCGTTTTGTGGGCGGTCTTATTTACGTGGCTCACCTTCGGCAGCGTCTTCTCCCCGTCATCTTTGTTGTAGCGGTGTAGCGTGCAAGGACGGGAGTGGAAGAAGTGTCAAAAGATGGAGCTAACTGTTTTAATGACATTAAGACTTTATTTCAATCAATAGCAGAGCATCTCCTCCTCATCCGGAAACAACACCGGAAATGTGTCCTGTGAAAAACCGTCCGACCGGAACTCTAATAACCAAAGTTCCTTGGGTGAATAATGTAAACTCACTACCCCGGTATGATTTAGCGCTTTCATGGCGAGTTTACTGACAGATATAAGTAAGAACTTTACACTACTTTATATTAAAAATGGCAACAGTGGAGAAGATAGAGAAAAATAAGAAACTTATCAACTACGGTGTCGGCACGGACTACAAAGGCGGATGCACGCAATATTTCACGATTTATGCAGATCCCAAATGCAGATCAGCAGGTAAGAAAAGTTGCTTTTGCATAATATTCTGAAACAAAACGCCAGATATGTCTTACCGTATACACACACCATAATAATACTCGTATGTTGAAGCAGAGCGGTGCAGCCTACACGTATCTCTTATGTTTGACTGCCATCTACTGGTCACACATATAATTTCACCATGCACCAAATGAAATTGCTTCGACTTAGGTAAGCTCAACCAAACGTATTCCTTACATTAGGCGCAGTGTCGAGTTTTGAGGATTTTAAGTGTGCCTTATAGTCCGGATAATGCGGTAGCTTTACTTAATCAATTTGCTAATTCTATGCTAAAGACTCACTCCTGTTACTTTCAGTGCTGTTACAAAAGGAACCTTGTAAAAAACTGAATTGAAGTTGGCGAAGATGGGCCGATATAGATTTTGAGTTATTCAATATGTGTATTATTACTAGGTTAGGAGTGTAAAACAACTTATTCCTTTTTGATTTAGAACATATTTGGCGTTGCGAGAATTAACAGAAATCGCCAGAAAGCAAATGCATGAGCTCTTTAATGGCACCTTTTTACGGGCGATTAATTAAAATCAGCAGCTGTATAATTGAGCATGAGCGGAATTTGACATACATAAGTTGCAGCGGCAGGAGAAGCGGTGACAGGAATACAAACCTTGCATGCCATTTTAATTTCCAACATTTAGGACGATATATAAGAATACACGCAGTCTGACCTCCAAATAAACGCGGCAGGTACATTTGTAGGTGCTTAACCTTAATCCTTGACGCATAATTGTCCCCTTTAGCACAGATTTCCATATCGGCATAATGGGATCCCATGGTGTTATTCGCAATTAAAAAAATGCTCACTTCTGAAAATGACCTCAGTGGATTTGACTTTGATGATTCTAATCCCCCCCCACCCCACCCCGCCGCCCTCCACCCCAACCGCATTGTCTAAGCTACTGCACTATCACTATCTATAAATAGATAGCACCTTTAAATAGGATTTCCGCCTCACGGGGCAATAATCCACTTTGTAACGTCAGCTGACGTGACAGGCAAATTTCTCAATTTCCTCTAAGTGGTGGAGTCAGAACTTTTCTTAGCTTAGCATTTTCAAAATGGGTAACGCGCCTAAGTATGACGGATATTGTTACTGTATTTATTCATATCGTGGGGTGCCCTTATTTTTTCACATGACTGTTTGTTTATGGAAGCTAACTTTTCTACCCCCGAACTATTGCGCACAAATGTATTATTTGACCCAGTAAGTGGGTTTGACTTGAAATTTCTCGCACTTTGACGAACACATGTCCACTATCTAGCCAAACGTCTCTGCAGGCTAAAGACGGGATGTAACAATTTATTGTACAAACCCCGTTTCCATATGAGTTGGGAAATTATTAGATGTAAATATAAACGAAATACAATGATTTGCAAATCATTTCAACCCATATTCAGTTGAATATGCTAAAAAGACAACATATTTGATGTTCAAACTGATAAACATTTTTTTTTTGCAAATAATCATTAACTTTAGAATTTGATGCCAGCAACACGTGACAAAGAAGTTGGAAAAGGTGGCAATAAATACTGATAAAGTTGAGGAATATTCATCAAACACTTATTTGGTGTGCATGCTAATTGGGAACAGGTGGGTGCCATGATTGGGTATAAAAACAGCTTCCCAAAAAATGCTCAGTCTTTCACAAGAAAGGATGGGGCGAGGTACACCCCTTTGTCCACAACTGCGTGAGCAAATAGTCAAACAGTTTAAGAACAACGTTTCTCAAAGTGCAATTGCAAGAAATTTAGGGATTTCAACATCTACGGTCCATAATATCATCAAAAGGTTCAGAGAATCTGGAGAAATCACTCCACGTAAGCGGCATGGCCGGAAACCAACATTGAATGACCGTGACCTTCGATCCCTCAGACGGCACTGTATCCAAAACCGACAACAATCTCTAAAGGATATCACCACATGGGCTCAGGAACACTTCAGAAAAGCACTGTCACTAAATACAGTTTGTCACTACATCTGTAAGTGCAAGTTAAAGCTCTACTATGCAAAGCGAAAGCCATTTATCAACAACATCCAGAAACGCCGCTGGCTTCTCTGGGCCCGAGATCATCTAAGATGGACTGATGCATAGTGGGAAAGTGTTTTGTGGTCTGACGAGTCCACATTTCAAATTGTTTTTGGAAATATTCCACATCGTGTCATCCGGACCAAAGGGGAAGCGAACCATCCAGACTGTTATCAACGCAAAGTTCAAAAGCCAGCATCTGTGATGGTATGGGGGTGCATTAGTGCCCAAGACATGGGTAACTTACACATCTGTGAAGGCACCATTAATGCTGAAAGGTACATACAGGTTTTGGAACAACATATGCTGCCATCTAAGCGCCGTCTTTTTCATGGATGCCCCTTCTTATTTCAGCAAGACAATGCCAAGCCACATTCAGCACGTGTTACAACAGCGCGGCTTCGTAAAAAAAGAGTGCGGGTACTTTCCTGGCCCGCCTGCAGTCCAGACCTGTCTCCCATCGAAAATGTGTGGCGCATTATGAAGCGTAAAATACGACAGCGGAGACCCCGGACTGTTGAACGACTGAAGCTCTACATAAAACAAGAATGGGAAAGAATTCCACTTTCAAAGCTTCAACAATTAGTTTCCTCAGTTCCCAATCGTTTATTGAGTGTTGTTAAAAGAAATGGTGATGTAACACAGTGGTGAGCATGCCCTTTCCCAACTACTTTGGCACATGTTGCAGCTATGAAATTCTAAGTTAATTATTATTTGCAAAAAAAAAAAAAGTTTATGAGTATGAACATCAAATGTCTTGTCTTTGTAGTGCATTCAACTGAATATGGGTTGAAAAAGATTTTGCAAATCATTGTATTCCGTTTATATTTACATCTTTTAAATTGTTTTAACCTATTTTGAAAAGTTTTTTATCATTGTATACCGAAAAACTAGAGATGTCCGATAATGGCTTTTTTGCCGATATTCCGATATTGACCAACTCTTAATTACCTATTCCGATATCAACCGATACAGATACATACAGTCGTGGAATTAACACATTATTGTGTTTAATTTTGTTGTGATGACCCCCGTTTTGTTAGAATGTATCTGGAGGAAATTTGAGGACAACAGGATACGCACTCCAAGAACTCCGATAAAAAGTGAAACTCTGAATCATTGAAGGAGCATAACCGTTGAATATCATCTGCATAGAAATGTTAAACATTTGTAGAACTACTGATCAACTTGTGTATCAAAAAAGCGCACCATGCACTGTTTGTTTCCTGGCTGCGAACTGTGAAGCTTCGATGTTGCAAGCTCCGGTAAATAAAGAACAGCCCGGACGATCGATCAATTCAATTCTCCTTCTTCCGTGGCCAGCGCCTTACGCTCGCTGCCTTGTCCTGAAGTGGCGCCTAAACAGCAGCCTACTGTGACATACTGTGGCGAACACGGAGGAGAAAAACACGCCATCCATCATAAAAGCCGGAGGCGAGGAAAGCCAACTTCGCCGTCGCATTTATCTCTCGCTCCTGCTGCATTATCCTCCTTCCGCTCTTTCCTTCATCCATCCTTCTTTCAAGCCAGCGCTCCTTTCTCCCACCACTCCATTCCATCACTCTTTCTCAAATCCGCCGAACTCTGACCTTAATCCTCTTTCTCTATGAATCCGTCCACTTCATTCCCTCTTGTCTTTTGTCGCACAATGTCATATGAGTTTCCCCGGAAAATATAGACCATAGGATCCACAATAATGTTGGCCTGGGAAGGTGGCCAGTTTACAGTACAACATCAGTTCATACTATATTGCACAGTCATCACTTGTTTACTGTTGCTAATTGGTTCCAGGCCTTGCAATGGTCAACACTAGAGATGTCGGATAATGGCTTTTTTGGGGGTAGCGTGGGGTGTATATTGAAGCGTCCCGGCAGAGTTAGTGCTGCAAGGGATTCTGGGTATTTGTTCTGTTGTGTTTGTGTTGTGTTACGGTGAGAATGTTCTCCCGAAATGTGTTTGTCATTCTTGTTTGGTGTGGGTTCACAGTGTGGCGCACATTTGCAACAGTGTTAAAGTTGTTTATACGGCCACCCTCAGTGTGACCTGTATGGCTGTTGACCAAGTATGCTTGCATTCACTTGTGTGTGCGTCAAAAACCGTAGATATTATGTGACTGGGCCGGCACGCAAAGGAAGTGCCTTTAAGTTTAATTGGCGCTCTGTACTTCTTCCTACGTTCGTGAACCACTCCGTATAGCGGCGTTTTAAAAAGTCATGAATTAGAATTTTTGAAACAGATACCGATAATTTCCGATATTACCTTTTAAAGCATTTATCGACCGATAATACCGGCAGTCCGATATTATCAGACATCTCTAGTCAATACATTTCTGCAAAGTAAAAAATACAATATTTTCCTAGAGCATAAACAATTATTAACCACCTTCTAAATCAATTAATCAATCAAAGTTTATTTATATAGCCTTAATCACAAGTGTCTCAAAGGGCTGCACAAGCCACAACGACATCCTCTGCTCAGATCCCACATCAGGATAAGAAAAAAAACTGAACCCAATGGGATGACAATGAGAAACCGTGGAGGGGACCGCAGATGTTTTTTTCAAGCAGAATTACCGTAAATTCTCCTAGCCGCTACTTTTTTTTCCTCCGCTTTGCACCCTACGGCTTATAAAAACAGTGTGGCTAATTTTTGCCTTTTTCTTTTCTAACAGCCATAATTCAACAAGTGTTTATTAACAGACACTAAAAGGGTGTGTTTGTGCTATGACGCCATCTTTTGGACGGGTTTTCTCACGACAGGTACTGTGGGGTGAACGTCTGCAGTATTTCCTTCTGTTTAGTGCTTTCAACCAGAATTTCAAGTTCCGTGCCGTCCATAGCGCACCTACTCTTATGGATTCTTCATTCAGCACTAAAGTTTACAATATAAATAAAAACATTCATACTTACTGAACCCCTCCCATATGTGATTATCTGTGGGAGTGTTTTTGTACATATTTGTACATGCTATCGTAATGTAATCGAGCTAGCATCGTTAGCCATAGCTAATATGCTGACACGTTTACGAGTGTCCGTGTTAGTATTGTTAACTTACAATGGCATTATTTTTGTAAATTCACCAAAACGTCACCGTGGAGTTTTTGAGTCTGTTTAGCTAATTGGAGAGTTTTCCGCAGCTAGTGGGTCCATGACGATGACTTCTGTTTTGTTTGATCAGCCATTTTACTGCCGTGTGACAGGCACCGTTTAGAAACAATTAAGGTATGTAAATAAACATTTATAAAATCTTTGTGTAAATAACTAATTTCACAACGTATATATCTGCGGCTTAGTCCGTTGGAAAAAAAAAAAATTTCTTCAAAAAATTAGTGGGTGTGGCTAATTAAAGGTGTGCTTTATAGTAAGGAAAATAAAGCAAAGCTCTCGAAACATGAATTATATTCAGCTTTACACTAGTTTCACCCATAGTAACCTTGGTTGTCTTCTTACGGGTGATTGCAGTACTTGCTGGTAGTCTTACAAAGGTTATGGCTATGGTTGTCACCCGGCCACTACAACATGTTAACAAAAGTTATGGCTGTGGTTGTCACCCGGCCACTACAACATGTTAACGAAAAACAGTCACATCCTAGACAATTCCTGTGAGTTAGAGCTGGGCTTCCATGTGCTGAAACCTTGAATGTAAATTGGTGAACTTGACATTCAGTCACTGCTGTTATTGATGAGGCAGGAGTTGAAAATAAAGCAGATCAAAAAGTTGTTCTGACAAAAGTTGGTTAACTTGATTGTCGCGGTGAAGACGGAGTAGCGCCAAGATTAGCTGCTGTGTTGTTAGCATTGTTTACCCTTAACCCGGAAAACGGATGTCCAGCTAGGTGAATATATTTTTTTGATCGCCACAACATGAAAATAGTAAATACTAGAGATGTCCGATAATGGCTTTTTTGCCGATATCCGATATTCCAATATTGTCCAACTCTTAATTACCGACTCCGATATCAACTGATACCGATACATACAGTCGTGGAATTAACACATTATTATGCCTACTTTTGTTTTGATGCCCCGCTGGATGCATTAAACAATGTAACTTTACCATGAATTGATTAATATGGACTTATTCGGGTGTTACCATTTAGTGGTCAATTGTACAGAATATGTACTGTACTGTGCAATCTACTAATACAAGTTTCAATAAATCAATCAAAAACAAAGTTTTCCAAAATGATAGAACAACTCCAGTTATGGAAAAAAAGTGCCAACATGGCACTGCCATATTTTTTATTGAAGTCACAAGGTGCATTATTTTTTTTAACATGCCTCAAAACAGCAGCTTGGAATATGGGACATGCTCTCCCTGAAATAATCCTGATACCCACTACAACTATGGGAAATACTATACTTTGACTTTCACAAAGTGCATTATTTTTTTTATTTTTTTTAAAACATGCCTTAAAACAGCTACAAAAACAATGAAGGCCCACAGCTTCAGTCCAGAGTATACTAGAGCATCCTTGAGACCTCCGAATTCCGGATATAAGGGGGTTGAGGTGGGTGGGGGTGTATATTGTAGCGTCCCGTAGGGATTCTGGGTGTTTGTTCTGTTGTGTTTATTGTGTTAAGGTGCGGATGTTCACCCGAAATGTGTTTGTCATTCTTGTTTGGTGTGGGTTCACAGTGTGGCGCATATTTGTAACAGTGTTAAAGTTGTTTATACGGCCACCCTCAGTGTGACTTGTATATCTGTTGATCAAGTATGCGTTGCATTCACTTATGTGTGTGTAAAAGCCGTATATATTATGTAACTGGGTCGGCACGCTGTTTGTATGGAGGAAAAGCGGACGTGACGACAGGTTGTAGAGTACGCTAAAGGCAGTGCCTCCAATATTGTTGTCCGGGTGGAAATTCGGGCGATTTTCGGGAGGGGCACTGAAATTCGGGAGTCCCCCGGGAGGGTTATGCAAGTATGCCCTACGTCCGTGTTTTACCAAATATGTACCGCTCCGTACAGCGGCGTTTTAAAAAGTTATTAATTTTACCCTTTTGAAACCGATAATTTACGATATTACATTTTAAATATCGGCCAATATTATCGGACATCTCTAGTACATATGACTACTAATGCATTGCAATAGAAATAAGACCTACTTTAACACTTTTATTTAGGCCAAAAATATGTAGAATATGCTCTTTTGTTTTTTAGAATCTGCAACGTACGAACGCCGCAATATTGAAAGCGCGAGTAAAGGCTGTATCAAACTCAAGCATGTAATGTTTACTTCAATGTGTGCGACATCGTCACAGTATTACTGCGGTATGCTGCCAAATATACTAACAATTAGGGATAGGTAAATGAAGCCTTAGTGAGTGTGTTGCACACTCGCTGGCTGTATTGACAAAATGAATATTTTAGTCATCTCTTGTCTAAGTAACAGCCATCTAATTGATGTTGTAATGCTTGTTTCTCTTTACTGCTTTGGCATGTTGTTTGTCAAAAAGACACTTTTATAGCCCTGATAAATTCCCGGAGTCGGTTGGAGATGTCTCTAACCCCCACACCTTCTAAGAGACAAAGTCTGCTGTGATGTTTAAAGATCACTAAATTAAATGTGTCTTTTGGTCAAAGGTTACTCTTCAAATGGGTTTATTTTATTATTGATACTGCCTGTCCAATGTTTGATCCAGACATTCCAGTTTTTGCTAATATCACAATCAGATAAAGTGCTCACCCCTCGTCCTTCTTCTCACATTTCCCAAAGCTGATATAAACATCTTGAATATTTCTTTGTCTCTCACACTTTCAGTCCTTCTCGCTTCTTTTTCTCGAAGCAGCTAATCTTGTTTCGCAGTAATCCGATGTTATTTGGGATCTCATAAAAAGTACTTGATAGACCTTAGTTTATAAAGTACGAACACATCCAAAACACACTGCACTGGTGCCTCAAAATGGCGCCATCTGCTGGATTAAAAGTCACTTCACTTGACCTGCAAATGCATTTATTGATTACCATTTTTTTTTTTTTTTTTTTTTTTTTTTTTAAATGAAAAGTTGTGCAAAAGAAACATGAAATGTGCAACTCTGGTCAATGAGCCAAACAGAAAAATTACATGTATCTTATTTGGCGTTAGATTATCAAAATGATCGCTCATTTATTTTTCCTTTTTCTTAGTTCCATGTAGATTAATGTCAAACACGGCATGCCATTTCTTCCACTTCTTTCAGTATGAGATATCACTTTTGATTAAAAAAGGGCTTCTTTATAAACACAGACACAGTAGCTGTATCAGTCCTGTTTTTCTCCTAAAGTGACACACACACACACACACACACACACACACACACACACACACACACAGAGGGACCAAGTATCACTCTTTGTCTTTCATAATGCATCAACGCCTCAGTATCGTTTCTCCTAGCACTTCTAATAATATCACAATATAGCGATTAGGCGATAATTGATATAACGGAAGACAAATTACACTGAACAAAAGTATTAATGTAACACTTCTGTTTTTAGAGACCTAAAACTTTTCCTACATACACAAAAGACCTATTCCTCTCAAATAGTGTTCACAAATCTGTCTAAATCTGTGTTAGTGAGCATTTATTTGCCAAGATAATCCATCCCACCTCACAGGTGTGATGAAACAGCATGATTATTGCACAGGTGTGCTTTAGGGTGCCCACAATAAAAGGCCACTCTTAAATGTGCAGTTTTATCACAATGCCACAGATGTCGCAAGTTTTGAGGGAGCGTGCAGTGTGCATGCTGCCCGTGAGTTGAATGATCATTTCTCTACCATAAGACGTCTTCAAAGGCGTTTCAGAGAATTTGGCAGTACATCCAACCGGCCTCACAACCGCAGAGCACTTGTAACCACACCAGCCCTGGACCTCCACATCCAGGAGGTGCACCTCCCTCCATCATCATCTGAGACCAGCCACCCAGACAGCTGCTGCAACAAGTGGTTTGCATAATCAAAGAATTTCTGCACAAACTGTGAAAATCTCAAGGAAGCTCCTCTGCGTGCTCGCCGTCTTCATCGGGGTCTCGACTTGACTGCTGTTCGTCGTCGCAACCGACTTGAGTGGGCAAATGCTCACATTCGATGGCGCCTGGCACATTGGAGAGGTGTTCTTTTCTTGGATGAATCCTGGTTTTTACTGTTCAGGGCAGTTGGCAGACGCGTGGGAGAGTGGTTTGCCGATGTCAACGTTGTGAATCGAGTGGCCATGGTGGGGGTGGGGTTATGGTATGGGCAGGTGCATGTTATTGATGGCATTTTGAATGCACAGAGATACCGTGACGAGATCCTGAGGCCCATTGTCGTGCCATTCACCCGAGACCATCACCTCATGTTGCAGCATGACAATGCACGGCCCCATGTTGCAAGGATCTGTACACAACTCCTGGAAGCTGAAAACATCCCAGCTCTTAAATCAATCAATCAATCAAACAATTTTTATTTACCGGTATATAGCCCTAAATCACAAGTGTCTCAAAGGGCTGCACAAGCCATAACGACATCCGCGGTACAGAGCCCACATAAGGGCAAGGAAAAACTCACAACCCCAATGGAACGTCGATGTGAATGACTATGAGAAACCTTCTAGGGGAGACCTGATGCAATGGACGTCGAGTGGGTCTGACATACAAACCCCGTTTCCATATGAGGAAATTGTGTTAGATGTAAATATAAACGGAATACAATGATTTGCAAATCCTTTTCAACCCATATTCAATTGAATGCACTACAAAGACAAGATATTTGATGTTCAAACTCATAAACTTTTTTCTTTTTATTTTTTGCAAATAATAATTAACTTAAAGTAGTTGGGAAAGGGCATGTTCACCACTGTGTTACATGGCCTTTCCTTTTAACACTTAGTAAATGTTTGGGAACTGAGGAGACACATTTTTTAAGCTTCTCAGGTAGAATTATTTCCCATTCTTGCTTGATGTCCAGCTTAAGTTGTTCAACAGTCCGTTGTGGTATTTTAGGCTTCATAATGCGCCACACATTTTCAATGGGAGACAGGTCTGGACTACAGGCAGGCCAGTCTAGTACCCACACTCTCTTACTATGAAGCCACGTTGATGTAACACGTGGCTTGGCATTGATTTGCTGAAATAAGCAGGGGCGTCCATGATAACATTGCTTGGATGGCAACATATGTTGCTCCAAAACCTGTATGTACCTTTCAGCATTAATGGTGTCTTCACAGATGTGTAAGTTACCCATGTCTTGGGCACTAATACACCCCCATACCATCACATATGCTGGCTTTTCAACTTTGCGCCTATAACAATCCGGATGGTTCTTTTCCTCTTTGGTCCGGAGGACACGACGTCCACAGTTTCCAAAAACAATTTGAAATGTGGACTCGTCAGACCACAGAACACTTTTCCACTTTGTATCAGTCCATCTTAGATGAGCTCAGGCCCAGCGAAGCTGAAGGCGTTTCTGGGTGTTGTTGATAAACGGTTTTCGCCTTGCATAAGAGAGTTTTAACTTGCACTTACAGATGTAGCGACCAACTGTAGTTACTGACAGTGGGTTTCTGAAGTGTTCCTGAGCCCATGTGGTGATATCCTTTACACACTGATGTCGCTTGTTGATGCAGTATAGCCTGAGGGATCGAAGGTCACGGGCTTAGCTGCTTACGTGCAGTGATTTCTCCAGATTCTCTGAACTCTTTGATGATGTTACGGACCGTAGATGTTGAAATCCCTAAATTCCTTGCAATAGTTGGTTGAGAAAGGTTGTTTTTTTTAAACTGTTCAACAATTTGCTCACGCATTTGTTGACAAAGTGGTGACCCTCTCCCCATCCTTGTTTGTGAATGACTGAGCATTTCATGGAATCTACTTTTATACCCAATCATGGCACCCACCTGTTCCCAATTTGCCTGTTCACCGGTGGGATGTTCCAAATAAGTGTTTGATGAGCATTCCTCAACTTTATCAGTATTTATTGCCACCTTTCCCAACTTCTTTGTCACGTGTTGCTGGCATCAAATTCTAAAGTTAATGATTATTTGCAAAAAAATTGTTATCAGTTTGAACATCAAATATGTTGTCTTTGTAGCATATTCAACTGAATATGGGTTGAAAATGATTTGCAAATCATTGTATTCTGTTTATATTTACATATAACACAATTTCTCAACTCATATGGAAACAGGGTTTGTAATTTTGTGAAAGTCCAGTCCATAGTGGATCTAACATAATAGTGAGAGTCCAGTCCATAGTGGGGCCAGCAGGAGACCATCTCGAGCGGAGACGGGTCAGCAGCGCAGAGATGTCCCCAACCGATGCACAGGCGAGCGGTCCACCCCTGGTCCCGACTCTGGACAGCCAGCACTTCATCCATGGCCAGCATACTCACCGGACATGCCATTCCTACTTCTCTACCAGTTTGCACTACCTGAATTGTGACTTCTTCTTCTGGGTATTTCAAATGTTAAATCAATACCCATTTAGCAATTTATTTTGAATCCGGTGTTCCTAACAGTACTTTGGATCTTGACAACTGCATTGTGACTACTTCTAAAAGGTGTTTAATGACAAAATCAATACTCTTCCGGCAAAAAGAGTGTTTGTATCCGGCGCAAACTGTATCCAATCAACATTTTTTTAGGAGCGTCTGGGTCATGATACAAAAAGACAAGGCGACGGATTTTAATCCGAGTTGGTCTTTTTTTCGCCTCTATTATTACCTGCTCATGTCTCAAGTATTCCGAAGTGTCCCTGTCCACGGAAATGGGATCGATAGCAAAAAAATCAAATAATGTACTAAAGGATGGAGGCGTGTGCAAGTTACAAAATAATGTCTGTGGGAGTATCACTTTTTTTTCCCCCCAGCATGAAGAGTTTAATCACATTTTTCATATGATAGGGGTAAGTATGAGCAGGAGGAAGCGGAGAGAGAGAGAGAGCAAAATGTCTCAAGGACAAAAGCGTGATGCATGCTTTCGGAGTGTGATGACTGCAGATAGCGCCTATCTCCTGTATTTCTTTTATTGCTCTTATATTTGCCCCCTGTCCTTGGGTTCCTTATGAATCGAAATTTGTTTCCTGAAGCACATTTCTGCCAACATGGAAGAGAATAGTGGACACATTAAGCCCAGACTGCTGCTCTCTGAAGGACCACCCCGGCTGCACACTGATGCAATTGTTCTTCTGCAGATCTGTTTCATTACGCGCCTCAATAATGTGAGACGGTTCCTTTTTGACTCTTCCTTTTGAAGATGATGAATGCTGACGTTGGATTTGGGAGATATTTGACTTTAAAGGGGAACATTATCACCAGACCTATGTAAGCGTCAATATATACCTTGATGTTGCAGAAAAAAGACCATATTTTTTTTTAACCGATTTCCGAACTCTAAATGGGTGAATTTTGGCGAATTAAACGCCTTTCTATTCATCGGGAAGCAATCCGCCATTTTCTCAAACACCGAGTCAAATCAGCTCTGTTATTTTCCGTTTTTTTCGACTGTTTTCCGTACCTTGGAGACATCATGCCTCGTCGGTGTGTTGTCGGAGGGTGTAACAACACGAACAGGGACGGATTCAAGTTGCACCAGTGGCCCAAAGATGCGAAAGTGGCAAGAAATTGGACGTTTGTTCCGCACACTTTACCGACGAAAGCTATGCTACGACAGAGATGGCAAGAATGTGTGGATATCCTGCGACACTCAAAGCAGATGCATTTCCAACGATAAAGTCAAAGAAATCTGCCGCCAGACCCCCATTGAATCTGCCGGAGTGTGTGAGCTATTCAGGGACAAAGGACCTCGGTAGCACGGCAAGCAATGGCGGCAGTTTGTTCCCGCAGACGAGCGAGCTAAACCCCCTGGATGTCTTGGCTCACACCGTCCCTTATGCCACCGAAGATGATCAAGAGAAGAATATCGACCCTAGCTTCCCTGGCCTGCTGACATCAATTCCAAAACTGGACAGATCAGCTTTCAGTAAAAGAGCGCGGATGAGGGTATGTCTACAGAATATATTAATTGATGAAAACTGGGCTGTCTGCACTCTCAAAGTGCATGTTGTTGCCAAATGTATTTCATATGCTGTAAACCTAGTTCATAGTTGTTAGTTTCCTTTAATGCCAAACAAACACATAACAATCGTTGGTTAGAAGGCGATCGCCGAATTCGTCTTCGCTTTCTCCCGTGTCGCTGGCTGTCGTGTCGTTTTCGTCGGTTTCGCTTGCATACGGTTCAAACCGATATGGCTCAATAGCTTCAGTTTCTTCTTCAATTTCGTTTTCGCTACCTGCCTCCACACTACAACCATCCGTTTCAATACATTCGTAATCTGTTGAATCGCTTAAGCCGCTGAAATCCGAGTCTGAATCCGAGCTAATGTCGCTATAGCTTGCTGTTCTATTCGCCATGTTTGTTTGTGTTGGCATCACTGTGTGACGTCACAGGAAAATGGACGGGTGTATATAACGATGGTTAAAATCAGGCACTTTGAAGTTTTTTTTAGGGATATTGCGTGATGGGTAAAATTGTGAAAAAACTTCGAAAAATAAAATAAGCCACTGGGAACTGATTTTTAATGGTTTTAACCCTTCTGAAATTGTGATAATGTTCCCCTTTAAAAGTTAAAGTCACTTGCCCCAGCGTGCATATGCACAATCCTGTTACGGTTTAGGCACAAGTAAAAATTTACAAAACCCAACACCAGTAAAGTTGGCACGTTGTGTAATTCGTACATAAAAACTGAATACAATGATTTGCAATTCCTTTTCAACTTATATGCAAATGTATAGACTGCAAATACAAGATATTTAATGTTCGAACTGAGAAACTTTTTTTTTTTTTTTTGCAAATAATCATTGACTTAGAATTTAATGGCAGCAACACATTGCAAACAAGTTGGCACAGGGGCATTTTTACCACTGTGTTACCTGGCCTTTCTTTTTAACAACACTTTGGAAACTGAAGGGACCAATTTTTGAAGCTTTTCAGGTGGAATTATTTTCCATTCTTGCTTGATGTACAGCTTAAGTTGTTCAACAGTCCGGGGTCTCCGTGTAGTATTTCATATTGTGCCACACATTTTCAATGGGAGACAGGTCTAGACTACAGGCAGGCCAGTCTAGTACCCGCACTCTTTTACTATGAAGCCACGCTGTAACACGTGGCTTGGCATTGTCTTGCTGAAATAAGCAGGGGCGTCCATGATAACGTTGCTTGGATGACAACATATCCATCAGTCTATCAATTTTCTACCGCTTGTCCCGTTCGGAGTTGGGGATTGAACCCAGGACCTTCACTCCAAAACCTGTATCTACCTTTCAGCATTAATGGTGCCTTCACAGATGTGTAAGTTACCCATGTCTTGGGCACTAATACACCCCCATACCATCACAGATGCTGGCTTTTGAACTTTGCGCCTACAACAATCCAGATGGTTCTTTTCCTCTTTGTTACACAACGTCCACAGTTTCCCCAAAAAATTTGAAATGTGGACTCGTCAGTCCACAGAACACTATTACACTTTCCATCAGTCCATCTTAGATGAGTTCGAGCTCAGCGAAGCCGGCGGTGTTTCTGGGTGTTGTTGATAAATGGCTTTCGTTTTGCATAGTAGCGTTTTAACTTGCACTTACAGATGAAGCGACAAACTATAGTTACTGACAGTGGTTTTCTGAAGTGTTCCTGAGCCCATGTGGTGATATCCTTTACACACTGATGTCGCTTTATGATGCAGTACCACCTGAGTGATCGAAGGTCATGGGCATTCAATGTTGGTTTTCAGCCTTGCTGCTTACGTACAGTGATTTTATCAGGATTCTCTGAACCGTTTGATATTACGGACCGTAGATGGTGAATTCCCTAAATTCCTTGCAGTAGCTGGTTGACAAATGTTCTTAAATTGTTCACAAAGTGGTGACCCTCGCCCTATCCTTGTTTGGAATGACGGACATGGAAGCTGCTTCTATACCCAATCATGGTACCCACCTGTTCCCAATTAGCCTGTACACCTGTGGGATGTTCCAAAATAATTGATGAGCATTCCTCAACTTTCTAAGTCTTTTTTGCCATTTGTGTCAGCTTTTTTGAAACATGTTGCAGGCATCAAATTCCAAATTAGCTAATATTTGCAAAAAAATAACAAGATTTTCCAGTTCGAACGTTAAGTATTTTGTCTTTGCAGTCTATTCAATTGAATATAAGTTAAAAAGGATTTGCAAATCATTGTATTCTGCTTTTATTTACGATTTACACAACGTGCCAACTTCACTGGTTTTGGGTTTTGTATAAATCAGACAAGACACCTTCAGACGGGATGCAAGCTATGTGACGCAATAGCATACACCAGGCTTAACAGCCAGCATCCTGGTGAGAGCAGACATTGTACAGTAAATGATGTTTTAACATGTGTGTCTGTCTGCAGTGAGTAGAAGCGCCACTGCGTGCTTAAAATGAGCAAAATACGTAAATACTCAATGTTCCGTGCCTGTAACTACATTACATATATACTTACAGCGTTTATATAAAACCTTGATGGAAGAGTTTAGTAGTTTTTTAAATGCTTTACATGCAGAACAGAGCAACTCCCAGAGGCTCCATTGTAAACAGACTTTTGCTCGCATTTATTTACTTGTTAAAATGCATAAAAAAAGGGAAAAAAGTGTGTTCCAGTCTTAAGGGTCGTGAATGACAGGCAAAATTCCAAAATAGAGTGCAGGACCGCTAGCCGGTGTGGAGGTTGAGCATGGGATGACGTCACAGGAGGATCCACCAAAGGCAAAGTGGAGTTTGGAGGTTGGTGTCTGGAGAAGACACACCGGAGGCTATGTCATCACAGGAGGAAATGCAGGCGATGACCCCGCCTGGAGAAAGACAGGCAGTAGCCCCACTGGGACAGACAGGAATGAGGGCGGCATCGTGAGCGATTTCACCGGGGCAGGAAAGAATGGTGGTGGGGCAGGGCGCTTGAGGGAAGGCTAAGAAACCAGGAAACCAAGGAGCTGTTCCAGCAAGGTGAAGTTTCGAACACACCCTGCTTCTCCCGAGTAGCCTTTTGGTGCCACCAAGAACCCACGGCAATAGCTGCGGGGTCCATTGTTGGACGGATCATTCTGTTACGGTCTAGTAGCAGAATGGACCCCCGAAAAAAGGGAGGCTGAGCTGTACCTTTACAAAATATTTAATGTGTAAGCACAGAAAGACAAAACACAAAACGATGGCCAATAAAATAAGGCAGGTAGTAAACCAGCCTTTCTCCCGCATCATGGCTACGAGAGGGAGAGTGAGAGCAGCGGTAGAAAAATGCAAGCAGGAAGTACAGGAATGTAACAAATCCGATAAAAGCCAACATAATAGATGCATTCATTTTGTATACCAAAGGAGAAAGAGTTAGCGTTTAAATCCCAGTCAATCACAGGACATCGTTTGAATTTGAACAATTACAATTCCTCGTTTACATTACGCATACTTGCCAACCCTCCCGGATTTTCCGGGAGACTCCCGAAATTCAGCGCCTCTCCCGAAAACCTCCCGGGACAAATTTTCTCCCAAAAATCTCCCGAAATTCAGGCGGAGCTGGAGGCCAAGCCCCCTCCAGCTCCATGCGGACCTGAGTGACGTGTTGACAGCCTGTTCTCACGTCCGCTTTCCCACCATATAAACAGCTAATGATCGAGGGCGAGTTCTTGGTTTCTTATGTGTGTTTATTGTTAGGCAGTTTCATTAACGTCCTCCCAGCGCGGTAACAACACACAACAGCAGTCAAGTTTTCGTCCCCCGTAAAGCAGTTTGTCTGCCGTAAACAGCAATGTTGTGACACTTTTAAACAGGACAATACTGCCATCTACTGTACATGCATATGTGACCCACCCATAATGTGTCACATTTTTGTGTTGATTTATTTATTTTATTTTGTGGTTTGAATTCGTTTTTGGAGCTGTCATTACAGATTTATCAGTATTCACATTGGTCAGTAGGGGGCAGTAGGGCGTTTCTTCCCAATTGAATGCTATCACCTGCAGACCGGAAGTGTCTTGTCATTCTGATGAGCGCGACCAGTGTGTGAACAATTGAAATGTCCTGTGTGCTTTTTCCTCCTGTATAACAGGTTAGTTTTGGTGAATCAACTCACTGAATAATATCCATGTGATCTTTATAAGTTTAAGTACACATTCTGATGGTGGAGCCTAACTCTAAAGTGTTTGTGAGTTGTAGTTTGTATTTGTGAATGAATCCAGTGCACAGCTGCAGTAATCAATACAAAAAGGCGACGTGAGTGCGCAATGTTTATATAGGAACTTCTGATCCTAATTCAGACTCCCAAATTAGAGCTCCCGTTTTTTTATTGATTTTATAATGTATATTTGTATAATGTGTGTGTTCTGAAATAGTGACAGAGAATAGAACAAGAATGGACAATTCAACCCTTAACTCAACAATGAGTAGATGAGTGTTATGTGTGTGTATATGTGTAAATAAATGAACACTGAAATTCAAGTATTTCTTTATTTATTTATATATATATATATATATATATATATATATATATATATATATATATATATATATATATATATATATATAATATATATATATATATATATATATATATATATATATATATATATATATATGTGTGTGTGTATATATATGTGTGTGTATATATATAGCTAAAATTCACTGAAAGTCAAGTATTTCTTATATATATATATATCTTAACCACGCCCCCCACCCCCCCACCTCCCGGAATCGGAGGTCTCAAGGTAAGCAAGTATGACATTACGGTTCCTAACAATTCTTGATTCCAATTCTTAAAAGCTTACACACTTTAAATGAGGGCGCAAACCAGATTTATTTTTTGATGAAATGTCATCTCTATTAACGATACAGAAATGTCCCCTTTAAAAATATTAATGATGAACTGGCGTCTATTTCGTCTTTGTTGTTCGGCGCATTTTTGGTGGCTAAGGAATCGAAATTCAAAAATATAAACGATTCCGGGAGAATCGAAATGTTAGTACCATCGATGCCCAACCCTATAAACAGGATTTTATGATGTCGGGACAAGGCAATGGACTGGGGACAAAACCCACTCAGGCAACTGGGGGGGGAGTCTCCAACTGAAATATAAACCCTATGATACATTGGCCG
The DNA here is from genome assembly GCF_033978685.3 of Nerophis lumbriciformis. Taxonomy (NCBI): domain Eukaryota; kingdom Metazoa; phylum Chordata; class Actinopteri; order Syngnathiformes; family Syngnathidae; genus Nerophis; species Nerophis lumbriciformis. The sequence goes on along the minus strand of NC_084579.2, from coordinate 16,330,053 downwards.
AAAAAAGGTCACCACCTGGATTTCATTAAGCAAATACGAGGTGTGTTAGAAACCGTTTAGGACTGCTATCATTAAAAATCTAAAATCTCTGTCCAAATATTGGCGATTGCGAGTTAATGCATATCACGATATATTATTTTGTTTATGAATGATGATTGAGTATTGGTTGTATCGATACCAAGGTGGGCATTGGTATCAAATCGATACTAGTGTGACAAGATCGATATTATTGTTGCAGTTTCTTGTCTGTATGTCCAGCAAATTCCTCAACTTTCCATAAAGTTCATTCGAGCAAAAGGTGGTCTTTTCTCTTTCTCTCTCTGCTGCTGACTTAGGCACACGTTATCCCTCCCTCTCCCTACTCCATCGACTGCTGACTTTATCGTTCATGGATATCTTCCTGAAAATTAAGTTACGTTTGTTTTACGTGTTTAAATTTCCTTTTTTTAAATCTTTTTTTTGACAGTGTTGCATTTATTTTTTTTCTGAATTGACTTTTTCAATGCAATGAGGGAATTATTTTTAAAATATTGTATATTAATACATTGTTTAGAATAGTTGTATGTAATTTGTTTTAAATATTCTAGTCATAATGAACTAGCTAGAGGCAAATTGACAAAATTAGTTAATGATTATGACTCAGTATCAGTATTGGCGATACTATCACTCCATTTATTTTGTATTGGATCAATATGAAAATTCTCAGTATTCCCCATCCTGGCTCTGAAATAAACAAAATTGATGCTAATCCAGCCCAAGTAAGAATTGATAAGAGAACCGTTAAAGAAATGACTCGTTAAGCAGAATAGAAAAAAAACTTAAATCTTATCAATTCCCATCCCTCAGCCCCGGCCAGATTTATATCGCACAACCCTATTTTAACTACAAACTACAAGTAATCAGCTGGAGTCCGGCGCTGAATGTGAAATTTAAACCTAAATCTTAAATCTAAACCTAAATTTTAAATCTCAACCCAAATCTAAATCTTAATTGGAGTGCTAAATCTCTCAAATGTTGATACCTGTTGGGCATGACGTCACGTTCAGTTTTAGACTCGGAACCGACTCAAACACTTGGCTTAGAACAGTGTTTTTCAACCTTTTTTGAGCCAAGGCACACTTTTTGCGTTGACAAAAATGCGGAGGCACACCACCAGCAGAAATCATTAAAAAAATGAAACTCAGTTGACAGTAAAAAGTAGTTGTCGCAATTGTTGGATATGAATTAAACCATAACCAAGCATGCATTACTATAGCTCTTGTCTCAAAGTAGGTGTACTGTCACCACCTGTTACATCACCCCCTGACTTATTTGGAGTTTTTTGCGGTTTTCCTGTGTGCAGTGTTTTAGTTCTTGTCTTGCGCTCCTATTTTGGTGGCTTTTTCTCGTTTTTTGGTATTCTCCTGTAGCAGTTTCAAGTCTTCCTTTGAGCGATATTTCCCGCATCTACTTTGTTTTAACAATCAAGAATATTTCAGTTGTTTTTATCCTTCTTTGTGGGGACATTGTTGATTGTCAGGTCATGTTCGGATGTACATTGTACATCCACAGTAAGTCTTTGCTGTCGTCCAGTATTCTGTTTTTGTTTACTTTGCAACCAGTTCAGTTGTAGTTTTGTTCTGCGTAGCCTTCCAAAGCTTCAATGCCTTTTCTTAGAGGCACTCACCTTTTGTTTATTTTTTGGTTTGAGCATTAGACACCTTTTTACCTGCATGCTGCCTCCCGCTGTTTCCGACGTCTACAAAGCAATTAGCGACCGGCTGCCACCTACTGATATGGAAGAATATTACACGGTTACTCTGCACCGACACTCAACAACAACACATCATTTGTAGACTATAATTACTGGTTTGCAAAAAAATATTTTTAACCCAAATAGGTGAATTTACATAATCTCCCACGGCACACCAGACTGTATCTTACGGCACACTAGTGTGCCGCAGCACCGTGGTTGAAAAACACTGGCTTAGAACCAAGCAGTCAAGTACTCGGAGCAAACTCAGCCGGACTGCCTTCAGGTAATGTTATTGTCCATACCAACAAAGTCAAACGGCATACATCTGAGCTCCACTTTTCAAAATGTATTCGGTCGATGCTAATTTACATTGGATTTTCCCCAGGGATGCTACTGATTAGCATTAGCAATTTTACACGGCGATATCAACACCTCCAAATTTGGTAATGAAAACTACGACTAAGATGCAAGTTCTAATCAAACAGCTGGTGTGTAATACGTACAATACTTAGTCGGGCTCAAATGAAAAGACCGGCACATTCAACTTGATGGCAAAGTCTACTTTCAGACTAAGCAACACACCGTAACCTATACACTACTGCCATCCAATGTCTTGTAATTGCAACTGCATGCAAAGTATTTTATACTATATAATGCTTGCAAATGAGACTCGGAAGTGTTAGAAAACAGAACAACTGGACAACAGAGCTCAGTGTTTAATGTTAAAGAAAAAAACAAACTTTTTTTTTTAACGTTAAACAATTAACACACAAAAATAGCTAAAACTGGTACCAGTGAGTACTGATATCGATTCCCAGGTACCAGAAATTGGTCTTTGTGAAATATGATAGGTACTCATCCCTAAAATGTACCTACTACAAAATGTGCATTTAGTCAAGAAATTACCCCATATCACAAATTAGTATTCACCACAACTATTCCCAACTATTTTTTTTATATCTGTAGCCCATGTTGTTTTCAAATATGTGCACCTGTATATCATTTTTTTCTTCCCTTTTTTCAATCCAAGTCAATTTCCAAGCTTGCTGCTTGTTTCCTTGGCACCCGTCTGTGACAAGATGATGTACACTTTAATAAAGGTGCTGCATATTGTTCCCACAATATGAAGTGGTTTCATTTCCATTTTATTGAGAGACGGACAAGTACGGCATGCGTTCGTAGGCGTAACCATGGTTTCGCTGCATCTTTTGCACATTCAAATTACTCTCACTATGTCTGCAACGTGCTTGTTGTGTCAACAGTAATCCTCTTCATTGGGATACCAGCTATTGTTTTAACAGTTCAGTGACTGTTACAAAAAGGGAGACAATAGAAAGAAGAAATGCAGATTTGATCCTTTGCTGAAATTGCTACAGTCCAGAACTTGTACGGTAGGGTTAGTGTAATTGGGAAAATTAGATTGTTTTAATTACTGTATTTTTCGGACTATAAGCCGCAGTTTTTTTTCATAGTTTGGCCGGGGGTGCGACTTATACTCAGGCGCGACTTATCTGTGAAATTAACACATTACCGTAAAATATCAAATATTTAGCTCATTCACGTAAAATATTTCATGGGATTTAGCGATTATGAGTGACAGATTGTTTGGTAAACGTATAGCATGTTCTATATGTTATAGTTATTTGAATGACTCTTACCATAATATGTTACGTTAACATACAGCATCGCGGGGACATCTGGGGCGGTACCTCTGGATTGGCAGACCGGGGTGGTGGTTCCTCTCTTTAAGAAGGGGAACCGGAGGGTGTGTTCTAACTATCGTGGGATCACACTCCTCAGCCTTCCCGGTAAGGTCTATTCAGGTGTACTGGAGAGGAGGTTACGCCGGATAGTCGAACCTCAGATTCAGGAGGAACAGTGTGGTTTTCGTCCTGATCGTGGAACTGTGGACCAGCTCTATACTCTCGGCAGGGTCCTTGAGGGTGCATGGGAGTTTGCCCAACCAGTCTACATGTGCTTTGTGGACTTGGAGAAGGCATTCGACCGTGTCCCTCGGGCAGTCCTGTGGGGAGTGCTCAGAGAGTATGGGGTATCGGACTGTCTGATTTTGGCGGTCCGCTCCCTGTATGATCAGTGTCAGAGCTTGGTCCGCATTGCCGTCAGTAAGTCGGACACGTTTCCAGTGAGGGTTGGACTCCGCCAAGGCTGCCCTTTGTCACCGATTCTGTTCATAACTTTTATGGACAGAATTTCTAGGCGCAGTCAAGGCGTTGAGGGGATCCGGTTTGGTGGCTGCAGGATTAGGTCTCTGCTTTTTGCAGATGATGTGGTCCTGATGGCTTCATCTGGCCAGGATCTTCAGCTCTCGCTGGATAGGTTCGCAGCCGAGTGTGAAGCGACTGGGATGAGAATCAGCACCTCCAAGTCCGAGTCCATGGTTCTCGCCCGGAAAAGGGTGGAATGCCATCTTCGGGTTAGGGAGGAGACCCTGCCCCAAGTGGAGGAGTTCAAGTACCTCGGAGTCTTGTTCACGAGTGAGGAAAGAGTGGATCGTGAGATCGACAGGCGGATCGGTGCGGCATCTTCAGTAATGCGGACGCTGTATCGATCCGTTGTGGTGAAGAAGGAGCTGAGCCGGAAGGCAAAGCTCTCAATTTACCGGTCGATCTACGTTCCCATCCTCACCTATAGTCATGAGCTTTGGGTTATGACCGAAAGGACAAGATCACGGGTACAAGCGGCCGAAATGAGTTTCCTCCGCCGGGTGGCAGGGCTCTCCCTTCTTTATTATGCATTTTCAGCCGGTGCGACTTATACACCGGTGCAACTTATACTCCGAAAAATGCGGTGATTTATATTTACTTTTTTTGTCTTATTATAGTTATAAATACTAATAACATTGAACATTCAAAATAAGATGCTGATATTATATTAATAGTTTTATTATCATTGGTATATTACTATCCTGTTTGTTTTGTTATATATAAATGTGTATATGTGTATATATGTATGTATGTGTATATATACTGTGTGTAGAGGGAGAGAGAGTCAATAGCATGGTGGATGTCTGGTTGTGCCCTGCGGAAATTATAATTACCCTATTTTTTGGACCATGGATGAGCGGGTCTATTTAGTTTTTTTTTCATACAAAAGTCGCATTAAAAGAGTCATGATTTTTTTCTAAACGCTGTCTTATTTACGTGGCTTACCTTCGTCAGAAGTCTTTTCCCCGTCATCTTCGTTGTAGCGGTGTAGCGTGCAAGGACGGGAGTTTCAATGTTTTAATGACGTTCAGACTTTACTTCAATCAATAACGGAGCAGCATGTCCTCATCCGTGGCTCATTAGTGCAACAACAAAGCCGGAAATGTGTCCCGTGAAAAACTGTCCGACCAGAACTCTCTAATAACTAAAGTTCCGTGGGTGAATAATGTAAACCGAGCTAGTCTACTGACAGATATAAGTAAGAACTTTACGCTACTTTATAATAAAAATGGCAACAGCGGAAGATAAATGCCACATAAGAAGGTAGAGAAAAAGAAGAAGCTTATGACTACGGTATGACTACAATTGCAGACATTTTCAGGACTTATGCAGATCCCAAATACAGATCAGCAGGTACCAGAAGGTAAGAAAAGTTAGTTTTGCATAATATTGCGAAACAAACCGCCAGGTAATATGTCTGCTACTAGGGGCCATTTTGCGGTCCTTATACACACACCATAATAAGACTCGTATGTTGAAGCACAGTACAATCCGTCATGCGGTGCGGCTTCATAGCTTACCAATGTCGTACTAAAAACATTTTGACAGATTTTTTAGCGACGTGTGTAATGTTTTATATTCTAAATGGAACATTTAAAGTTTTGGTGTTTACTACCATCATATTGCGGTCTATATATATCTCTTATGTATGACTGCCATCTACTGGTCACACTTATCATTACACCATGTACCAAAAAAAATGGCTTTGTGGTCAGAACCAGAATTATGCCGTACGTTAGGCGCACCGGGTTATAAGGGGCACTGTCGATATTTGAGAAAATCAAATGATTTTAAGTGCGCCTTTATAGTTGGAAAAATACGGTAAAGTGACCAAGTTGTGACTAATCGACGGCCTCGTCATTACGACCAAAGATGTTATTGCTTGTATGCACTTTGTGTGCGTTTTGACACATTTAACATCATGCACCTCGGCTCTGTAGTCACCGCCACAGATGAAAGAACGGTACCGGTACTTTTCAAAGGTGGTATTGTACCGATTTCAATTGATTAGTACCGGTATACCGAACAACCCCAGTATGTATGTATATATGTATATATTAATACACTGTATATACAGGGTGATTAAAAAAGAATACCCCCAAATCACCTCGCATCTAGTCAGTTCTAAAGCGTTGTAATAGACTGAATCAATGCTCATTTGATACAGGAGTTATCGAAGTTTTATTGTGTTACAATTTCACCATTGTGGTCATGTAATCCTTTTGACGCTGTTCAATTGTAGGAAGACCACGTGTTTATGTACCCTCAAAATGGCGAATCCTCAACAGAAGGCGTTTTGTGAGCTTGAATTTGTGAAAACAAAATGCTATTGTCACGGTGCAGTGTGCTGTTAGCACATACTTTGGCATTGATCCACCCCATCGTGGGTTGAACAGTTTATAGAGACTGGCTGCTTGTGTAAAGGAAAAAGTCCCGGAAGACCTCGATGACGTGAAAAATTTAATATCAGCAGTGTGGAGGGGGGCGTGGCCTGCGGGCCTGCCGCGAAACGGGTTGTGCAAGGACCGGCCTCGAAGACAGCGACAGCTTCCGGCTAAAAAAACCCAGCAGGAAACACTTGTAGGCATTTACCTGGCTGTCCAAAAGGTGGCACCATAACACACGTTTAATCAAAACTATTTGCTTTCTGGTCGTCAGCGGAGAAAAATCGGTATAGCTAGGTTGGTAGAGCGGCCGTGCCAGCAACTTGAGGGTTCCAGGTTCGATTCTCGCGTCCGCCATCCTAGTCACTGCCGTTGTGTCCTTGGGCAAGACACTTTACCCACCTGCTCCCAGTGGCCCCCACATTAACTTAGATATTGAGTTTCACTATGTAAAGCGCTTTGAGTCACTCGAGAAAAGCGCTATATACATATAATTCAATTAATTCAAAAAAGTTAGTAGATGGCCCAGGTGGGCCTTATTATCTAATCACCTGTCGCCTTTATTAGCAGCAGCCGGAGCGAGACAGGGAGTTGGATTTGGAGCGAGAGACGCGAGACGGAGAAGAAAAAAGACACATATTGCTGGAAAGCAATCGTTGCATGAAAATAAAAAGACTTGATACATACGATCTACCGGTCTCCCGAAGATCTGTCGGCCAGGAGAACCCACACCAGAGGGAAACTTTCACAAGCAGTAATCAAAACGGTGGATAGTGCCATCCCGGAGCGCGTTTGGGAGGAATTCCATGAAAAAAATTACTCAAAGTTATGTACGAGACATGCGCTCAAGTGAGGTTTTCTATTGTTTTTCATTTTTGAAATATCGAGTATTCTTTTTGAATCATCCGTTGTATATAATTGTGTTTGTATTCCATTTATTTTATTCATTTTGTGCGGTTCCAAGTTGGTCAAGGTCATTACACGCCATAACAGCACACTATTATTATTCTATTGAGTGGCGAGCTGAGGTGATAGCTTGTCACGCTGACAAAAGTAATTTCCTTCCCAGGTGTTGATGAGAATGACGAGCGAGAGAGGGGAACAAAATGACAGCCACCTCAAAAGCCGCGTCTTGTTCTTCAACTTACTGCGGGAGAACGCGGAGCGGTTTGCATTTATCGCTGATGATTTAACGGCTCTACTTACTCGACAGGTGCATGCTTTACAGCCCTATGCGGCCCCATAAATCAGGAGCAACATCATTATATGCTTTGTAATGCAATCGACAGGCGGCGTTATAAAGTAGTACAAGCAAGGAAGTAAAGCAATGACAGTTTTATAAGGTGAAAAGGTGAGCGTGACCCAGCTTTACCTCCCCGATGAGCTTATTCATGTCGTACAGCGGTGAAGGGGCCGGGTGAGTACAGGTGGTCCTTGGGTAATGTGCGACGGCGCTGACAAATGGAGATATTTCCGCATTCAGGTGCATACTTTGTCTCTAAACACTCTAAATCGCTACACTGTGAACCCACACCAAACAAAAATGACAAACACATTTTGGGAGAACATCCGCACCGTAACACAACAGAACAAATACCCAGAACCCTTTGCGGCCGACAAGGTGTGTGGTGGGGGGGGGTTGGTGGTAGCAGGGGTGTATTTTGTAGCGTCCCGGAAGAGTTAGTACTGCAAAGGGTTCTGGGTATTTGTTGTGTTGTGTTTATGTTGTGTTACAGTGCGGATTTTCTCCCGAAACGTGTTTGTCATTCTTGTTTGGTGTGGATTCACAGTGTGGCGTATATTTCTAACAGTGTTAAAGTTGTTTATACGGCCACCCTCAGTGTAACCTGTATCGCTGTTGATCAAGTATGCGTTGCATTAAAGTGTGTGTGCGTACAGAAGCCGCACATATCTTGTGACTGGGCCAGCACGTTGTTAGAATGGATGAAAAGCGGACGTAACAACAGCTCGTAGAGGACATTAAAGGCAATGCCTTTAAGGCACGCCCCCAAGACTGTGGTCCGGGTGGACTGCGTCATATAATGACTGATGAACACCTTCGTTCGATAATGAAGGTTGCCTCAGCTCAAAGCCTGAGCCCCGACATTAATGAACTAGCATCCAAGAAAAGATGCCAGGTACCTGGCCTAGGCACATCAGATTAGATCAGTGTGTTGCAAACTGAGCTGTTTAAAGTCCTGAATGGTTGGTTTATTCATTATTTTACTTTCAAATTTATTAGCCTGTGGAAAAAGTTAATGTTGATATTTACCTCAGAAGGCTGCAAATAGAAAAGAGGCATTCAATTTTTATTTAAATTGTATTTGATATGCCATTTATATTTTTAGTTATTATTATTATTATTTGAAACTCGATTTTGCATGTCAATATAAAGTTTTAAGCCTTGCTTGTTCAATATTCAATGCAAAACTTGTTTGGGTCCCTATTAAAAGGTTAATTTTCAACCTTGGCCCGCGGTTTTGTTCAGTTTTCAATTTTGGCCCACTCTGTATTTGAGTTTTGACACCCCTGCACTAAATCACATACAACATATGCAAATGCCTACAGCACATCAACAATAATTCATAAACTGTACTGCAACATTCCCAATGCAAATGTACATTCATGTAACAATTGAGCATATAGTTATTTTCTTAGCGAGAGCAGATTAAAACTTATTATACCAGTAATGAAAGAAAGTTGTCTACAAAATACAGTTTACTATTTTAGTCGTAAAAGTCACGTATCCTTTCATAAAATGAAACAGAGTACACTCAAGTAGTCACAGAGGCCAAAGCAAACAGACATTTCAGCGCAAATATAAGCAGATTCATCACTAATACTCCCCTATAAACAAATGTACAGGTACTGTATTTTCTGGACTATAAGGCACACTTAAAACCATTTTTTGTTCTCAGAACTCGACAGTGCGCCTTATAACCCAGTGCACCTAATGTAAGGAATAAGTTTGGTTGAGCTTACCCACCTTGAAGCTATTTTATTTGGTACATGGTGTAATAAGTGTGACCAGTAGAGGGCAGTCACACACAAGAGATAAGTGTAGGCTGCACTATGATGGCAATATGTCTCAAGTAAACACCAACATTTTAAATGTTCAATTGAAAATATAGAGCATTACACACGGCGCTAAAAAATCCATCAACATGTTTTAGTACGAATTTGGTAAGCTATGAAGCCGCACCGCTTAATGGATTGTCAGCGCATTAAACATACGGGTATTATTATGGTGTGTGTGTGTAAGGTAAGACATATTATCTGGCGTTTTGTTTCGCAATATTATGCAAAAGCAACTTTTCTTACCTTCTGGTACCTGCTGATCTGCATTTGGGATCTGCATAAATCCTGAAAATTGCGCATATACGCCTTTGTAGTCCGTAGCAACGCCGTAGTCGATAAGCTTTTTCTTTATCTTCTAGATTTGGGACATTCATCGTCCCGCTGTTGCCATTTCTAATATAAAGTAGTTTAACGTTCTAACTTATATCGGTCAGTAAACTCGCCATGAAAGCGCTAAAACATACCGGTGCAGTGATTTAATATTATTCACCCAAGGAACTTTAGTTATTAGAGAGTTCCGGTTGGACGTTTGTTCACGGGTCACATTTGTTGTTGTGAGAAGATGCTGCTCTGTTGTTGATTTAAGTGTAGTCTGAACGTCATTAAAACAGTTAGCTCCATCTTTTGACACTTCTTCCACTCCCGTCCTTGCACGCTACACCGCTACAACAACGATGACGGGGAGAAGACGCTGCCGAAGGTGAGCCACGTAAATAAGACCGCCCACAAAACTGCGCATCCGGAAGCGACTGTCAGAAAGCGGCTTGAAGATGATCTGTAAAACATAATCTATGCAACATTTTGACCAAAGAACCATCATTAAGTGTTTTTAAAATATATATCTATAATAATAATGACTCATTTAATGCGCCCTATAATCGGGTGCGCCTATTATATGAAAAAAGATCAAAAATAGACCATTCATCAGCAAGTGCGCCTTATAATCCGGTGCACCCTATGGTTGGGAAAATACGGTAGTCAAACCAAAAATATGTAAGACTCCCCCTGCATTACCTCTGCAATACCGAAATTAATAGTGCCTTCACAGATGTGTAAGTTACCCATGCCTTGGGTACTAATACACCCCCATACCATCACAGATGCTGGCTTTTCAACTTTGCACCTGTAACAATCCGGATGGTTTTTCCGCTTTGATCCGGAGAGACACAACGTCCACAGTTTTCAAAAACAACTTGAAATGTGGACTCATCGGACCAGGAACACTTTTCCACTTTGCATCAGTCCATCTTAGATGAGCTCGGGCCCAGCGAAGCCGGCGGCGTTTCTGGGTGTTGTTGATAAATGGCAATTGTCGGAGGCAGATATTTACATATATCCGAATTTAAGTGTTACTTCTTTTATTTCATAATCATATTACAAAACAGCTAGTGTTTTTCTTCCAATTGTGGTCTTTTGGTTGTCTGCAGATACTGTGTGCTTAACCTTGAGTGAGGAATGTAAGAAAGAGAGATACTCCTTTCTCTTATCTAGCCTTATGTCCAGGTGCGGAGGACAGTGGGCATGTGTTTTGGCTGGAGGGACATGACTGCGAGGGTGGGAGAGAGAGAGACTTAAGAGGGAAGAGGGTTTTTGGGTGGGGGCAGACCATCTTGGCGGCGCGATTGAATGTTCTATGCTGGACTGGTCTCAATGTATTTACAAAGCTTTGCAAATATATTACAAAATACCTATTCTGTTTCTGGTGTTTTTTTCTACTCAGCTTTAAGTGTCGTAAAGAGCTTGGGAGCGACTTGTGACTTGAATTCCCTGGGAGGAACAACTGGTCCAAACGCAACACTTTCTATTTGCATAGTAGAGTTTTAACTTGCACTTACAGATGTAGCGACAAACTGTAGTTACTAAAAGTGGTTTTCTGAAGTGTTCCTGAGCCCATGTGGTGATATCCTTTACACACTGTCTGTTTCTGATGCAGTACCGCCTGAGGGATCCAAGGTCACGGGCATTCAATGTTACGTGCAGTGATTTCTCCAGATTCTTACAGACCTTATGTGGTGAAATCCCTAAATTCCTTGCAATAGCTCGTTGATAAATGTTGTTCTTAAACTGTTTCCTCACGCATTTGTTCACAAAGTGGTGACCCTCGCCCCATCCTTGTTTGTGACTGACTGAGCATTTCATGCTGACATTATGGCACCCACTTGTTTTCAATGAGCCTGTTCACCTGTGCGATGTTCCAAATAAGTGTTTGATGAGCATTCCTCAACTTTCTCAGTCTTTTTTGCCACTTGTGCCAGCTTTTTTTAAACATGTTGCAGGTATAAAACTCTAAATTAGCTAATATTTGCAAAAAATACAAATGTTTTCCAGTTAGAACGTTATGTATCTTGTCTTTGCAGTCTATTCAATTGAATATTGGTTGAAAAAGATTTACAAACCATTGTATTTGGTTGTTATTTATGATTTTCACAACATGCCAACTTCACTGGTTTTGGGGTGTGTAAATAAAGTGTTGTTGGCAGTTTTTGGATGCATTTTCAAAGTGATTTAGAGGCAGAATGGTTTGCTCCCATTTGCTGTATTGCTCGCCAACAAAAATGAATTGATTGTTACAAATTGGAATCCATTTATTGTGTATAAGAATTAACACTAAACCTATTTTGTTTTTGCAAAATACACAGTGGACATTATGCAGAATACACGGTGGATGTTATACTTTTGTATTGTTTGTCTTATGTTAACATTTTCATTCTTACATACCTAAATGGAGGAAGACATGTAGTGAAATAAAACTGAGGAAGCAATGAGGAAATAATTCAAAAGAAGGAAAATCCATTCTCAAAACTTCTGGAGCTCTTCTTTCTTCATGCTGTTCACTATCTGTCAAGCTGCACACACTGGAAACAAGTAGCGAGGGCAGGATGATGCATTTATTGACAGTTCCGTGTGAAAGCTGATGTGTTTACTTTGCAATTATGTAAACGACGTCTCAAAGGACTGGTACCTGCAGAGGCACTTTCTAAACCTACGAAACATCCACATTTTGATGTCCTGTCTCCGAGCCTTTGAGAAACTGCCACCCTCCTCATTATGTAGTTGAATAGCCCTGCTCTGCGTGGTTGTTTAGAGCCACAATCACTGGGCCGCCACATAATCATGGCTTGGGATTTTATAAAGATTTTTAGGATCGTTTTTTTCTTACATTAAAGTGAAGAGGAAATCAATGTTGCTGTCAATGTTCAATTATAAGGTTGTGTGAATCATATTAGGAATATGTGAAACAACCTGCAACACTTCTAACATGCTAAATGGTTCATTGCTCCTCAATCAATCAATCAATATACAAAGCATTTTTCTTACATAAAAAATGCATCACAAAGTGCTTTAGAGACTTAAAATCAATGCCTGATGACCCACATCCTTCATTAATCACACACATGAACACATATTATTGTATTTGTTACCTTCTTGAGACCTCCGAAAAATGCCTACCTCTTTAGGACCACCCTTTCTAGATTTATAAAGATTTGTATTTACAACATTAATATTATATACATACTATGTATATAATGTCTATGTAATTGTTGTTTAATCTTCATTATTAATGTCAAGTTATTACAGTATGTCTCTATATACGTACATATATTTTTTATTTTTTTGTATTATTTTGGCCCAAGGGGGCGTATTTCAACGTATTACACACACTTGTTATTGCATATTTTAGCCAGAGGGGGAGCACTTACAATTTTTACATAAACTTGTTATTTCATATGTTGACCAGAGGGGGAGCACTTTCAAAACTGATAGTCAATTTGAAAACTTCCTCCTTTTTGGGACCACCCTAATTTTGATAGATTTCACCACCAGGGGTGGAAATGAGACATTCTCTATTAGATGTAATGGTTTTCCGTATTGGGACCATGATTTCGGTCCTGACTTGTTCACCGGTCCTCATATGGAAGGTACTTTTCCTTGTTGATGTCTCAAGAAGGGTAGAAATACAAGAATGAACACATACACACACACACACACACAATTGAATGCATGGCTGAGTACAGAAGGGACAGGTGAAGAAACACTATCACAGGAGCCATCTGCACCAGGAGGTCACCAAACCTGGGCCAGTAGGACGCTGACACAAAGCGTCCCCACAGCCATGGCCGGTATAATCCCCGATGCAGAGGGCTCCCTCTGAGGAATGCTGGAAAGTGAAAATAAAGGTACAGTTTAAAGTTAAAGTGCCACTGATAGTCACATGCACACACTAGGTGTGGTGAAATTACCCTCTGCATTTGACCCGTCCCCTTGTTACACCCCCTTTGAGGTGAGGGGAGCAGTGAGCAGCAGCGGTGGCTGTGCTCGGGAGTCATTTTGGTGATTAAACATGTACAATGGTCTGAACCATGAGGAGAATAAAAGATTTAAAAAAAAAATATATATATATATATATATATATATATATATTATAGTCGAGGGTTCTGTGGTCTATCCGTTATACAGTGCTCAATACCGGGGTAGAGCAGAATATACGTTAGGTCAGGAAAAAACACAAGAGGCTATATCCTCCCTACACGCCTGTTTCACAGGTTTCCTGCGAAAACAGGGAAACCTGTGAAACAGGCTTGTAGGGATGATATAGCCTCTTGTGTTTTTTTCCTGACCTAACGTGTGTGTGTGTGTATATATCAGTGACGTGCAGTCACGGGGGGGGCCTCACCTGCCATCATGGAAAGAAAAAAAATGTAAAAAGAAAAAAAAAAAATTAAATAGTTATATGTATCCAGTGATTATACTATAAAGTTATTTTCCATTTAACTTCACCAGTTTTAGATTATTTTTATTCAAAATCGCTGAATTTTCACATTTGCCGTTCAAATACTGAGAAGAGACGGTGCGGTGAACAGCAGCCAGTTGAGGCACGTCACTCAGTGCCGCAACATGGATTGCGCAATGACTCGGCTAACTGCTGGCCAGCTGTGCAGTGAGACCGTATTGCTATATGAATTATATTATACATTTCCATAGTTTAGTTAGCTGAGGTATATAATGTACAGTGTATTTTGTCAACAACTGTATGTGTGTAAAGTATTTCTTGTGCTGAGCGATCATAAAACGGCTGCAAAAGACGCACTGGCTGAGGCTCGCCTCCTGCACCCCCGCCGTAGAATTGTTATATCAACTAAAGCCCACACTTAAACTTTCCACGTGCAAGATTGAATCTATTTTAAAAAAGTATTTCCTAAGAAGCCAAAAAGTGCAAAAACAATAATGTTGGTGTTGGAGGAGTTGTGAATGACTGCAGGGACACAACATTAGACACACCTGCATCTACCTAATTCACAACTCCTCCAACACGAACATTATTGTTTTTGCACTTTTTGGCTTCTTATTAAATAACTTTTGTAACCTATTTTCATGGGCTTTCCTCTTTGTGATGTTAAGTTCCTGTTATGCGCTGTTATACAGTATATGCCTTGAGCTCTTATTTTGAAGGCGCTAAGAGCGGAAGTGATGTCACGTTGCGGAGGTTTTTGAAAGAAGGTAAATAAAGTGGTCCTTGTGTAAACTGGAGCCTCCGTGTTTATGTTGTAGTTTCATACAGTATAGGCGACATTTATAAACACTCTGTTACACTTTTTTAAATAGATTCAATCTTGCACGTGGAAATTTGAAGTGAAGGCTTTAGTTGCGGCGCATGGACTTAATTTCTAAGTAAAGGTAAGACCATAATAACGTTTTTTTTATTAAATGTGCTTTTTTGTGTGCTACAGTTTGTATGTGTAAAGTTAAAGTTAAGTTAAAGTACCAATGATTGTCACACACACACTAGGTGTAATGAAATTTGTCCTCTGCATTTGACCCATCCCCTTGTTCACCCCCTGGGAGGTGAGGGGAGCAGTGGGCAGCAGTGGCGCCGCGCCTGGGAATCATTTTTGGTGATTTAACCCCCTTGATGCTGAGTGCCAAGCAGGGAAGAATGCTTGTATGAGCTTTTAAACATAACCCGTTAACTGCTGCCAATCAAATGGTGAATAAGATACTCTTTAGGGTTCATATGTTTGTAAATCTGACTGTGATGAAGTCAGTGCCTCACCAGCCATCAACCTCAATCAATCAATCAATCTTTATTTATATAGCCCTAAATCACAAGTGTCTCAAAGGGCTGCACAAGCCACAACGACATCCTCGGTACAAAGCCCACATACGGGCAAGGAAAAACTCACCCCAGTGGGACGTCGATGTGAATGACTATGAGAAACCTTGGAGAGGACCGCATATGTGGGTAACCCCCCCCCTCTAGGGGAGACCGAAAGCAATGGATGTCGAGTGGGTCTGACATAATATTGTGAGAGTCCAGTCTATAGTGGATCCAACATAATAGTAGTAAGAGTCCAGTCCATAGTGGGGCCAGCAGGACACCATCCCGAGCGGAGACGGGTCAGCAGCGCAGAGATGTTCCCAGCCGATGCACAGGCGAGCGGTCCACCCCGGGTCCCGACTCTGGACAGCCAGCACTTCATCCATGGCCACCGGACCTGTGCCCCCCCCCCCAAGGAAAAGGGGAGCAGAGGAGAAAAGAAAAGAAACGGCAGATCAACTGGTCTAACAGGGGGGCTATTTAAAGGCTAGAGTATACAAATGAGTTTTAAGATGGGACTTAAATGCTTCTACTGAGCACCAACCTCACCGCACGTCCCTGATATATATACATATATAGATGTATTGTGGCAACATCTGACAGTTATGTTCAAATTTCCCTTTTTTTTAATTCATAGCACATAACTGTGCTGCGTTCTATAACCTTTTTATTTTAATTCAATTTAATTTAGATTTTTTTTTTAAATACAGGAGACTAAATATATTTTAGATGTGCTAATGATATTCTAAGTATCATAACGATGTATTAAGATTAAGATATTACGACATGAATCAGCTAATCTCTCGCTAAACCTATAAAGTACAGGTAAACTTATTAACGACACATTGTATGATTATTAAAACTCACATTCTGGCTACTTAATATCCAATGTGTTGCCATTATTTGTAAAACAAAAACAAAAAAAAACAACTTAAAATAAAAACTGCACCAAATAATTTAAGGGTGTTTAAGGGTATTTTAGGGCACTTTTAGCCACCGTAAGTCAATTATAGTTTTTACTGAGTATGTGAATGATGGGTTTAGGGTTGAGTGGTATGATGACTCCTAATGGTGGCCAATTAGGAATCTAAACAAAAATAAGTAATATTGAATACCAAAATGGGGCCACACATAGCATAGAGCTGGCCCTGGATTATTAAAGTGTACTTACATAAATTAAAATTTGTCAAAAATATGAATACATACTCATATATATTTTAATATTAAAAAATATATTTATTTTAGGGCTCACGGGCCCCTGTTGAAGACCTCTGTCTTCCAGTACATTCAGGGACATAATAATGTAAATGAACCAGATTGATTTAGCACGCACTCTAGCTAACAATGCCTCTAATGGCAACATATGACAACATATTCCGGGGGCATCGCCATCATCTCTGTGGGGATGTGATCCTTGCATAAAGATGAGTTGACAGATGGGAGGGCAGCTCAACGACGAGGAGTGATCTGACAGGGGCCACCATTAAGACGCGCTGACCAGCTGACAGTCTGTGTCACACGGGCGGACTCACAGAGAGCCAGTTGACCAAGAGATAAAAAGGGTCTGACAGACATGGACTGACAGATGGTGCGAGGAACTTGGAAATGATGAATGAAACTTTTATTTACCACACTGAGCCTAATATAAGACGACCCCTCTTTCATTATTTTAATACCCGCGACTACTGCGAGATTTAGATATAAAAAAAAATCCTATTTTTTCAGCGGGTTTCTGTGTCATGTGAGTGACAGGAAGAAAAGCTCTGATTCATTTGGTAAAAGTCATTTAGTTTGCATTTTTAAATCTGTGGACTCCCAATGTAAGACGACCCTTGTTTTCGAGGGTAATATTTTCTTATGTTCAAGTAAATGTCAAAATTAAGATTGTCTAAATTACTTTGTTTTACGCAACTTAATTTTTAGTTTTTAGATGAGCCTGTGTTAGAATAATTATATATAAGTTATCACACAACTCTTATGCTTAAAGGCTGTTGCTCTAGTTATTTTTTAATGTGCTCAAGCTGTACTTTTTATTTTCGTGCAAAGGCAAATAACTTATCTTCCACTGCAAGTTAGAAGTTGCCTCGCCGCAGATGTTTCTGTTTTTCAGCCTGCTAACAGCCAAGGACGGACCTCAAGTACCTCTACGAAGATAAGGCAAAGCAGAGACAGGGCGAAATCACAAGGCTCAGCACATTTCCGTTCTGAATAATCACATATTGTGTCTACTGAGCTGCTTGCATAATATGTGACCCCTACCTTTTAGAAAGAGCCTCAGCGATGTAACTAGGGAACTCCTGAATAAAATGGGGGGCACGTGGGCTGTTCCTCAGAGCGTGGGGGGAGACTGTAACTGAGTGCGCAGGCCATGCATTCTCCTCATGAGCAAAATTAACTCTGTCTCTGCCTGATTCCTTGCTTTTTGTTCTGTTTAATAGATAGTTCGGTGCTTAAACCTGACAGTCTATAATACTATTATGTAGGGGTGAGCCGATTGATCGCCCACTGATCAATGACGGCTAATTTAGTCTAAAAGTACATGATCTCCATTTCTGAATAAAGACATTTAACAACAGTCAAACGCAGACACCCACTGGCTGACACTGCATTTGATTTTAATCCCCCGGCTGACAAGCGGCTAGCAGCCAAATATGTGTCTCCAAACATAGTGTGGAGCCGCTACCCGAAGATAATAAAAAAATAAAAATAAATAAATAATAATAATCAACTCCATTAAAGCAAAACTGCATTTCTTAGAATTTTAAGTATCATGAAGCACTATTATCATTGGAGGGCCAGGCTAAACATGCCACACGCTGAGAGCAAGCAAGGAGCAGGCATGATAAAAACTAAGCTAACTTCTAAACCAGGGGTCGGCAACCCAAAACGTTGAAAGAGCCATATTGGACCAAAAATACAAAAAACAAATCTGTCTGGAGCCGCAAAAAATTAAAAGCCGTATATAAGTCTTATAATGAAGGTAGTAACGCATGACGTAAGTGTCTATATTAGCTATAATAGACGACTGTCGCAGGCTGAAGCAAATCTTTGTTGATAGAAATGTTGAAATGTAATATTTATTCAACACATTTTTACATTAGAACCTATTAGTAAATCAGAGGCTACTCAGAAGGTGAGATAACTCCTGGAAATGACTGGCTTTTAATGACCAAAGGTATACATGTAAAAGCCAGTAAATTAGAATATTTTGAAAAACTTGATTTATTTCAGTAATTGCATTCAAAAGGTGTAACTTGTACATTATATTTATTCATTGCACACAGACTGATGCATTCAAATGTTTATTTCATTTAATTTTGATGATTTGAAGTGGCAACAAATGAAAATCCAAAATTCCGTGTGTCACAAAATTAGAATATTACTTAAGGCTAATACAAAAAAGGGATTTTTAGAAATGTTGGCCAACTGAAAAGTATGAAAATGAAAAATATGAGCATGTACAATACTCAATACTTGGTTGGAGCTCCTTTTGCCTCAATTACTGCGTTAATGCGGCGTGGCATGGAGTCGATGAGTTTCTGGCACTGCTCAGGTGTTATGAGAGCCCAGGTTGCTCTGATAGTGGCCTTCAACTCTTCTGCGTTTTTGGGTCTGGCATTCTGCATCTTCCTTTTCACAATACCCCACAGATTTTCTATGGGGCTAAGGTCAGGGGAGTTGGCGGGCCAATTTAGAACAGAAATACCATGGTCCGTAAACCAGGCACAGGTAGATTTTGTGCTGTGTGCAGGCGCCAAGTCCTGTTGGAACTTGAAATCTCCATCTCCATAGAGCAGGTCAGCAGCAGGAAGCATGAAGTGCTCTAAAACTTGCTGGTAGACGGCTGCGTTGACCCTGGATCTCAGGAAACAGAGTGGACCGACACCAGCAGATGACATGGCACCCCAAACCATCACTGATGGTGGAAACTTTACACTAGACTTCAGGCAACGTGGATCCTGTGCCTCTCCTGTCTTCCTCCAGACTCTGGGACCTCGATTTCCAAAGGAAATGAAACATTTGCATGGTTGGGTGATGGTTTGGGGTGTCATGTCATCTGCTGGTGTCGGTCCACTCTGTTTCCTGAGATCCAGGGTCAACGCAGCTGTCTACCAGCAAGTTTTAGAGCACTTCATGCTTCCTGCTGCTGACATGCTCTATGGAGATGGAGATTTCAAGTTCCAACAGGACTTGGCGCCTGCACACAGCGCAAAATCTACCCGTGCCTGGTTTACGGACCATGGTATTTCTGTTCTAAATTGGCCCGCCAACTCCCCTGACCTTAGCCCCATAGAAAATCTGTGGGGTATTGTGAAAAGGAAGATGCAGAATGCCAGACCCAAAAACGCAGAAGAGTTGAAGGCCACTATCAGAGCAACCTGGGCTCTCATAACACCTGAGCAGTGCCAGAAACTCATCGACTCCATGCCACGCCGCATTAACGCAGTAATTGAGGCAAAAGGAGCTCCAACCAAGTATTGAGTATTGTACATGCTCATATTTTTCATTTTCATACTTTTCAGTTTGCCAACATTTCTAAAAATCCCTTTTTTGTATTAGCCTTAAGTAATATTCTAATTTTGTGACACACGGAATTTTGGATTTTCATTTGTTGCCACTTCAAATCATCAAAATTAAATGAAATAAACATTTGAATGCATCAGTCTGTGTGCAATGAATAAATATAATGTACAAGTTACACCTTTTGAATGCAATTACTGAAATAAATCAAGTTTTTCAAAATATTCTAATTTACTGGCTTTTACCTGTATATGTGTGTGTCCAAGTCAAAGGAAACGGCAGGCTGTCTTCTTTTAATAGATTTATTACAATATTTGGCCAGCTAGGTAATGTTTGCTGTGGTCTGGAACAACATGGCACACAAACTACTATCTGAAATGCAACCAATATTACATACAGATAATGTCATGAGACATGCAAATATAAATTATATACACAACGAGGATAATAGTATATTAAAAAAGCTCAAATATACCTACAAATGAGGCATAATGCTGCAATATGTACATACAGCTAGCTTAAACAGCATGTTAGCATTGATTAGCATGCAGTCATGCGCTGACCAAATATGCCTGATTAGCACTCCAACAAGTCGATAACATCAACAAAGCGCACCTTTGTGCATTCAGGCACAGTATAAAACTTTTGGTGGACAACATGAGACAAGGAGTGGAAGATTTTACATTAAACAAACTGTTGCGTCACAGTTCACACTATGGTGAGTTCAAGAACCGCCGGAATTAGTAGGACAAAACGATGTACACCAAATTTAAACTAGCTTAAAACAACAACAACAACAAATGCACAGTAAAGTTTAAGAAATGTAGATGAAACTTTGTCACAGTAGAAAACAAATGGCTATTAATAGGAAATTGACGGATTAATAAGAGTCTATAGAGAGGAAAATATAAAAATGTTTGAGAGAAGGGGGGGGGGGGGGCGTTGATACCAGGGGTAGTATAAGTATATAATGGATTCTAGAGTATTTGGTCGATATTTTCTCAATATGATCCAGGTAATAATTCCCTGGATACAGAGGAACTTTTTGTTTAGTTATTGAGTTCTATTAACTAAAGCCCCGTCACTTGTGGATATCATTAAAAACATAAGGTACACCTTTTGAGATAACAAACTTCTATCTATCTGCAATTTATTACGAGTTAACCTCAGGAAAAAACAGGATTAATCATGGTTAAATGTAATCGTTTGACACACCTAATAAAAAAAACACATTATTCTATTAAAGCTCGAGGATGCTTTTGTTAATCGTGTCAGGGAAATTAAGTCCCACAACATTTGCAACATAATCTGACAAGCTAGTTAGCTGATAACCAAACAATGCACGAAAGCTCATTTAATTAGACTTTCGACAAATTGGTCCAAATTTATGCGACGTGAATAATGGCTGACATTTAACACAAATAAAATCACAAATTAATTAAATCCATACACTGTCGCTGCACGCTCATGACAACGTTGTATTTGCATTGGTTTCAAACAGAGAAAGAGAGACACGTAAATATTCAAATAACAAAAGAGAACGGGGCACACCCGGGACAGTAAACACATGAAGACAAATATTGAGGAAGATTGAAAAAATATTAAATTAAGGGGGGGAGAAGGCAGACGGACGGAAAACAATAAAAGTGAGGCTATGATTAAAAAGGATGCAGTTTCATAACAATAATTGTATAATCCAAACTAAACATACTGACAGAGGTACACGGAAATGTGAAATATGTTCCAGTTTTACCAGATGACAAGCAATTCATGTGTGGTAAATACATCATAAATATTAGGAGATTTCAAATAATCCATCAGCAGGGGGGGAAAAAGGCATTAAGTTTAGCATACAAAGTAAAAACTGAAATGTGAAGAAGGCAAAAATGGTGAAACTTCATATTCAGACTTTAAAGAAAACAACTCCAACTTGACATTTGTAAAGCTACAGTTAGGAACTGATCAAGGAGGTGACCCCAGGATGCAGAGATGGGAGGCAAGGTTGAATTACAAAAAAAGGGAAACATTTAATAAGTCCAAAAAGTGTAACAAAAGGCGATGGGGCAGAAGTGCACATCATGAATTACAAACAAAAACAGGTCAGTGGTTGGCAAAGGAAAAGGCCAGGGCACACTGAGCACAGCATGAAGTCCAACACAGAATCCTCTTTACCTCAGGGAGGCTAGGAAACAAACACAAAGAGGTGAGGGATTACAGGACTAAGGAGAGACAACATACCAGGACTGACGAGGTGAAGCAGGCGCATGAACGTGGGAGGTTCAGGAGACAATAACCGGCAAGACCAAGCTGTCAGTGACGAGCTTAAATACTCCTAGGTTGAAATTGGTTGCAGGTGTGCCTTAGTATCCGCCCCTCGCTAGGGACTAATGAACTGAAGAAAA
The DNA here is from genome assembly GCF_033978685.3 of Nerophis lumbriciformis. NCBI lineage: Eukaryota > Metazoa > Chordata > Actinopteri > Syngnathiformes > Syngnathidae > Nerophis > Nerophis lumbriciformis. The sequence continues at coordinate 16,307,611 of NC_084579.2, read as the reverse complement.
CAGAAATCACAAAGTAGAAGGGAGGGAAATTATAAAACACAACAACTGCAGTCTGTGACTAGTTATGATCACAATATTCATTTATTTCCAACATACTGCATTGCCATGTGCTGTCACATATTTGCAATTTCACATTTCAAAATGTCCGAAAAGGAGTGGGAAGAATCGGATCTTATAGAGCAGGGATTCTCAAACTCTGGTATGTGTGCTACTAGTGGTACATGGGCGCCATCTGGTGGTAAGCCAAAAATTGGATTCATTATTTAGTAGATGTATTTTCCTATATTTGAACACAGTGTTACTGTTCAAACTTGGTGCAATGTCACAGTGGCTAAAATATTAAATACACTTGTGAAATAAAACATTGGTCTTTGTTTTTCATCAATACTTAGGCCTACTATGCCACTGTATTTTAATGTTGGTCATTATGGTTCAGTTAAAGTACCAACGATTGTCACACACACACACACACTAGGTGTGGCAAAATTATTCTCTGCATTTGACCCATCACCCTTGGTCACCCCCTGGGAGGTGAGGGGAGTAGTGAGCAGCAGCGGTGGTCGCGCCCGGGAATCATTTTTGGTGATTTAACCCCCAATTCCAACCCTTGATGCTGAGTGCCAAGCAGGGAAGTAATGGGTCCCATTTGTATAGTCTTTGGTATGACTCGGCCGGGGTTTGAACTCACAACCTACCGATCTCAGGACGGACACTCTAAAGTACAAAACCCAAAACCAGTGAAGTTGGCACGTTGTGTAAATCGTAAATAAAAACATAATACAATGATTTGCAAATCCTTTTCAACCTACATTGAATTGAATAAACTGCAAAGACAATATATTTAACATTGTAACTGGAAAACTTAATTTTTTGCAAATGTTAGCTCATTTGCAATTTGATGCCTGCAACATGTTACAAAAAAGCTGGCACAAGTGGCAAAAAAGACTGAGAAAGTTGAGAAATGCTCATCAAACACTTATTTGGAACATCCCACAGGTGAACAGGCTGATTGGGAACATGTGGGTGCCATGGCTGGGTATACAAGCAGCTTCCATGAAATGCTCAGTCATTCATAAACAAGGATGGGGCGAGGGTCACCACTTTGTGAACAAATGCGTGAGCAAATTGTCGAACAGTTTGAGAACAACATTTCTCAATGGGTTATTGTAAGGAATTTAGGGATTTCACCATATCATCAAAAGGTTCAAAAAATCTGGAGAAATCACTGCTCGTAACATTGAAAGCCCGTGACCTTTGATCCCTCAGGTGGTACTGCATCAAAAAGCGACATCGGTAAAGGATATCACCACATGGGCTCAAGAACACTTCAGAAAACCACTGTCAGTAACTACAGTTGGTCGCTACATCTGTAAGTGCAAGTTAAAAATCTCTTATACAAAGCGAAAGCCATTTATCAACAACACCCAGAAACGCCGCCGGCTTCGCTGGGCCCAAGATTATCTAAGATGGACTGATGCAAAGTGGAAAAGTCATCCGTGGTCTGACGAGTCCACATTTAAAATTGTTTTTGGAAACTGTGGACATTTGTGTCCAGCATCTGTGATGGTAGGGGGGTGTATTAGTGCCTAAGGCATGGGTAACTTACACATCTGTGAAGGCACCATTAATACTGAAAGGTACATACAGGTTTTGGAGCAACATATGTTGCCATCCAAGCAACGTTATCATGGCCGCCCCTGCTTATTTCCGCAAGACAATGTCAAGCCACGTGTTACAACAGCGTGGTTTCATAGTAAAAGAGTGCAGATACTAGACTGGCCTGCCAGTAGTCCAGACCATAGGCGCTGATCCCGTGGGTGCTTCGGGCCCAAGAGTCAGATTTACCGCCCGTCTGAGCACCCACTGGCAGAAATGTAGATCGGCGCCTATGGTCCAGACCTGTCTCCCATTGAAAATGGTCCTGATGGGTCATGGTTAGGGCCTTGTATGGCAGTTCCCGCCATCAGTGTGTGAATGTGTGAATGTGGAAATAGTGTCAAAGCGCTTTGAGTACCTTGAAGGTAGAAAAGCGCTATATAACCTACTTATCATTTACTTGGAGAGCCAAGTGTATTCAGTGGTTGTACTTTGTAAAAAAAAAAAATAGTTTGCAAACCACTTTTATAGAGTGTGGAGTTTTCACACTCACGTTAATATCAATCTTTATCTTATGTAATGGTTAAAATCTAGTTTTTAAGATACTAATCTTTTTTCAGACTTTTTTTCTCATGGCAAAATAGTGTCTTATATTTTGGGCAGTAATTATTTTTTTGAGATACAATTTAAAACACCTTTAATAATAAAATTATTGTAAAATAAATTTAAAAAAATACCGGCTTTGGGTCTTGGACCAATTTTCAAATACCAAATATACAGTAAATACCAAAAAAAAAAAAAAATACAAAAAAGTATATTTGAGTCTTTAATCTAATGTTCGACATATACATATAGGAAGATTATTTTTAGTTTTTTTGAGATTTTTTCAGTTTTTTTTTTTTTAAGCAAAACAAATATTAACCTATATTTAAGTTTTGGATCTATTCCTCAAATTCCAAATATAAAAGAAAAAAATGTCGGAAATGTTTTTTTTGAGTCTTTACTATTTTTCGAGGTATAAATACAACAAAAGTTTCAATTTTTTTTTTTCTTTTTTTTTTTTTTTTTAGATAATTTTTGTAAGGAGACAAAGTCCTATATTTGGGTCATGAATGTATTTTTAAATTCCAAATAAAATCTAGAAAAATCACTATATTGTCTTTAATCTATTTTTCTTAACATATAGGACATATTTGGGTCTTGATTCTATTTTTCGAGATCTGTATATACGATGGCCTGTCATTAAATAAACAAAAAAAATATGGGAGCAAAAAATACCGTCCTGTATTTGGTTTATTGATCTATTTTTTTCAGATCCAATTACAAGACATCCAGCCAATTACACATTGTAATTGTGCTGGAATAAAATGCAACAATCCAGACAAGGTCATCATTGAGCTCCAGTCCATAATCGTGGCAAGGATGTTCTGGGGAAAAAAATGGTCTTTTCAACCCACACAATGAAGACAATGCTGGAGAAAAAAAAAAATTACGCAAAGCATGAATAACAAGCTAACCTTTGTTTAGAAAAAGCAGTATAAATGCTTGGTCGCCGCAAAGTTTGCAACCCCGACCTTGGAGCAGGCAGAAGTGTTTTCTCTAAGGACATGCAAAGAATAAGAAACTAGTCAAAGGAGGAGGATGGACTGAGTATAGCCTCAGGCAGAGTTGTGTTTTACTGCATTGCGGGATGAGTCCACGCTCCGCTGAGCCGGGGTCATTCCACACAAAAAAATGAATAAATACTAAAAAAAAAAAATGATTATATTCTGTGTTGCTATGTTTTGACATTAATTAACATTCTGACGTGGCTATCAGGCTTGTGCAAAATTCTAAATTGCATTGAGAATGTCTCCGAAAAAATAAATCTATTGCATGAATTTGAATTGAGGTTGCAAATAAGAAGTAGAATTGTAATGCAAATATATATAGTGTTCCGGGTAACCTAAACTTAAAAAAACAACACAGGATTTCAAGAAAATCTGTAAAAAATACTGTCGTGGTTTTTATTTTATTTTTTTAATTTTTGTTTTTACTTATAATTAATCATAATTACATCAAGAAACCCCACCAAAGGCTTTCTTATTGTCCGCTGCATGTTGTGTCATTCACAAGTTGCAGACATTATCCGTGTACAAAACCCAAAACCAGTGAAGTTGGCACGTTGTGTAAATCGTAAATAAACACAGAATATAATGATTTGCAAATTCTTTTCAACCTATATTCAATTGAATAGACTGCAAAGACAAGATAGTTAACGTTCAAACTGGAAAACGTTATTGTTTGCAAATATTAGCTAATTTGGAATTGGATGCCTGCAACATGATTCAAAAAAGTGGCAAAAAAGACTGAGACAATTTTTTCATTAAACACTTATTTGGAAAATCCCACACGTGAACAGGCTAATTGGGAACAGGTGGGTGCCATGATTGGGTATAAAAGCAGCTTTTCATTCACAAGCAAGGATGGGGCGAGGATCACCACTTTGTGAACAAATGCATGAGAAAATTGTTGAACAGTTTAAGAACAACATTTCTCAACGAGCTTTTGCAAGGAATTTAGGGATTTCACCATCGACGGTCCGTAATATCATCAAAATGTTCAGAGAATGGGTAACGTACACATCTGTGAAAGCACCGTTAACGTTGAAAGGTACATACAGGTTATGGAGCAACATATGTTGCCATCCAAGCAACGTTAAAATGGACGCCCCTGATTATTTCAGCAAGACAATGCCAACGTCGTGTTACAACACGTAGTAAAAGAGTGCGGGTACTAGACAGGCCTGCCTGTAGTCCAGACCTGTCTCCCATTGAAAAGGTGTGGCGCATTATGAAGCATAAAATACCACAACGGAGACCCCGGACTGTTGAACAACCTAAGCTGTACACATACTTGCCAACCCTCCCGGATTTTCCGGGAGACTCCCGAAATTCAGCGCCTCTCCCGAAAACCTCCCGGGACAAATTTTCTCCCGAAATTCAGGCGGACTCAGGTCCTCCACAATATAAAAAAGCGTACCTGCCCAATCACGTTATAACTATGGAATGATGGAGGGCGAGTTCTTGGTTTCTTATGTGGGTTTATTGTTAGGCAGTTTCATTAACGTCCTCCCAGCGTGGCAACAACACACAACAACAGCAGTCACTTTTTTGTATACCGTAAAGCAGTTCGTCTGCCGTAAACAGCAATGTTGTGACACTCTTAAACAGGACAATACTGCCATCTAGTGCATTTGATGAAAGCACTTTTGTGCGTGCCACACATCAATGCTCAGAGAGGGTGTTCAGCATGGTCCGAAAAATAGTGACAAAGAATAGGATGGACAATTCAACCCTTAACTCAACAATGAGTAGATGAGTGTTATGTGTGTGTATATGTGTAAATAAATGAACACTGAAATTCAAGTATTTATTTTATATATATATATATATATATATATATGAAATACTTGACTTGGTGAATTCTAGCTGTAAATATACTCCTCCCCTTTTAGCCACGCTCCCGTCCCACCACGCCCCCCCCCACCCCCCCCCACCCCCCCCCCCCCCCCCCACCCCCCACCTCCCGAAATCGGAGGTCTCAAGGTTGGCAAGTATGGCTGTACATCAAGCAAAAATGGTAAAAATTCCACCTGAAAAGCTTCAAAATTTGGTCTCCTCAGTTCCCAACTGTTTACTGAGTGTTGTTAAAAGGAAAGGCCATGTAACACAGTGGCCAATTGCAATGTGTTGCTGCCATTAGATTCCAAGTTAATGATTTTTAGCAACAAAAAAAAATAATTCTCAGTTTGAACATCAAATATCTTGTCTTTGCAGTTTATTCAATTGAATATAAGCTGAAAAGGATTTGCAAATCATTGTATTCTGTTTTTATTTACAAATTACACAACTTCCCAACTTCACTGGTTTTGTATGTTTTAAAGTTGATTTGTTTGACAATCTTAAACATTAATTTATGTTCCAACATATTTACCCCCCATGTTTAAAGTATTTTTTTTAAACTACTAAGAGCAACCTACAGTGTTAATTTTAGTCTGTCAATGAGAGGTGATAAGATCTTATCTTCACACTTCAACATTTTAACATGTCCTGTAAATGCTACCTCTTTGCAAGGTCAGCATTGCAAATGAGAATGTGTTTTTAATTGTCTTACCTGGATAAATAAAGGTTAAATCATATTTAAATAAATACAAACTGGGAGGTGAAGACGCCGATGTGTTGCTAAATGTTTTTTATATATGACATCACCCAGAAGGCTTAGCGCCGTTGACAGGAACCGGATGTAGGTTTTAATGTACGCGAGAGGATACAAACTGTGCAGTTTGAGCAATGAATAGTTCATCTCGGCAAGGCAAGTTTATTGATGGAGCACAATTCGTTCACAAGGCAATTGACAGTGCTCCACAGAGAATTAGAGGGCAACAATAAACATTTAATAAAATCAAAGAGTGTACATAAAATACTTTCACGTACACAATTAAATGAAATTTAAACGTTGCCATTATTGAGGCCTGTCTCACATCTTAAAGTTAAAGTACCAATGATAGTCACACACACACTAGGTGTGGTGAAATGTGTCCTCTGCATTTGACCCATCCCCTTGTTCACCCCCTGGGAGATGAGGGGAGCAGTGGGCAGCAGCGGTGGCCGCGCCCGGGAATCATTTTTGGTGATTAAACCCCCAATTCCAACCCTTGATGCTGAGTGCCAAGCAGGGAGGTAATGGTTCCCATTTTTATAGTCTTTGGTAGGACTCGGCCGGGGTTTGAACTCTCAACCTACCGATCTCTGGTAGACTATTCCAGGATTTAGAAGCATACAACAAATGCAGCTTTTCCGCGTTTGGTCCTGACTCTGGGCACCAGCAGGAGACCACTCTCTGAGGTTCTCAGAGCTTGAGATGGTTCTTGAGGCTCTAACATTTCAGAGATTCGGCACAAGACCATGAAAGGACTTGTGCCTGAGGAGAGCTCTTTTAAAGTCGATTCTCTGAGGAACGGGAAGCCAGTGCAGTGACTTAAGTACTGGATTAATACGGCCGCATTTCCCGGTTTTAGTCAGGACCCGAGCAGCAGCATTCGGGACGTACTGCGGCCATTAGAGTAGTCATAGATTAGTCTTTCTAAGTCTGCTTTTCATTGGACACTATTCCTTTGATTTTGGCAATGTTTTTTAGGTGGTAAAAATCTGCTGATATTATTGACTTAATGTCGCTGGTAAGGTTCAATTCTGAGTCCATTATTACACCTACATTTCTAGCTTGATCATTATTTTCAAGTGTTTTTACCTGATATTTTGTGGAATTTTTTTGTATCTGCACTGCAACCACAAAATCACATTGTGTCTATTCTATCCTATGCGTCAGGGAGAGGCTCTCAAGTTACAAATACTAGTTTCTCTTTGCTTCTATGGGTCAAAGGCAATGATTCCGGTTTTGTCTTGAGTTTAGCCGAACAAAAGGATTTTGCATCCACACACCGATCTGTTCCATGTGAATCAACAGACTGACGTTCGTCTGCTGTCAGCGACGCGTGGATCCCAGTGCCATCTGCGTAGTTGTGATAGGACACATTGAAGCTACGCATTGGCTGACCTGGCGGAAGCATGTACCAGTTGAGCAATGAGGAACCCCAAAGTTCATAGCCATTTGGTCAGAGACACAGTTACCAAGTACAACAAAATATGTCCTGTGATCGAGACAGGACTTGAACCAGTTAAGAACAGAACCGGATACTACCACCCAGTTTTCTAACCTCTGTATTAAGATAACATGGTCAACTGTATCAAAGGTCTAGCACGGGGGATCTTGAGCCGCATGCGGCTCTTTAGGGCGGCCCTAGTGGCTCCCTGGAGCATTTTTAAAAAAGGATTGCAAATGGAAAAAGATGGGGGAAACATTTTTGTTTTGTGTCAGTATGTTTTTGGTTTGAGGACAAACATGACACAAACATTCCCAATTGTTAGAAAGCCCACTGTTTAATATGTCTGTGTGTATGCTTCACTGATGAGAGTATTTTGTCAACATCGTTTTGTCCTTCTAATTTTGGCGGTTCTTGAACTCACCATAGCGTGGACTGTGACGCAACAAAATGTTTGCATGTAAAATCTTCCACTCCTTTGTCTCATTTTGTGCACCAAAAGTTTTATGCTGTGCTTGAATGCACAAAGGTGCACTTTGTGGATGTTATTGACTTCAGGCATATTTGGTCAGTGCATGACTGCAAGCTAATCAATGCTAACATACTATTTAGGCTCGCTGTATGTACATATTGCATCATTATACCTCATTTGTAGGTATATTTGAGCTCATTTAATATCCTTTACGTTTATCCTCTTTGTATATAATTGAGTTTTGCATGTCTCATGACACATTATCTGTATGTAATATTGGCTGCATTTCAGATAGTTGTTTATGTGTCATGTTGTTCCAGACCACAGCAAGCATTACCTAGCTTGCCAAAGATTGTAATAAATCTATTAGAAGAAGACAGCCTGCTGTTTTCTTTAACTTGGACACACACATCTATACTTTTGGCCATTAAAATCCACTACTTTCCAGGAGTTACCTTCTGAGTAGCCTCTGATTTACTAAAGGTTTCTAATGTTGTACAAATGTGTAGAATAAATATAACATTTCAACATTTCTGTCAACAAAGATTTGTTTCAGCCTGTGACACATAGTCATTTTGATAGTAGGCTATTATAGCTATTATAGCCACTTAGATCATGTGTTGCCTTCATCATAAGACTTATATACTGTTTTTCATTTTTTGCGGCTCCAGACAGATTTGTTTTTTGTATTTTTTGGTCCAATATGGCTCTTTCAACGTTTTGGGTTGCCGACCCCTGGTCTAGCAGAACAAAGACTGAGACTTTTCCTGGTTCTGTGTTCAGACAGAAATCATTTGTCACCTTGATCAGCGCTGTTTCAATGCAGTAGTGGGGCCTAAAGCCTGATTGAGCAGTATCAAACGCATTGTTAAACAGGAGAAAGTCACTAAGCCGTTGGTACACAACTTTTTCCTAGGACTTTGCCCAAGAATGTCAGGTTTGATATGGGCCGTTAGTTCATACTTGCCAACCTTGAGACCTCCGATTTCGGGAGGGGGCGGGGGGTGTGGTTGGGGGCAGGGGGTGTGGTTGGGGGTAGGGCGTGGTTGGGGGCGTGGTTAAGAGGGGAGGAGTATAGTTACAGCTACAATTCACCAAGTCAAGTATTTCATATATATATATATATATATATATATATATATATATATATATATGTGTATATATATATATATATATATATATATATATATGTGTATATATATATATATATATATATATATATATATATATATATATATATATATATATATATATATGTGTATATATATATATATATATATATATATATATATATCATCATATATATCATCATATATATCATGTAAATAAATGAACACTGAAATTCAAGTATTTATTTTATATATATATATATATATATATATATATATATATATATATATATAATAAAATAAATATATATTTACAGTTACAATTCACCAAGTCAAGTATTTCATATATATATATATATATATATATATATATATATATATATATATATATATATATATATATGAAATACTCATTCACCAAGTCAAGTATTTCATATATATATATATATATATATATATATATATATATATATATATATATATATATGAAATACTTGACTTGGTGAATTGTAACTGTAAATATATATTTATTTTATTATATATATATATATATATATATATATATATATAAAATAAATACTTGAATTTCAGTGTTCATTTATTTACACATATACACACACATAACACTCATCTACTCATTGTTGAGTTAAGGGTTGAATTGTCCATCCTTGTTCTATTCTCTGTCACTATTTTTCTAACCATGCTGAACACCCTCTCTGATGATGCATTGCTGTGTGGCACGCACAAAAGTGCTTTCATCAAATGCACTAGATGGCAGTATTGTCCTGTTTAAGAGTGTCACAACATTGCTGTTTACGGCAGACAAACTGCTTTACGGTAGACGGAAACGTGACTGCTGTTGTTGTGTGTTTTTGCTGCGCCGGGAGGACGTTAATGAAACTGCCTAACAATAAACCCACATAAGAAACCAAGAACTCGCCCTCCATCATTCTACAGTTATAACGTGATTGGGCAGGTACGCTGTTTATATTGTGGGAAAGCGGACTCAGGTCGGGAGAAAATGTGTCCCGGGAGGTTTTCGGGAGAGGCGCTGAATTTCGGGAGTCTCCCGGAAAATCCGGGAGGGTCGGCAAGTATGCGATAGTTGTTCAGTGCTGTGGCTACTCTTCTTTAGGAGGGGCTTAATGACAGCAGTTTTCAAGGCCTTTGGGAATGTTCCAGTCCCAAGTGAGACGTTAACTAGGCGAGTAAATCTTTGGTTACAAGTCGCTGTTTCCGCTTCGTCTGACTAGAGGTTTAGAGACTAATTTGAGTGGCGAAAACAACGCTTAGTGGGGGAAAAAAAAAATTGTGAAGAAGTTGCGGGTATTGGACGAAGTTGCAAGGACGCACATATTTGTGCTGTATGAATTGGTTGAATTTGTGTGAATTAGCACCATCACAAATTCTTGGCAGGACTTATACTGTGTATAATATATATATGTATTTTTTCTGTACTGTGGACATTCCACCCTTGCATTAAATTACCGTATCAACCCGCATAAAAGATGCCACTGAATGTTAGATGACACCACTTTTTTCAGTTTTTCGGGAGGAAAGTACCGTATTTTTCGGACTATAAGTCGCAGTTTTTTTTCATAGTTTGGCCGGGGGTGCGACTTATACTCAGGAGCGACTTATGTGTGAAATTATTAACACATTAGCGTAAAATATCAAATAATATTATTTAGCTCATTCACGTAAGAGACTAGACGTATAAGATTTCATGGGATTTAGCGATTAGGAGTGACAGATTGTTTGGTAAACGTATAGCATGTTCTATATGTTATAGTTATTTGAATGACTCTTACCATAATATGCTACGTAAACATACCAGGCACGTTCTCAGTTGGTTATTTATGCCTCATATAACGTACACTTATTCAGCCTGTTGTTCACTATTCTTTATTTATTTTACTTTGCCTTTCAAATGTCTATTTTTGGTGTTGGGTTTTATCAAATTTCCCCAAAAAGTGGGACTTATACTCCAGTGCAACTTATGTTTTTTTCCTTCTTTATTATGCCTTTTTGGCCGGAGCGACTTATACTCCGAAAAATACGGTATACCAAATAAATGGTCGTTATAATGGTAATGGTTTTATTTCGAATCATGCTTAATGTGAAAAATCACATGTTCACACATGCACAATTCAAAACAGGAATTTGAAAAAGGCATCACAAGAAGCTGACCTTGTTTATTTATTCTCTACATTCTCATTTAAAAAAAAAATATTTTTGTATTAATCATGTTTTAAATATCAGTAAACACTAGTGTGTAAGAGTTTCAGGAAAAACATATCTGATATGCTTGGTGAAAAATGTTGGTTAATATGAAGAACTCAAATATACAAAACCCAAAACCAGTGAAGTCGGCACGTTGTGTAATTCGTGAAAAAAAAACAGAATACAATGATTTGCAAATCCTTCGCAACTTATATTCAATTGAATAGACTGCAAAGACAAGATGCTTAACATTCGAACTGGAGAACTTATTAGCTCATTTGGAATTTGATGCCTGCAACATGTTTCAAAAAAGCTGGCACAAGTGGCAAAAAAGACTGAGAAAGTTGAGGAATGCTCATCAAACACTTATTTGGAACATCCCACAGGTGAACAGGCTAATTGGGAACAGGTGGGTGCCATGGTTGGGTACAAAAGCAGCTTTCATTCACAAACAAGGATGGGGCGAGGGTCACCACTTTGTGAACAAATGCGTGAGTAAATTGTCGAACATTTTGAGAACAACATTTCTAAACCAGCTATTGCAAGGAATTTAGGGATTTCACCATCTACGGTCCGTAATATCATCAAAAGGTTCAGAGAATCTGGAGAAATCACTGCACGTAAGCAGCAAAGCCCGTGACCTTGGATCCCTCAGGCGGTACTGCATCAGAAAAGTGACCTCAGTGTGTAAAGGATATCCACCACATGGGCTCAAGAACACTTCAGAAAACCACTGTCAGTAACTACAGTTGGTCGCCACATCTGTAAGTGCAAGTTAAAACTCTACTATGCAAAGCGAAAGCCATTTATCAACAACACCCAGTAATGCCGCCGGCTTCGTTGGGCCCGAGCTCATCTAAGATGAACTGATGCAAAGTGTAAAAGTGTTCTGTGGTCTGAGTCCACATTTCAAATTGTTTTTGGAAACCGTGTACGTTGTGTCTTCCGGAACAAAGAGGAAAAGAACCATCCGGATTGTTATAGGCGCAAAAATGAAAAGCCAGCATCTGTGATGGTATGCGGGTGTATTAGTGTTGCAAGGCATGGGTAACTTACACATCTGTGAAGGCACCATTAATGCTGAAAGGTACATACAGGTGTTGGAGCAACATATGTTGCCATCCAAGCAAAGCTATCATGGACGCCCCTGCTTATTTCAGCAAGACAATGCCAAGCTACGTGTTACAACAGCGTGGCTTCATAGTAAAAGAGTGCGGGTACTAGACCGGCCTGCCTGTAGTCCAGACCTGTCTCCCATTGAAAATGTGTGGCGCATTATGAAGCATAAAATACCACAACGGAGACCCCCGGACTGTTGAACAACTTAAGCTGTACATCAAGCAAGAATGGGAAATAATTCCACCTGAAAAGCTTCAAAAATTGGTCTCCTCAGTTCCCAAACGTTTACTGAGTGTTGTTAAAACGAAAGGCCATGTAACACAGTGGTAAAAATGACCCTGTGCCAACTTTTTTGCAATGTGTTGCTGCCATTAAATTCTAAGTTAATGATTATTTGCAAAAAAACAGGTTTCTCAGTTCGAACATAAAATATCTTGTCTTTGCAGTCTATTCAATTGAATATAAGTTAAAAAAGGATATGCAAATCATTGTATTCTGTTTTTATTTATAATTTACACAACATGCCAACTTCACTGGTTTTGGGTTTTGTAATACAGGTACATCAAGTCTTTTCCAGACTTTTTTCAACATATACGGGTCAATATTGATGTTCTCCCAATAAATTGCAGTATCGTGGGTTACTCTGTGATTACCAGCCTTAATGCCTTCAATCTGTGGACACCAGATCATGTGCAGTTAATAAAGACGGACATTTGGAATGGAAATAAAAGACCCGGAAGCCGCAGTGGAGAAGATGATGAATCAGTGGGGGACATTGACTGGCGGTGGGACAGGGAAGAGATTAGGAGATAATGGGGGAATTGTGTGCAGTTCAAGTTGTCATTGAATCCTTCCAGAACGGGTCAGCTTCTGGGTGCATCGGCTTAATCGGTAATGACGACACAAAGCAGAGGGCTGGGCCGCGTCCAGATGAAAGCGCTTGTCAAATTACCCACGGAGCATCGATTGCCCAATTGATCCAAACTCTGGCCGAGATGGGAGAGCGAGGACGGGTGCTGTCGCCGGTGCTGAATTTGTGCAGGTTTAAATTGTCTTCTGTCAAAACAAAATCTTATGCACTGCTGCATCAAAAAACTTTCTGCGTGAATTTACATTTTGGCTAACAATTGGTGGTCCTCAACATACGCGCATTGTAGCCAATCAGAAGCCAGAAGAAAGTCATCTGGGGAAAAGGCATAGTACAGTGAATCAAGGAACCGGAATGATAAGTGGGGTTATTGCATTTTATCGTATGTAATGACATATTATATTATACCATATTATGAAAATTGTATCCTTTTATTTGGGTCATTGATCTACTTTTGGAGATCTGAATATAAGACAACTTGTCTTTTTCAGACTTGGATGTATTTTTTTCAGATATAAATGTAGTATTACTATCTTTATTTCATACATTTTCTGGAAGGAGAAATGTACGTCTTATGTTTGGGTCATGGGATATAAGACTACCCAACTTTTTCAGATGTTTTACTCTAAGAAAACAATTAATTCTGATTTGGCCGTGGATCTATTTTTCGAGATTTGGATAGTTTTCACCAGGGAAGAAAATATTGTCTTTTACTTATTTGGGTCATTGATCTACTTTTGGAGATTTGAATATAAGACAACTTGTCTTTTTCTGACTTATTTTGAAGGTAAGATTTATTATATTTCAGTCATGGATGTATTTTTCCAGATCCCAATTTAGGATTTCTATGTGTTTTTTATACTATTTCTTGAAGAGGAGAAATATACCGTCTTATGTTTGGGTCATGGGATATAAGACTACCCAACTTTTTTTTTCTGTAGGAAAACAATGACTTCTGATTTGGACATGGATCTATTTTTCGAAACTCGGATACAAGAGCTTTTTTTTTTTTTTTTTTGACCAGGGAAGAATATTTTTTTTTTTACTTATTTGGGTCATTGATCTACTTTTGGATATCTGACTACAAGACAACTTGTCTTTTTCAGACTTATTTTGAAGCTAAAATATATTTTATTTCAGTAACGGATGTATTTTTCCCAATCTCAATTTAGGATTGATATCTGTTTTTTCATACTTTTTTTGGAAGGAGATATATAACGTCTTATGTTTGGGGTCATGGGATATAAGACTACCCAACTTTTTCAGATGTTTTACTGTCGGAAAACAATGACTTTTGATTTGGCCAAGGATCTATTTTTCGAGATTTGGATAGTTTTCAACAGGGAAGAAAATATTGTCTTTTAGTTATTTTGGTCATTGATCTACTTTTGGAGATTTGACTATAGGACGCCTTGTCTTTTTCAGACTTATTTTGAAGCTAAAATATATTTTATTTCAGTCACGGATGTATTTTTCCCGATCTCAATTCAGGATTTCTATCTGTTTTTCATACTTTTTCTGGAAGGAGAAATATACGTCTTATGTTTGGGTCATGGGATATAAGACTACCCAACTTTTTCAGATGTTTTTTTCTGTAGAAAAACAATGACTTCTGATTTGGCCATGGATCTATTTTTCAAGATTTGGATCATTTTCACCAGGGAAATAAATATTGTCTTTTATTTATTTGGGTCATTGATCTACTTTTGGAGATCTGAATATAAGACAACTTGTCTTTTTCAGACTTATTTTGAATCTAAAATATATTTTATTTCAGTCACGGATGTATTTTTCCCAAACTCAATTTAGGATTTATATCTGTTTTTTCATACTTTTTCTGGAAGGAGAAATATATTGTGTTATGTTTGGGGTCAGGGGATATAAGACTACCCAACTTTTTCAGATTTTTTTACTTTCGGAAAAACAATGACTTCTAATTTGGCCATGGATCTTATTTTTCGAGATTTGGTTTGTTTTCACCAGGGAAGAAAATATTGTCAGTCAGTCATGGGTGTATTTTTACAGATCTCAATTTAGGATTTATATCTGTTTTCCATACTTTTTCTGGAAGGAGAAGGATACGTTTTATGTTTGGGTCATGGGATATAAGACTACCCAACTTTTTTAGATGTTTTATTCTAAGAAAACAATTAATTCTGATTTGGCCGTGGACAGAGGTGTGTAGAGTAGCCAGAAATTGTACTCAAGTAAGAGTACTGTTACTTTAGAGATTTATTACTCAAGTAAAAGTAAGGAGGAGTCACCCAAATATTTACTTGAGTAAAAGTAAAAAGTATGTTGTGAAAAAACTACTCAAGTACTGAGTAACTGATGAGTAACATACACACATATATATATATATATATATATATATATACACATACATATACATTGATATATACAGTATATCATTTGTATGTATTTATTTAGCTGTTTTTGTTTACATGTTAAAGATGTTTTAATGAATATAAATGCATGTTTAACATATAGATTCCTTTCTTTCATGAAGACAAGAATATAAGTTGGTGTATTACCTGATTCTGATGACTTGCATTGATTGTAATCAGACAGTAGTGATGATAACGTCCACGTTTTCAAATGGAGGAGAAGAAAAGTTCCTCCTTTCTGTCTAATACCACATGAAAGTGGTGGGTTTTTGGCATCTTATTTGTACAGCTTCCATATTCGTTTTAATACACTTTACAAGAAATATATTGGCGTCAAACTCCTTAACTTGCTAGCTTGTTTGCGCTGGCTTTCGGAGACTCTTGTTTTGAAAGCGCAGGCGCGATGGAGCGGCACTTTTATTGTGAAGACAGGAACTGTGCAGTCAGTCTTTAGGCTTTTGGCGGGATGTACGGTTGAAATAAAAAAGTATCTTTTTTCCTTCACACTTTTGATTGATTGATTGGAACTTTTATTAGTAGATTGCACAGTACAGTACATATTCCGTACAATTGACCACTAAATGGTAACACCCCAATAAGTTTTTCCACTTGTTTAAGTCAGGTCATGTGACCACCTGGCTCTGTTTGATTGGTCCAACGTCACCAGTTACTACATCTGATTGGTGGAACGAAGTGAAACATCACCAGTAAGGCAGGCACTTTGAAGGTCTGTCTGACAGACCAAAACAAACAAAGCGTGCATTAACAGATGGATGAAAATCAGTAGCGAGTAGCGAGCTGAATGTAGATAAAAGTAGCGGAGTAAAAGTAGCGTTCCTTCTCTATAAATATACTTAAGTAAAAGTAAAAGTATGTTGCATTAAAACTACTCTTAGAAGTACAATTCATCCCAAAAGTTACTCAAGTAGATGTAACGGAGTAAATGTAGCGCGTTACTACCCACCTCTGGCCGTGGATCTATTTTTTGAGATTTGGATAGTTTTCACCAGGGAAGAAAATATTGTCTTATTTATTTGGGTCATTGATCTACTTTTGGAGATCTGAATATAAGACAACTTGTCTTTTTGAGACTTATTTTGAATCTAAAATATATTTTATTTCAGTCACGGATGTATTTTTCCCGATCTCAATTCAGGATTTTTATCTGTTTTGCATACGTTTTCTGGAAGGAGAAAAATACGTCTTATGTCTGGGTCATGGGATATAAGACTACCCAACTTTTTCAGATTTTTTACCCTCGGAAAACAACGACTTGTGATTTGGCCATGGATCTATTTTTCAAGATTTGGATCATTTCCACCAGGGAAGAAAATATTGTCTTTTATTTATTTAGGTCATTGATCTACTTTTGGAGATCTGAATATAAGACAACTTGTCTTTTTCAGACTTATTTTGAATCTAATAAATATATTTTATTTCAGTCACGGATGTATTTTTCCCGATCTCAATTCAGGATTTATATCTGTTTTTCATACTATTTCTGGAAGGAGAAATATACGTCTTATGTTTGGGTCATGGGATATAAGACTACCCAACTTTTTCAGATAATTTTTTCTGTAGGAAAACAAAGACTTCTGATTCGGCCATGGATCTATTTTTCAAGATTTGGTTAGTTTTCACCAGGTAAGAAAATAGTGTCTTTTAGTTATTTGGGTCATTGATCTACTTTTGGAGGTCTGAATATAAGACAACTTGTCTTTTTCAGACTTATTTTGAATGTGAAAAATATTTTATTTCAGTCACGGATGTATTTTTCCCGATCTCAATTCAGGATTTCTATCTGTTTTTCATACTTTCTCTGGAAGGAGAAATATATGTCTTATGTTTGGGTTGAACATAAATGATAATGATAAATGGGTTGTACTTGTATAGCGCTTTTCTTCCTTCAAGGTACTCAAAGCGCTTTGACATTACTTCCACATTTACCCATTCACACACACATTCACACACTGATGGAGGGAGCTGCCATGCAAGGCGCTAACCAGCACCCATCAGGAGCAAGGGTGAAGTGTCTTGCTCAGGACACAACGGACATGACGAGGTTGGTACTAGGTGGGGATTGAACCAGGGACCCTCGGGTTGCGCACGGCCACTCTCCCACTGCGCCACGCCGTCCCATGTCACGAGGGAGGTGCTGGACATTGAGTCCGAGTGGACCATGTTCCGCGCCTCTATTGTCGAGGCAGCTGATTGGAGCTGTGGCCGCATGGTAGTTGGTGCCTGTCGTGGCGGTAATCCTAGAACCCGTTGGTGGACACCGGCGGTGAGGGATGCCGTCAAACTGAAGAAGGAGTCCTATCGGGTTCTTTTGTCTCATAGGACTCCTGAGGCAGCGGACAGGTACCGACAGGCCAAGCGGTGTGCGGCTTCAGCGGTTGCGGAGGCAAAAACTCGGACATGGGAGGAGTTAGGGGAAGCCATGGAAAACGACTTCCGGACGGCTTCGAAGCGATTCTGGACCACCATCCGCCGCCTCAGGAAGGGGAAGCAGTGCACTATCAACACTGTGTATGGCGAGGATGGTGTTCTGCTGACCTCGACTGCGGATGTTGTGGATCGGTGGAGGGAATACTTCGAAGACCTCCTCAATCCCACCAACACGTCTTCCTATGAGGAAGCAGTGCCTGGGGAATCTGTGGTGGGCTCTTCTATTTCTGGGGCTGAGGTTGCCAAGGTAGTTAAAAAGCTCCTTGGTGGCAAGGCCCCGGGGGTAGATGAGATCCGCCCGGAGTTCCTTAAGGCTCTGGATGCTGTGGGGCTGTCTTGGTTGACAAGACTCTGCAGCATCGCGTGGACATCGGGGGCGGTACCTCTGGATTGGCAGACCGGGGTGGTGGTTCCTCTCTTTAAGAAGGGGAACCGGAGGGTGTGTTCTAACTATCGTGGGATCACACTCCTCAGCCTTCCCGGTAAGGTCTATTCAGGTGTACTGGAGAGGAGGCTACGCCGGATAGTCGAACCTCGGATTCAGGAGGAACAGTGTGGTTTTCGTCCTGGTCGTGGAACTGTAGACCAGCTCTATACTCTCGGCAGGGTCCTTGAGGGTGCATGGGAGTTTTCCCAGCCAGTCTACATGTGTTTTGTGGACTTGGAGAAGGCATTCGACCGTGTCCCTCGGGAAGTCCTGTGGGGAGTGCTCAGAGAGTATGGGGTATCGGACTGTCTGATTTTGGCGGTCCGCTCCCTGTATGATCAGTGTCAGAGCTTGGTCCGCATTGCCGGCAGTAAGTCGGACACATTTCCAGTGAGGGTTGGACTCCGCCAAGGCTGCCCTTTGTCACCGATTCTGTTCATAACTTTCTCAATTTACCGGTCGATCTACGTTCCCATCCTCACCTATGGTCATGAGCTTTGGGTTATGACCGAAAGGACAAGATCACGGGTACAAGCGGCCGGAATGAGTTGTCTCCGCCGGGTGGCAGGGCTCTCCCTTAGAGATAGGGTGAGAAGCTCTGTCATCCGGGGGGAGCTCAAAGTAAAGCCGCTGCTCCTCCACATCGAGAGGAGCCAGATGAGGTGGTTCGGGCATCTGGTCAGGATGCCACCCGATCGCCTCCCTCGGGAGGCGTTTAGGGCACGTCCGACCGGTAGGAGGCCACGGGGAAGACCCAGGACACGTTGGGAAGACTATGTCTCCCGGCTGGCCTGGGAACGCCTCGGGATCCCCCGGGAGGAGTTGGACGAAGTGGCTGGGGAGAGGGAAGTCTGGGCTTCTCTGCTCAGGCTGCTGCCCCCGCGACCCGACCTCGGATAAGCGGAAGAAGATGGATGGATGGATGGATGTTTGGGTCATGGGATATAAGACTACCCAACTTTTTCAGATTTTTTACTCTCGGAAAACAATGAATTCTGAATTGGCCATGGATCTATTGTTCGAGATTTGGATAGTTTTCACTAGGGAAGAAAATATTGTGTTTTGGTTATTTGGGTCATTGATCCACATTTGGAGATCTGAATATAAGACAACTTGTCTTTTTCATACTTATTTAGAAGTAAAAATATATTATATTTCAGTCACGGGTGTATTTTTCTAGATCTCAATTCAGGCTTCCTATCTGTTTTTCATACTATTTCTTGAAGGGGAGAAATATACAGTCTTATGTTTGGGTCATGGGATTAAAGACTACCCAACTTTTTCAGATGTTTTTTTTTTTTCTGTAGGAAAACAATGACTTTTGATTTGGTCATGGATCTATTTTTCGGAATTCGGATACAAGACCAAATTTTGTATTTTTTTTACACCACAGAAGAAAATATTATCTTTTAGTTATTTGGGTCATTTAACTACTTTTTGACATCTAAATATAAAATGGCTTTGTATCCAACAGGGAAATAAAAGCACAACTGAGAAAGGGTCCGGAATCATTTGCGGGCCACACAATGCCAGACAAAGACTAAGTATAATCATGTGCAAATTCTTCCTTGGTGAATATTAGTCAGCATGCAGTCAGATGTCTGTTGTGTATTTTTATTTCACATGCAAGGCTGCAACAATGGTGGAAGACTTCACAGGCATTGAACACCAACATAGCCATATGTTTGCACACAGTTGGATGTGTGATCCATATTAAAAAATAAATAAATAAATATGGGGGCGAAGCATATGTGATCAACACAAGTTGATTCCCAATCCCCCTGGGCCACAGATATGGCTGGCAGGAAGTACAATATAAGGTGTCAGAAGAAAGGGGTATTTAATCATGGCGAGGTGCCTTTCTCTGGCATTAAAGCGTACTGTGTTGTATTTGTGGAGGTGGCCAGCTTTGCTACAGGTATGACTGATGATTACTAGCATGTCGCCAAGCCGCTGAACAATGAGACGATGATTGTGAGCCTTGAATGAAACTGCTGATGCCAATCAGCTAATGGGTGTCCTCCAACGTGCCGTTTTTTTTAAAAGAATCGCAAAGATGAAAAAAACAAATGAATCCAATATGTATACGAACGACCGAGTGACTCCAATGTGCAATCAACGTCGCATTAAGGCAACATTGTGAAGATCAGTAAGTGTCCATCAAATCAAGTTCAATTTAATGGCATGAACAAATTCATGCTATACAACTGTGATTCTCTAACCGTGGTACGCGGGCTCCGATTAAGTGGTAAACGAAGAAAATCCCTTAAATATACAGTACATACAGTGTTACTGTTCAAACTGTGTGTAATGGCACAGTGGCCAATATATAAAATGCTCTTGTATCCGAGTTTCGAAAAATAGATCCATGTCCAAATCAGAAGTCATTGTTTTCCTACGGAAAAAAATAATCTGAAACACTTGGGTAGTCTTTAGCAGAGGTGTGGACTCGAGTCACATGACTTGGACTCGAGTCAGACTCGAGTCATGAATTTGATGACTTTAGACTCGACTTGACAAAATGTAAAAAGACTTGCAACTCGACTTAGACTTTAACATCAATGACTTGTGACTTCACTTGGACTTGAGCCTTTTGACATGACTTGACATGACTTGCTACTTTCCCCAAAACCCAAAGATGAAAAAGTTATTCGGGAGCGCTCCGTATTTTTCATTGTGTACTTGTCTATCAGCGTTGCGTGTGTCAGCTGGTGTGCTCTAGAGCACACCAGCTGTTGTACTGAGCTCAGTACAAAAGCCAATCAAATTAGATCTACTTTGTTTTCATCACACAGCATTCATCCAATCAAATTGCAGGACAACCAACGAAGAAACACATGCGGTTCGAAAATTACTGATGGAGAGGCAACAACTTCCAACTTCGTCCGGCATTTGAAGTTGCACAAAGAAGGGTAAGTTTTGAATGTAAGATAACGTTTATTGGCTAAGTAACGTGACTTTTATTTGCTGTGAGGCTGTAAACTCACTGCTAACGTTATAACGTTATCGCAAACACGGGAATCTGTTGCAGTTCACTACCTTATTCATACTTTTTGTTCAGTGATTTTTTTTAAGCAGGGTTACGTTAGTCAATATATCACACGTAACGTTAGACGGCGGTCAGCAGCACCGCGTATTTTAGCCACCTAAAAAAAGACAAAAATAGTAAAATAAAGGTAAAATAAATACTACGCCCCCATCGTGCACAAATGACTGACAGACTCTTGGCTAATTTGGTCTTTTGCAAATGCAATGCAGCATAGGGCCCTGACATATAAAAAGTACAACTTTTTTGTTATGTTCACGTATATGTCATGTTTTTTCAATGTTAACACTTTTGTACAAATAAGTACATTTGCACTTTATTTTTTAATGTGTTTGTTCTGTAAAGGAATGAGTTAATGTTTAAAATGACTGGTTAATAGTGCTATTATAAAGTGCAATGTCAGCACAATTTTCTTTCCTGCAATTTAAAATGCACTTGTTTTAATAAATAAATACAGCGTTTGAAAAGCATACACAATCTGTGTTAATATATTAGTCTGTGGTTAAAAGGACTTGAAAGGACTCGAAACTCAAAATGCAGGACTTAGGACTTGACTTGAGACTTTCCAGTCTTGACTTTGGACTTGACTCGGGGCTTGCCTGTCTTGACTCGGGACTTGACTCGGACTTGAGGGCAAAGACTTGAGACTTACTTGTGACTTGCAAAACAATGACTTGGTCCCACCTCTGGTCTTTAGAGATGCGCGGATAGGCAATTATTTCATCCGCAACCGCATCACAAAAGACGTCAACCATCCGCATCCACCCGAACTAACATTTAATCAAAACCGCAACCGCCCGCACCCGCCCGTTGTTATATATCTAATATAGACGATGCAAGGCATTAGTGAGGTTATAAAGCTTTTGCCTGTTAAAGAAAGGAGACTGATCCAATGCAACAGAGACATTCAATGCGTGCCACGCTGTCACGGCCCAGACGCACACCAGTGCGCAATCATCTGGGAGCCGCGCTGAGCGCACCTCCAAGCGCGCTCGCGCCACTCAAACTGCTGCAGGCAGCTGCGTTCTATCTTGTTTTAACATCCTGTGGCACTCTTCTGGGATCACGGCGGACGAAACTGCTCATGCTCAGGGTGTTTGTGGAGATTCGGTGTTTTGCACAAATGTGATGCACCATGTTAGATGTCCCGGTTTTGTGACTGTCGTAGACATAAACAGCGTCGCAGCTCTTGCAAAACACGTAGCCAGCATTACTATCATCCTGATTTACAACCTCATAAAAACGAGTCCACGCTGAACTTTTCTGGCCTTTTTTTCCCCTGGTCTTTAGTATTCCCTTTTTTAGTTTGTCGCGTACCACGTTTGCTGCCGGCGTTGCCATCTCTTTTTTTTTTCTTCTTCTGTTGTGGCATGCTGCAGGTGCCTGCTCGTTTTTCGTATGTGGGTAACAACATTTAACTATGTATATATATTTCCGAATTGGTTTAACTGCCACCCGCCTGAATCTATTTAAAATCTTTTTTTTTTTTTATTTCAACTGCCCGACCCGACCCGCGGAAAAAATCTATTTTTTTTTTATTTCAACCGCCCGACCCGCGGATAATCCGCGGACTCCGCGGTTGTGTCCGCAAACCGCGCATCACTACTAGTCTTATATCCCATGACCCAAAGAAAAGACGGTATATTTCTCCCCTTCAAGAAATAGTATGAAAAACAGATAGAAATCCTAAATTGAGATCTGAGAAGCCATTATCGGACATCCCTAGTTATAACTTCACCTTTATCGTTAGTTTTTAAGCCAAAATGGGTCAGTTCTCCCTTTTCTGTCCACACACCGTGTCTGCTTGTAAGTACTCTGTGATTGTGCGCTGCCGAACATGCTCCTCTGCTCGTAAAACCACCAATGTCATGACGTGACGACGACGCGGCGTCATGCCCGTTAAAAATTTAAAAAAAATATGGCGAACCGGTACTTTTCCAACGTATAGTACCGTTTTTGATTCATTAGTACCACGATACTATACTAGTACCGGTACACCGTACAACCCTACTTTGGGCCTGGCATTTCTAAATGTAGCGCGTTACTACCCACTGAGGTCGGTGTATTTGTTTACTTCAATTATTAACGGCCTTCTGCTCTCACTCGATAACTTTTGTCCCGCTAAGAAAATTACAAGTCCATAAAAGACATGTCCTGGGTGATTTATGGCTCCTTGTTGGCGATAGGTAGGAGCTGTCCGCTGTGCTTAACAAGTCCTCATCGTGGGCAGCGTGTCTCTTAAACGTGCGTCCACACGCTGAGGCGGGACCATCACAACGCCATCTGTACTCACTCCACAGGAACATAAGCAGCACCATTTATTGCACATATGAATACTGCTCAGAACCTTCTTTTTTTTAATTTGTCTTCCCTCTTTCTCTCTCTCCAGCGAGCCATCTGTTGAGGAAAGGTGAGAAGGGATTTGTGGATAACATATTGATTCTCTGCTTTTACACGCAAACAGCCTTTTTCTTAGCATTTGGCGGCGCCCAAACCGCAAAAGACAAAACGTGTTAATACAGCCGCCGTTATTAGCCTGATCTGAACTCGGTGTAATTAACCAAGATGTGTTCGCCCCCCCCCCCCCCCCCGGAGAGTCCAGGAGTTATGAGCATCTGCTCAAACAGTAAAGTCGTACCTGAATATAACAAGGCGGTAAATTAAACCGCGCTAACATCAAATGTCAGGGCTTTACGGAAAAAAATTGGTAGGGAATGTTGCAACTTCTGAAATAAAAACATCACTAAATGTGTTGTAAATAATGAAACGTAAACAACTCAAACCTATGAAGGCCATCGTGACCCCAGCTAATAGTTTATAAATGCATGTTACGATTAAATACTGTTTTTTTTTAAATAAGCAAAGACATAGATCTGATTGCATTTGTATTAAACACAATTAACAGCTTCATTTAAACTACCTTGACAATTATCATTTGATGCCTGTCTCTGCTTCCTAAAATGTGTTTCTACCATGAAATATCCAGTGGAACTTCCATTTATATATATATATATATATATATATATATATATATATATATATATATATATATATAATCGATGCACATGTCTCCATAAGAAACGATGTAAACTTAAATGATTAGTTCCATCCTCAAAAAAAAGTCCATGTTTTAGTAAAAGTTGACTTAAACATATATATGACTAAAACAGGTCTTGATGTAACTTTAGTTTTTGAGTTGCTCTGCAATAAACTTAATAAAAGTGGTTTTAAGACAACTTCAAAGATGCTTTATACAGAACCCAAAACCGGTGAAGTTGGCACGTTGTGTAATTCGTAAATAAAAACAGACTACAATGATTAGCGAATCCTTTTCAACTTATATTCAATTGAATAGACTGCAAATGCAAGATATTTAAACCTTTTTTTTTTGGTGCAAATAATCATTAACTTAGGATTTAATGGCAGCAACACATTGCAAAAAAAGTTGGCACAGGGGCATTTTTACCACTGTGTTACATGGCCTTTCTTTTTAACAATACTCAGTAAACGTTTGGGAACTGAGGAGACCAATTTGTGAAGCTTTTCAGGTGGAATTATTTCCCATTCTTGCTTGATGTACAGCTTAAGTTGTTCAACAGTCCGAGGTCTCCGTTGTGGTATTTTAGGCTTCATAATACGCCACACATTTTCAATGGGAGACCGGTCTGAACTATCGTCAGGCCAGTCGAGTACCCGCACTCTTTAACTATGAAGCCCCGCTGTTGTAACACGTGACTTGGCATTGTCTTGCTGAAATAAGCAGGGGCGTCCATGATAACGTTGCTTGGATGGCAACATATTTTCTCCAAAACCTGTATGTACCTTTCAGTATTAATGGTGCCTTCACAGATGTGAAAGTTACCCATGCCTTGGGCACTAATACACCCCCATACCATCACAGATGCTGGCTTTTCAACTTTGCGCCTATTACAATCCGGATGGTTCTTTTCCTCTTTGGTCCGGAGGACACGACGTCCACAGTTTCCAAAAACAATTTGAAATATTGACTCGTCAGACCACAGAACACTTTTCCACTTTGCATCAGTCCATCTTAGATGAGCTTGGGCCCAGTGAAGCCAGCGGCATTTGTGGGTGTTGTTGATAAATGGTTTTAGGTTTGCATAGTAGAGTTTTAACTTGCACTTACAGATGTAGCGACCAACTGTAGTTACTGGCTGTGGTTTTCTGAAGTGTTCCTGAGCCTATGTGGTGATATCCTTTACACACTGATGTCGCTTGTTGATACAGTACCGCCTGAGGGATCGAAGGTCACAGGCTTAGCCGCTTACGTGCAGTGATTTCTCCAGATTCTCTGAAACTTTTGATGATATTACGGACCGTAGATGGTGAAAGCCCTAAATTCCTTGCAATAGCTCATTGAGAAATGTTCTTAAACTGTTCGACAATGTGCACACGCATTTGTTCACAAAGTGGTGACCCTCGCCCCATCCTTGTTTGTGAATGACTGAGCATTTCATGGAAGCTGCTTTTATACCCAATCATGGCACCCACCTGGTCAGCTGTGGGATGTTCCAAATAAGTGTTTGATGAGCATTCCTCAACTTTCTTTGACAACATGTTGCAGGCATCAAATTCCAAATGTGCTAATATTTGCAAAAAATAAAGTTTTCCGGTTCGAATGTTAAGTATCTTGTCTTTAGTCTATTCAATTGAATATAGGTTGAAAAGGTTTTGCAAATCATTGTATTTTGTTTTTATTTACGGTTTACACAACATGCCAACTTTACTGGTTTTGGGTTTTGTAAGCAAAATTACGCTGTAATTAAATACTGTAAATAGATATAATTTTTGGATGTTTTGCGACTCAAATGAAGAGACTCCTGATACACGCACAATTCAAATCACCCAGTCGGGCAACATTAACAATCCGCCAAATTTAGGCTCGTCTTTTATGCTGCTTCATCTCGACGAAGTGTACTTAATGTGCTGATCCATTAGCGAGACCCCCATCCCAGTATCTCATTAGCATATTTGCGATGGCATCTTCAGCCTTGTGCATTATGTATAGGCCCACATCTCAGTGATATGCACCCTCTGGGTTCATCCTCTGTATATTCTTTGTATTTTTAATGTCTTTCCCCCAAGAATCTCATTTTCTCGGCAGGACTCATTTAGGGTGCACGATCACATCGCACATTCCAACACGGCCATAACAGCGGCTCAGTAAATTGGTACTGTGGCTCCTGGGTTTCGAAATTTGATGGCTGGTGTCGGAGCCTTTCGGCATCGAGGTGTTGTTAAATTCTTGGATTTTTTTTTTGGGGTGAAGTGAAGCAGAAATGAGATGTTTCTAACATTCAAACATG
This sequence comes from Nerophis lumbriciformis, assembly GCF_033978685.3. NCBI lineage: Eukaryota > Metazoa > Chordata > Actinopteri > Syngnathiformes > Syngnathidae > Nerophis > Nerophis lumbriciformis. The sequence continues at coordinate 16,280,948 of NC_084579.2, read as the reverse complement.
CTATATTGTGACTATCGAAGGGTTTAAGCCAGAGGTTTCCAACTTCCATCATTATTAAAGCCACTTTTTCAAAAACCACCAACAATGCTCCCTTTACATTCCGTGACTTGAATATTAACCAAATATTACTGATACTGTTATTATAAGCACTGACGCAGACAAACTATTTATAGCGGCGACTTAATCACTTTCGTGTCTTCCTCTGTTTACATCGAGTGGTTTGCTGCTTTCTTGCTCCCTGTAAGTTTATTATATATCATAAATCATGCATCTCACCTGGACAGAAAAAGTCTGAGTAAGTATTCCAACAAGTTGGTACACTTTGACAGCCAATTAAGACCCGAAAATGGCAAAAAGGACACAAAAAAATGTATTTTGTTAACAATAAAATATTTGTTTTATTATTAAACATTTACCAGCAACATTTACCAACATAACGGTGCTGTCCAGTTGTTATTAGGGATGTTTTGATCAAGGTTTTATGCTGCCGATTCCGATCATCTATGAGTGAGATCGGGCGGTATAGCTCGGTTGAGTGGCCGTGCCAGCAACTTGAGGGTTCCAGGTTCGATTACCGCTTCTGCCATCCTACTCACTGCCGTTGTGTCGTTAGGAAAAGACACTTTACCCACCCGCTCCCAGTGCCACCCACACTGGTTTAAAAATGTAACTTAGATATTGGGTTTCACAATGTAAAGCGCTATATAAATGTAATTCACTTCACTTCACTTCACTTCACTTTGACAAAAACAAAGCAGAGGTGAGCTATTTGTTTTATTTATATGGCTGGGAACATTTAATTTGTACAATATTCTTAAAGAACATCTCTACTCAAACGGTGCTGTAATTGTTTTATGCTATTTTAGTAAATGCATACAGTGCATTCGGAAAGTATTTACAGCGCTTCACCTTTTCTTCATTTCGGAATGTTTTAGCCTTATTTCAAAATGGAATATTTTCATGTTTGTCCTCAAAATTCTACAGACAATAAGACTTCATAATGACTATGTCAAGTATTTTAATTTTTTTTGCAAATGTATTAATAAACTAAAAAAATCCCAAGTATTCACAGCCTTTGCTCAATACTTTTTAAATCTTTTTAAATACCTATCTTTTGACAGTTTTGCCCATTCCTCTCCACAGCCCTCCTCAAGCTCCATCAGTTTGGATGGGAAGCATTAGTTTATATCCAGGATGTCTCTGTACATTGCTGCAATCATCTTTCCCTCTATCCTGACTACTCTTGCAGTTCCTGCCGCTGAAAACCATCCCCATATCATGGTGCTACCACCATCATGCTTCACTGCAGGGATGGTATTGGCCTGGTGGTGAGCGGTGCCTGGTTTCCCTACAAACATTCCTCCAGGGAATTGTTTCCTATGGTCTGAGAGTCTTACAGGTGCATTTTGGCAAACCTTTTACAAAAAAAATGGCTTCGGTCTGGCCGCTCTACCATACACCATTGCTGCAGAGATGGTTTTCCTTCTGGAAGGTTCTCCTGTATCCACAGAGGAATGCTGTAACTTTGACAGAGTGACCATCGGGTTCTTGGTCACCTCCCTGACTAGACTACGATGAATGCAGCAATGAACAGAGACATCCTGGATGAACACCAATGCTTCCCTTCCAAACCCGATGGAGCTTGAGAGGTGCTGCAAAGAGGAACGGGCGAAACTGCCCAAAGTTAGGTGTGCCAAGCTTGTGGCATTGTATTCAAAAAGACTTAAAGCTGTATCAACAAAATACCGTATTTTCCGGACTATAAGGCGCACTTAAAATCTTTTTTTTTTCTTAAAACTTGACAGTGCGCCTTATAATCCGGTGCGCCTAACTGACGGAATAATTCTGGTTTTGCTTACCGACCTCGAAGCTGATTTATTTGGTACATGGTGAAATAAGTGTGACCAGTAGATGGCAGTCAAACATAAGAGATAGTGGTGGACTGCAATATATTTGCAATCACACACAAGAGATACGTGTAGACTGCAATATGACTCAAGTGAACAACACCAACATTTGATATGTTCCATTGAAAATATAGAACATTCCACACTCAAAAATCTATGAAAAAAAGATCGAAAATAGACCATTCATCGGCAGTAGGGATGATGTTCGTTAAGAAATTATCGAGTTCGAGCCCATTATCGAATCTCTTATCGAATCCAGATAGGTTGTTGTGTGTGCACTGAGTTCCAAAAGTCACAGATGTTATATGACTGGGCCGGCACGCTGTTTATATGGAGGAAAAGCGGACGTGACTCAGGACAGCATGCAGCCGTTATAGGGTAAAGGTTTCAGGTGAGAGAGGATGCTTAAGGCATGCCCTATGGTCGTGAAAATACGGTATAGTGGCTTCGATAACGGGAACCGGTTCTCAAAAAGGGATTCGAACCCATGGAATTGGTTCTTTTCTTATCGAACAATCGGGAGAACCGGTTTCGAACATCATCCCTAATCGGCAGTGCGCCCTATGGTCTGGAAAATGCGGTATTTAGCAAAGTCTGTGAATACTTATGGACATGTGATTTTTATTTTTTTTATTTGTAATGAATTTGCAGAATAAAAAAATATATATTTTCCCACTGTCATAATGGGGTATTGTCTGGAATTTTAAGGGACAAAAGTTATTATTTTCCACTTTGGAATAAGGCTGTAACATAAATGATAAAATAGTGAAGCGCTGTACTGTCTGAATTGAACAGATATATAATATTTAAAATAAAATACAAAATGTTATAGGTTAAAGCAAATGTTTTATAATTTGTTGGGGAGCTACTTAAAACAAGGAGGCAAGTTCCTGTTGGAGACTTTTGGTTTAAGCCCTTTATTATACAACCATGCCAAAACAGGATAGGAAAAAATATATACATTATAACCACAGGGGTCTCTAACAAGACCCAGGTCCAAAAACATTAACATTGTTTTATTAATGCAACAATGTGACAGTAGCTGCATTTGCAGCCAACATCGAAAAGCTTCATCTACTTATCTACACCGACAACTAGAACATCACTTTGAGTGCAGACATCCGCCAATCCTTACATTCCAATAGTTTAAATAAAAGTCCTGAATACAGGCTTCAAACCCAAAATATAATAATTTATTCCTTATACTACTTACTAAAAGTTGATTTGAGATCCGCCCATAACTTTTTGAGATATCTACAGCGAAATTGATGTTTTTGTCACTATGGGTGGAGGCGAGGCCACAAGCATACGCAGACGTTGGAGCTCGTCACGTAAACGTAAAGTAACATCAAATAAATCATCCAAATCAGCCTCGATATGTAATGACTTGTTCCTCATCCAATTTCTGGTATTTGCTGAAAATTCGATGTAACTTTTTGACCAATTTATAGCGGAATGAAAGAACACTCTTGTCAGTCATCCACTGTTTTCATCTTTGCATGACTGCTAAACGTAAGGCAACGTAATTCAAATGATCTGGATCAGGCCTAAAATCGACACAAACTCACTCACTAACTCACAAACAAATGGCGCTGATGACATAATGTCATGGCTGTAGTAACAGCACGGCACTTCACGATGAGCGAGATGCGTTCACAAAACCCCGGAATTTTGAGCATCAACATTACACACAAGGAAATCAGGGTTTTTTTGCATATTTTTTTAACAGCTTTGATCATGTTGTAATTAGTTGTAAATTGACATATTTAATTCATATCACTGAAGTATTTGAATTACTGGTACGTTCAACTTCGATGTCACAAATTTTTGTTTAAAAAAAGACATTGTTTATAAAAAAAAAAGGGGTTTTTCATTAAGTAACAGTTTCACCACCATTTAAGCACTATGCACTAAGTACTATGCAAAAAGACCGATTTGGCACTAATATTGGTTAAACTGTAAATGTTAGCTATCATTTGTCTTTTTTTTAATTTATTTATTTTTTACCTCATTTACAACAATGGTTCTGTCGCTGCTGTGTTGTGAAATACAGTTGTAAATAAATGATCTTTAAAGTTAAAGTACCAATGATAGTCACACACACACTAGGTGTGGTGAAATTATTCTCTGCATTTGACCCATCACCCTCGATCACCCTCTGGGAGGTGAGGGGAGCAGTGAGCAGAATCGGTGTCCGCGCCCGGGAATAATTTTTTGGTGATTTAACCCCCAATTCCAACCCTTGATGCTGAGTGCCAAGCAGGGAGGTAATGGGTCCCATTTTTATAGTCTTTGGTGTGACTCGGCCCGGGTTTGAACTCACGACATACCGATCTCAGGGCGGACACTCTAACCACTAGGCCACTTTCTCATGGACTCCAGAATCATTATTAAAGTTGAAAAAGTAGAGACGCAAAGACAAATTGTAGACCTCAAATTGGAAAAGTATCAAATATTAGAATACGTTCCTGCAATGGTTGCATTTAGTTGTATGCCAGGAGACACGAGGGCATGTGGTCACTGTGAACGAGATCAGCAGATATTTGAGATTTGATTTCAAGACAATATTGCATTAAAAAAAGGAGGCATGAGTGACGTGGCTAATATGTGCCCGTGTAACATTTCTATCTTTCACTCCGCCACATCTGCTGCACCGAGTGATGGGTTAATGAGGGCCACACATGCCTTGTCCTATTTCCTGCTATCATCTCACTCAAGACGTTTTGACAGCAGGCAATTAGGGGCGAACAAACACGGCGAGCGAAGGCTCGGTGTGGATCTGTTTCGAGAGTCCCGAAGTGCGTCACGACGAAGGATGTGATTGGCACGCACCCTGGAATTAAACTTGGACCTCTCACTCACACACACACTCACACTCACACTCACACTCACACACACACACAGTCATACACACAGTCATACACACATCCTGACCTACAGATTTGACTGATGATTCAAGTCAATACAAGTGGTGTTTATGTCTATTGGACCTTGCTTTAGGAACACATGCAACAATACATCCTTTACATAGGTAACTTTAAAGAGACTTTCCATTGTATGTCCTTCAGGGCCATAACTAGGATTTGACAAATATCGAGGTCAAAAATTGGTGGTCCGAGAGGAGCTTTGAAAGGCTGAAATTCTGGGTATCCCAGCACCATATGAATAATATTACCTTGAGCAACGCAATGAAGTTCCAGAATAACAAAAGCTTTCATTGAGGTAAAACTATTGCGTGTTATATAATCTTGACATTTTAGAGAATACGCTTGATTTTGTAACAGTCCATTTTTTTTTTATTACCGTATTATAACCGGATTATAAGGCGCACTGCCGATGAATGGTCTATTTTCGATCTTTTTTCATATATAAGGCACAGCGGATTATAAGGCACATTAAAGCAGTCATATTTTTTTTGTTGTAAATGTAAAACACTTCCTTGTGGACTACATAACATGTAATGGTGGTTATTTGGTCAAAATGTTGCATAGATTATGTTTTACAGATCGTCTTCAAGCATACTTGCCAACCTTGAGACCTCCGATTTCGGGAGGGGGGGGGGGGGGGGGTGGAGGTCGGCATGGTCGGGGTGGGACGGGGGCGTGGTTGGGGGCGTAGCTAAAAGTGAGGGGGGTATATTTACAGCTAGAATTCACCAAGTATATATATATATATAAGAAATACTTGATGTTCAGTGAATTCTAGATATATATATATATATATATATATATATATATATATATATATATATATATATATATATATATATATATATATATATATATATATAAATAAAATAAATACTTGCATTTCAGTGTTCATTTATTTACACATATACACACACAACACTCATCTACTCATTGTTGAGTTAAGGGTTGAATTGTCCATCCTTGTTCTATTCTCTGTCACTATTTTTCGAACCATGCTGAACACCCTCTCTGATGCATTGCTGTGTGGCACGCACAAAAGTGCTTTCATGAAATGCACTAGATGGCAGTATTGTCCTGTTTAAGAGTGTCACAACATTGCTGTTTACGGCAGACAAACTGCTTTACGGTATACAAAAAAGTGACTGCTGTTGTTGTGTGTTGTTGCCACGCTGGGAGGACGTTAATGAAACTGCCTAACAATAAACCCACATAAGAAACCAAGAACTCGCCCTCCATCGGTCTACAGTTATAACGTCATTGGGCAGGTACGCTTTTTTATATTGTGGAGGACCTGAGTCCGCCTGAATTTCGGGAGATTTTCGGGAGAAAATTTGTCCCGGGAGGTTTTCGGGAGAGGCGCTGAATTTCGGGAGTCTCCCGGAAAATCCGGGAGGGTTGGCAAGTATGTCTTTAAGCCGCTTCCTGACAGTCGCTTCCGGATGCGCCGTTTTGTGGACGGTCCTATTTACGTGGCTCACCTTCGGCAGCGTCTTCTCCCCGTCACCTTTGTTGTAGCGGTGTAGCGTGCAAGGACGGGAGTGGAAGAAGTGTCAAAAGATGGAGCTACCGTATTTCCTTGAATTAGCGCCGGGGCGGTAATTAATTTAAAACCTCTTCTCACTCCGGCGCTTACCAAAGGCATGCGGTAAATTTAGGCCTGCGCTTATAAATTTGAGTGTGATATAAGGATACCATCATGAAAAGCGTATTTAATAAAAAAAAAGTTATTATGGTCTTACCTTTACTTATAAATGAAGTCCATGCGCTGCTCCTTCTGAACAAAAGCATCGATAACTTGTTTATAGAAGTCTTCCTTATCTTTCTTCAGTTGTAAAAGTCTCTCTGTGTCAATAGAGATATTCCTTTAATTATTACCTCCTGCTTCGATTGAAAGTCAGTTTAGAAAACTGTTGTTGTCACTTCTTCTGCAGCCGAGTAGTCGCAAGAATGAAACCTGGGATCACTAGCGCCCTTTACCACCATGATGCGGGACTCTTTTAATGACTCATATTTGACACACGCAGCTATATTAATAAAACATTTTTACTGTTCTTTTTAGCATATTCAATAGCTTGGACCTTAAATCCTACTGAATAGCTCTTTATCTTCTTCCATTTATGCGATTTTAAATGATTGAAATTAGCCTCCTCCATTTTGGAAAATGATGCTTTGAAAGGTGAAGTGTCACTCGTGACGTGACGAGTTTGACCCGGCGGTAAAACGAGGCATATGCTAATTATTCTGCGAAACGAGTTTGACCCGGCGGTAAAACGAGGCATGCGGATAATATATATACCCGGCGGCAGTGACGTGGGGTGAGGTTCATGGCTGGTGAGGCACTGACTTCATCACAGTCAGATTTACAAACATATGAACCCTAAAGAGTATCTTATTCACCATTTGATTGGCAGCAGTTAACGGGTTTTGTTTAAAAGCTCAGAACCAGCATTCTTCCCTGCTTGGCACTCAGCATCAAGGGTTGGAATTGGGGGTTAAATCACCAAAAATTATTCCCGGGCGTGGCGCCGCTGCTGCCCACTGCTCCCCTCACCTCCCAGGGGATGATCAAGGGGATGGGTCAAATGCAGAGGACAAATTTCACCACACCTTGTGTGTGTGTGACAATCATTGGTACTTTAACTTAACTTTAACTTTACACATACAAACTGTAGTACACAAAAAAGCACATTTAATAAAAAAAATGTTATTATGGTCTTACCTTTACTTATAAGTGCGGGAACAGTGGTGTTCGTGTTGGAGGAGTTGTGAATGAATGATATATGAAATCCGTGCTGCAGTCTGCGGGTGTACCTAATGTTGTGTCCCTGCAGTCGTTCACGGCTCCTCCGGCGCGAGCAATGTTGTTTTTGCACTTTTTGGCTTCTTCTTAAGTGACTTTTTTTTGGGTGGATTCGGTCTTGCACGTGGAGGGTTTGGGTGTGAGCTTTGGTTGGTGTGGCGCTCCCGTCGGGGGGGTGCATTCTGCGGCGGAGGTGCATTAACCGGCACCAGGAGGCGGGATTACTGCGAGCCTCACATAGTGCGTCTTCGCAGCAGTTTTATGATTGCTCAGCACAAGAAATACATTACACACATACAGTTGTTGACAAAATACACTGTACATTACATACCTCCGCTAACTAAACTATGGAAATGTATAATATAGTTCATATAGCAATACGATCTCACTGCACAGCAGGCCAGCAGTTAGCCGAGTCCGCAATCCATGTTGAGGCACAATTGAGTGACGTGCCTCAACTGACTGCTGATCACCGCACCGTCTCTTCTCAGTATTTGAACGGCAAATGTGAAAATTCAGCGATTTTGAATAAAAATAATCTAAAACTGGTGAAGTTAAATGGAAAATAACTTTATAGTATAATCACTGGATACATATAACAATTTAATTTTTTTTTTTTCTTTCTACATTTTTTTTCTTTCCATGATGGCACGTGAGGCCCCGCCTCACCTGCCTCTAGTGACCGCCCGTCACTGCCCGGCGGCAATTCAAGGAAATACGGACTGTTTTAATGACATTCAGGCTTTACTTAAATCAATAACGGAGCAGCATCTCCTCATCCGGGAACAACAACAAGGCCGAAAACACTCCGACCGGAACTCTCTAATAACTAAAGTTCCTTAAAAAGGGTGACACAGCACTGCGGTTGGATCAAAAGAGATGCTGACGACCAAAAGTTGCTTTATTACAAGCGAGCGTCATTATACAGGACTGCAGTTCCTGGAGGAGGTCAGGTCAAAAATGAAGGACTCCTAACTTGGAGAAGCCAAACCATCAGTTTTATATTCCTACCTCCTGCCTGTGTGTGTGCTAAGTCAGGAGTGCACATCCTGGCCATAAAGGGGATGTTTGTGTGTAAGTGATTGAAAAGAAAACCGATGATGTTGTCATTAAGCTAAACATGTAGTCTCTTCTCACATATAGGGCCATCACCTCTGCAGGTCCAATTTTATTGCCTTTTCTTCCGTGAGAACTAATCTAATCCACACACAAATGTCAGTACTAAAGGGCCCTATGTTGTTATGTGCCCAAACTGAAATGCTACTATTTAAACTGGTGGTTTGCTTTCTTCAAGATTAATATAAACATTCACCATATGCAAAACATATGACTTAATGAATTCACTTCGGTAGCAAACATAGAACGCTGCTGTCCAAACGTGTGATGTTCATACCTGAGGCATTCCTCAAGGCAAGTCCTCTTTTTTGGGCAGTAACACTTTTTTTCATAATATGATTTATGTAAATAAGTTATTGCGGTAGCTTTTTTACTTTAGATGCAGTCAGTAGTCATTCGTCAAACGTCCTTGGTTGTATTAATGGTGTTCCTCAAGGTTCCATTTTAGACCCTCTATTTTTTCATCATTTGGGCTGTTGAACTGGTGGCCCGTGAGTTCAGTTTTAAAAACTTGTGAGAGGCTCACATTCCCTTCAGGTCCTTAAGAACAGCACCTGTCGCTCTGACAAAATATGCAAAAAACTCTGACCTGCTTGTGTTGTAATGTTTTCGGGCCATGCATTTCTCACCTCGGCCTACAGTGATGTCCTACTTAGTCCGACTTCACCTCTCAAAATACCGTAATTTATGTCACCACATGGACACGGCTGGAGATACTATACACAAACCCACGTGCACACTACTGTGCATTTAAACCCCTCAAAAGTGTACAAAAGGGTCTATTTTTCGGCGCATTTAACATTCAATAAACCCGCTTCAGCAATTAAAACATATCTTATGTGGTGTCAGGTTCAATCACTGATGGCATTTATTAAAGGGGAACATTATCACCAGACCTATGTAAGCGTCAATATATACCTTGTTGTTGCAGAAAAAAGACCATATATTTTTTTAACCGATTTCCGAACTCTAAATGGGTGAATTTTGGCGAATTAAACGCCTTTCTATTATTCGCACATCGGGAAGCAATCCGCCATTTTCTCAAACACCGAGTCAAATCAGCTCTGTTATTTTCCGTTTTTTCGACTGTTTTCCGTACCTTGTAGACATCATGCCTCGTCGGTGTGTTGTCGGAGGGTGTAACAACACGAAAAGGGACGGATTCAAGTTGCACCAGTGGCCCAAAGATGCGAAAGTGGCAAAAAATTGGACGTTTGTTCCGCACACTTTACCGACAAAAGCTATGCTATGACAGAGATGGCAAGAATGTGTGGATATCCTGCGACACTCAAAGCAGATGCATTTCCAACAATAAAGTCAAAGAAATCTGCCGCCAGACCCCCATTGAATCTGCCGGAGTGTGTGAGCAATTCAGGGACAAAGGACCTCGGTAGCACGGCAAGCAATGGCGGCAGTTTGTTCCCGCAGACGAGCGAGCTAAACCCCCTGGATGTCTTGGCTCACACCGTCCCTTATGCCACCGAAGATGATCAAGAGAAGAATATCGACCCTAGCTTCCCTGTCCTGCTGACATCAACTCCAAAACTGGACAGATCAGCTTTCAGGAAAAGAGCGCGGATGAGGGTATGTCTACAGAATATATTAATTGATGAAAATTGGGCTGTCTGCACTCTCAAAGTGCATGTTGTTGCCAAAGGTATTTTATATGCTGTAAACCTAGTTCATAGTTGTTAGTTTCCTTTAATGCCAAACAAACACATACCAATCGTTGGTTAGAAGGTGATCGCCGAATTTGTCCTCGCTTTCTCCCGTGTCGCTGGCTGTCTTGTCGTTTTCGTCGGTTTCGCTTGCATACGGTTCAAACCGATATGGCTCAATAGCTTCAGTTTCTTCTTCAATTTCGTTTTCGCTACCTGCCTCCACACTACAACCATCCCTTTCAATACATGCGTAATCTGTTGAATCGCTTAAACCGCTGAAATCCGAGTCTGAATCCGAGCTAATGTCGCTATAGCTTGCTGTTCTATACGCCATGTTTGTTTGAGTTGGGATCACTATGTGACGTCACAGGAAAATGGACGGGTCTATATAACGATGGTTAAAATCAGGCACTTTGAAGCTTTTTTTTAGGGATATTGCGTGATGGGTAAAATTTTGAAAAAAAACTTTGAAAATAAAATAACTGATTTTTAATGGTTTTAACCCTTCTGAAATTGTGATAATGTTCCCCTTTAAACAGGACAAGAAGCAAAGAATCAAACAGAGACATAATTCAATTTGATTTAGTGAGGAGAAACCTGTACATGTGTACCCTTGTACAGTGTCATTACGTTCTAACGAAAAAAGGTTCACGTCTCCTCTTTTATTTGGATATTCCCTGTTTACATAACAACAGCTGTTTCTTTAAGGAATGGAGGGGTATGTAAACAGTCATTGTTTTCGGTCACATTAACACAAAAGAAAAAGATGCCTCGGACTTGGACTGGTCCTGGATCGAGCTTGGGCAGGTCTTGGATGACAATAGGTAACCCCTCCAGTCTCTTCCCATCGTACACAGCGGAATTTTCAAAGCCTTTGGCTTGGTGCAACAAAGACACGTTTTTGTCTTCTTGCCGGGAACTCAATGTAACACAAAGTTTTTGTGACAACTTAGATACAATTATTCTAACACGCGGTACTGTCCAAATTAAAATAATTGTATAAAACAATTGAAACATGAAAAAATTAAGAAATAAAATATTTGAACTCACAATTCGTGGCACCCATTCGACGCCGTATAAACCAGTGGTACCGCTCATAGTTGGTTGATTCGTGTGAAAGTGGCGGGGAAACCATTTCACCGAAGGGGATAGCTTCCGATGTCGGCCGACCTGGTCTCACAAGATGTAGTTTCTCTTAAATATCCTTGAAAATGGCCTTGCTCTCCTTTTGTGAGTACCAGTGAGTTTTCTGTGGCTTTCTATGGCTATGACTTCCGGTTTTCGCAACTTGTGATTGGATACTCACTTGGGTCTCCCAAGTGAGTATCCAATCACAGCGTGAGGCCAACCAAAAGGCCTTACTGACAACAACTCGCGATCTGATTGGCTATGGCAATTGTCTATCAACCGTGTGTGTCCGTTCACTCAAAGTGCACAGTGAACCGCATTGTTGATTTTGAAGGCCCCGGGCAGATTTGGTACAGCATGGCAACATAAGCTCGCTGAATTCTGATTGGATACAAACTCTAACCTAAAAACAGCACTGGAAGGAGCATAATATGACATGAAAAGAATATGAATAATTTTAGATATTTAGGGAAGTTCACAAATCTGGGGTTTTGTGAATACATCTCGCTAATCACCCCCTCTAGTGTTATTATTCCTGGTATAAATATTATAGTCTGTATAATGGTGTAAGGCAGTGTTTATTAATGCTGGAGGGCCGTCCAAAAAATACCGTTTCATTATGAAAACAGTATTCAGTTGCTATATACTTTTCCAACACTTGTGGCAGTAATGAGAATATCAAACAGAAGATGTCCGGAGCTTAAATCATAGAGAAGTTTCTTAAGCACAGAAATGATGACTAAAGTGCTGAATCTGTATTTTTATTTGCATTTCAATTTTGTTGTTTAACATAATTGTATGTAATGGTGTCAGATATTCACAAGTCCCTTCTTATGCAGTTTATTTCTTTCTAGTACTTATTATTCTAATCAGTCTGACCAAAGCCCCTGGTTTGTGTGTGAAATTAGTATTATTATTTGTCACTAACACATAGTTTTATATCATAGATTATTGAATAAGATTAGAATCAAGAGGCGCCCCTCTGTAAAAATGGTGTGTTTTGGCGTATTTTTGGTGGAGCCGATTTCGGTGTGCGGGGTGATTATTATAGTCCGTCAGCGTCTGGGTCTCCATTTTGCTGAGTGATTGAGCGATAAGGCAGTCACAAGCTGTGCAGGCGAGTCATACATCAAGCAAACACAAGCCACCTCCGCTCGCCCGCATCCCCAAGGTGATATTGACTCAGGCTTGATAAAGGAAAGCGGGAGAGTGAAATGTCTGCACCCAGCATGCTAACGTCATACTTTAATTAATCGAAGGTCTGTAGAGGCTATAACTGTACCCAAAAAAACTATTGTTAGGCTGATGCTAGTGACGCGTGCACGTTTTAGTATGTCAATTTTGTTACAACTGGGAGGACAAAGCACAAATATGTTGTTTTTTTTTATTTCAAAGTACAGTGGAACCTCGATTTACAAATTTAATTGGTTCTTGAACAGGGTTCATTAATAGAAAAATCAATAGTGTTAGTTTCCTGTTATTACTGTAATGGTAATTTAAGGCATTTACACCACAGGTGTCAAATTCAAGACCCACAGGCCACACCTCGCCAGTAGGGATGGGTGATAGGGACTATCACAATAACCTGCCATTTATGGTGAAAACAATAAAAGTGAAGATGAAAAAACACAGAGAGAACTGCACCTTTTTGACTGAGTCTGTCAGTGCGTACAGTCTTCAGAGCCCCCAAAACACTATTCTAAAATAACACTAAGACTACTAAACTACAAACCCCATTTCCATATGAGTTGGGAAATTGTGTTAGATGAAAATATAAACGGAATACAATGATTTGCAAATCCTTTTCAACCCATATTCAGTTGAATGCACTACAAAGACAAGATATTTGATGTTCAAACTCATGAACTTTATTTTTTTTTTGCAAATAATAATTAACTTAGAATTCCATGGCTGCAACACGTGCCAAAGTAGTTGGGAAAGGGTATGTTCACCACTGTGTTACATGGCCTTTCCTTTTAACAACACGCAGTTAACATTTGGGAACTGAGGAGACACATTTTTTAAGATTCTCGGGTGGAATTATTTCCCATTCTTGCTTGATGTACAGCTTAAGTTGTTCAACAGTCCGGGGTTCTCCGTTGTGGTATTTTAGGCTTCATAATGTGCCACACATTTTCAATGGGAGACAGGTCTGGACTGCAGGCAGGCCAGTCTAGTACCCGCACTCTTTTACTATGAAGCCACGTTGATGTAACACGTGGCTTGGCATTGTCTTGCTGAAATAAGCAGGGGCGTCCATGGTAACGTTGCTTGGATGGCAACATATGTTGCTCCAAAACCTGTATGTACCTTTCAGCATTAATGGTGCCTTCACAGATGTGTAAGTAACCCCTGTTTTGGGCACTAATACACCCCCATTCCATCACAGATGCTGACTTTTCAACTTTGCGCCTTTAACAATCTGGATGGTTATTTTCCTCTTTGGTCCGGAGAACACGACGTCCACAGTTTCCAAAAACAATTTGAAATGTGGACTCGTCAGACCACAGAAAACTTTTCCACTTTGTATCAGTCCATCTTAGATGAGCGCAGGCCCAGCGAAGTCGACGGCGTTTCTGGGTGTTGTTGATAAACGGTTTCCGCCTTGCATTAGAGAGTTCTAACTTGCACTTACAGATGTAGCGACCAACTGTAGTTACTGACAGTGGGTTTCTGAAGTGTTCCTGAGCCCATGTGGTGATATCCTTTACACACCAATGTTGATTGATGCAGTACAGCCGGAGGGATCGAAGGTCACAGGCTTAGCTGCTTATGTGCAGTGATTTCTCCAGATTCTCTGAACTCTTTGATGATATTACGGACCGTAGATGGTGAAATCCCTAAATTCCTTGCAATAGCTGGTTGAGAAATGTTTTTCTTAAACTATTCAACAATTTGCTCACGCATTTGTTGACAAAGTGGTGACCCTCGCCCCATCCTTGTTTGTGAATGACTGAGCATTTCATGGAATCTACTTTTATACCCAATCATGGCACCCACCTGTTCCCAATTTGCCCGTTCACCTGTGGGATGTTCCAAATAAGTGTTTGATGAGCATTCCTCAACTTTATCAGTATTTATTGCCACCTTTCCCAACTTCTTTGTCACGTGTTGCTGGCATCAAATTCTAAAGTTAATGATTATTTGCAAAAAAAAAAAAATGTTTATCAGTTTGAACATCAAATATGTTGTCTTTGTAGCATATTCAACTGAATATGGGTTAAAAATGGGCTTCTCTGGACTGATGAGTCACATTTTAACATCTGACATCTGATGGACGAGTCTGGGTTTGGAGGTTGCCAGGAGAACGCTACATTTCGGACTGCATTGTGCCGAGTGTGACATTTGGTGGAGGAGGAATTATGGTGTGGGGTTGTTTTTCAGTGAAAGGAACGTTGAATGCTCCAGGATACCAAAACATTTTGGACAATTCCATGGGATGGCATTTCAAGTTCTTATGTGAGTAAAGGCAGGTGGCCAAATACTTTTGGCAATATAGTGTACGTTCACTATTTTATTTAGGACACAATGTCTTCGATTGCTATAAGAAACAAATGTTTAATGTATCATATCATTTTTTAATTAAAATAAAGCCAATAACGCCATTTTTCTACGATCCACTTTATTTAGAGAAGTATCAAACTTTCGAAATACATTTTAGTACCGGTACCAAAATATTGGTATCGGGACAACCCTAATCTGATGTATTAAAAAAAGCATCTGACTCATCTTGAAAAGTAACCGATAAGTTAAGTCTACTTGAAACATTTTCAATTCAACACACGCACAGCATTGTTTATCAACTCCTCTTGGGACGCCAGGAATTTGACGTCTTGATAATCACCTTTCCCCATCTCAATCCAGTCTTCTCAGATCTGTCAATCTGGAGCGAGAAGTCCTTGGACAGTGTAATCGAAGAGCGGCTGCCTGAGAGGGTTTGACCTTAATTTAAGATTAATATCTTTACTCAGGGAGGTCACGCTGTGAGCACAACGCAAAGCCACGTGTGCGTATCACAAAGGCACAACGAAAGAAACCCTGCAACTAAGGACAAATTGAATGTCTCCTGTGAATCATTGCTACAGGTCCGTCGCCTCGCTGTTTTGTTGCTATGTTGGTTGGTTACTTTGCAGTAGGATGCAGAAACTACACCTTTTTCAGACTGTTTTTCAGGGATAGCGTTATGTCTGCAACCTGTTTTTAGATGTATACCTTTGATAATCTATGTCAGGCCTCTGACTGAGTTGGGTATATACCTGTACATTGTAGATTATTCACCACAAGGGACAGCTCAGTATGGAAAATATATTTGGACAATGTTGTTTTTTACCACTTTGTACATCTCTCTGCATTCTGTGCTATTTTGAGATTCATTTGAAGGGTGCTGGGGTGGGGTCGTCCAAATCCCACCGCTAAATCCCCGACTGATGTCTGCCATTCCCTTTCGACTCCAGCCTTGCACTCCACGCATGGATGGTCAGGAGTGTGTTTTGTGGAGATCTATGAGTTGTTTGTTTATATCTGTGTGACAAGGTGGAGAGAGAGAGAGAATGTGTGTGTGTGTGTGTGTGTGTGTGTGTGTGTGTGTGTGTGTGTGTGTGTGTGTGTGTGTGTGTGTGTGTGTGTGTGTGTGTGTGTGTGTGTGTGTGTGTGTGTGTGTGTGTGTGTGTGTTCTTGTATTTCTACCCTTCTTGAGACATCAACAAGGAAAAGTACTGTCCATATGAGGACCGATGAACAAGTTAGGACCAAAATCATGGTCCCAATTCGGAAAGCCGTTGCATCTAATAGAGAATGTCTGTCTGATTTGCACCCCTGGTGGGGAAATCTATCAAAATTAGGGTGGTCCCAAAAAGGAGGGATTTTTCAAATTGACTGTGTGTCGGTTTTAAACATGCTCCCCCTCTGGTCAACATATGAAATAACAAGTGTGTGTAAGACATTGAATTGCGCCCCCTTTGCCTAAAATGTATTTTAAATAAATATGTATACAGAGACATTAGATTTAGACTTAGACTTCCTTTTTATTGTCATTCAAATTTGAACTTTACAGTACAGATAAGAACGAAATTTTGTTGCATTAGCTCATGGTAGTGCAGGATAAAAAATCAATAAGGTGCAGATATAAATAAATAGATTGCTGTACAGATAAATATATTGCACTTTTGCATATGCATCCACGTTTATGGATGTATGTTATATTGTCTTTATATTCCAGCGAGTTAATCCATTTTCGGGGGGAATTGAGGGGATTATTATGATGCGTTCAAGAGTCTTACAGCCTGAGGGAAGAAGCTGTTACAGAACCTGGAGGTTCTGCTACAGAGGCTGCGGAACCTCTTTCTAGAGTCCAGCAGTGAAAACAGTCCTTGGTGGGGGTGAGAGGAGTCTCTGCAGATTTTCTGAGCCTTGGTCAGGCAGGGGCTTTTTGCGATCTCCTGGACATACTGTAATAACTTGAAGTAAATAAGGAAGATTAAACCAATTACAAACAAACAAACAAAAAAAAATAAAGTATTTTTTTCACAATGTGTCGAACAATTTCTCATGTTTTCTCTGTTTGTGTAATATTGCAATATTTTCCTCGTAAAATTACTTTTTATGTAAAATTATTACTTTTAAATGCAAAATGGTGACATTTGTCATAAAATTCTGACTTTTATCACAATATTGCCAATTTCGTTGTTGTTCTTGTAAAATAGTGAAATTCTTTGAGTAAAATTATGACGTTTGTCATCATTTTGCCAAGTAAAATTCTGATTATTATAATATTGCCCAAATTTTGAAATGTTCTTATAAAATTGTGACTTTTCGAGTAAAATTACAACTCTCTTCATAAAATTGCCAAAAGTTTAAGCTTTTCTTGTAAAATTGCGGCTCTTGAGTAAAATTCCAACTTTTATCATAATATTGCCCAAATTATCAGTTTTTCTTGGAAAATGTTGACTTGCGTTGAGTAAAATTACGACTTGTATTATAGCACTGCCAACATTCTCAGTTTTTCTTGTGAAATTGTTACCTTTTACTTGTGAAATTTCACAACAAGCTTTTTTTTACTTGAATAGTTTGTATATATTATTAATGTTGTAAATACAAATCTTTATATATCTAGAAAGGGTGGTCCGAAAGAGGTAGGGATTTTCCTGAGGTCTAATGAAGGTAACAAATACAAGAGTGTGTGGGTGTGTGTGTGTGTGTGTGTGTGTGTGTGCGTGTGTGTGTGTGTGTGTGGTGTGGGTTGGGGGGCATGAACCGCTATCCCTTAATCCGTGAGATAACACCGGCGATGACGGCAGGCAGACCCCCGGTCTAGTCCAGGCTAACGGGGACGGCCAGTTATTGGAACAAAGGTAATATTACATTGGTGGATCTGGTCTGAGTCCCACTTTAGGTTACTTCTTAAAATAGGTCAAAAGCCCAAAACTCATGGCAACAGAGCATTATTGTATCTAAATTCACTAAATAAAGCAGGGCTTCTTAATTACAAAATTGTTATAAGTACACCTCTGCATTATATTGTATCGTTTTTCACATTCATGAAAACAAAAAAAATATATATAATTGTAGATCAAATTACAACAAACATTAACTTTAATAACATTGTTTTTTGGTCTATAACAGAAAATATTTTAAGATCGATTTGTGTGAAATAAGAGAACAAAAGTCATTATTTTACAGTAATTGTAAAAAAAATGTTGCCCGACTATTTGATACTGAAAAACGGGGGAAAAAGACCCCAAGCGGTTTCCTAAACAATCTTTGAACAATTAATTCTTAGCAAATCTGACTGTCCCACTTACACAGCTGATGTCATCTCTAACATCCGATGCAACTTTGACTGTCAATACTGCCCCACTTACACATCTGATGTCATCTCTAACATCTTATGCAACTTTGACTTTCAATACTGCCCCACTTACACAGCTGATGTCATCTCTAACATCTGATGCAACTTTGACTGTCTATACTGCCCCACTAACACATCTGATGTCATCTCTAACATATTATGCAACTTTGACTGTCAATACTGTCCCACTTACACAACTGTCATCTCTAACATCTTATGCAACTTTGACTGTCAATACTGTCCCACTTATGCATCTGATGTCATATTTAACATCTGATGCAACTTTGACTGTCAATACTGTCTCACTTACACAGCTGATGTCATCTCTAACATTTGATGCAACTTTGATTGTCAATACTGTCCCACTTACACATCTGATGTCATTTCTCATACCTGATACAACTTTGACTGTCAATACTGTCCCACTTACACATCTGATGTCATCTCACATCTGATGCAACGTTGACTGTCAATACTGCCCCACATACACGTCTGATGTCATCTCTAACATCTGATGCAACTTTGACTGTCAATACTGTCCCACTTACAGTTCAGCTCTAATGTCAGCAGTCTCACCACCCAGGAAGGGAAATTATCTAATCCACTGAAGACTGAAGGATGACAAAAAGCTAATGAGGTATCCAAACAGTGTAATATCTGGAACTTTTTACAATTATATGGCTCACTCTATAAATGTAAAAACCATGGCAGGTGCATTATACTTGTTGGTTTTATTTAACCTGTAGGTTTTGTGTTGTATCTTTCCATATTTCAAAAAAGTCAAATGTGTAGTAAACTCTGAAATTGTTAAGCTATGATGGTAATTCATATTATCCACAGCTTCTCCACGGCAACCAAACACAACTAGTCATGTTGTTATCCTGCCAACATGGCCACGAAACACAACTAGTCATGTTATTCTCCTGCCAACATGGCCACCAAACACAACTAGTCATGTTATTATCCTGCCAACATGGCCACGAAACACAACTAGTCATGTTATTCTCCTGCCAACATGGCCACCAAAAAAACTATTTACCTGACTCTCCTCCCAACATGGCCACCAAACACAACTAGTCATGTTATTCTCCTGCCAACATGGCCACCAAAAAAACTATTTACCTGACTCTCCTCCCAACATGGCCACCAAACACAACTAGTCATGTTATTCTCCTGCCAACATGGCCACCAAACACAACTAGTCATGTTATTCTCCTGCCAACATGGCCACCAAACACAACTAGTCATGTTATTCTCCTGCCAACATGGCCACCAAACAAAACTATTTACCTGACTCTCCTGCCAACATGGCCACCAAACATAACTAGTCATGTTATTATCCTGCCAACATGGCCACCAAAAACAACTAGTCATGTTATTCTCCTGCTAACATGGTGGCCACCAAACACAACTAGTCATGTTATTCTCCTGCCAACATGGCCACCAAAAACAACTAGTCATGTTATTCTCCTGCTAACATGGTGGCCACCAAACACAACTAGTCATCTGACTCTCCTGCCAACATGGCCACCAAACACAACTAGTCATGTTATTCTCCTGCCAACATGACCACCAAAAACAACTAGTCATGTTATTCTCCTGCCAACATGGCCACCAAACACAACTAGTCATGTTATTCTCCTGCCATCATGGCCACCAAACACAACTAGTCATGCTATTCTCCTGCCAACATGGCCACCAAACACAACTAGTCATGTTATTCTCCTGCCAACATGGCCACCAAAAACAACTAGTCATGTTATTCTCCTGCCAACATGGGCACCGAAAACCACTATTAATGTATTATCTTGCCAACATAGCCACCAAACACAACTAGTCACCTGACTCTCCTGCCAACATGGCCACCAAACACAACTAGTCATGTTATTCCCCTGCCAACATGGCCACCAAACACAACTAGTAATGTTATTTTCCTGCCAACATGACCACCAAAAAAAACTAGTCATGTTATTCTCCTGCCAACATGGCCACCAAACACAACTAGTCATGTTATTCTCCTGCCAACA